>NW_004444099.1:1151197-1166128 GCF_000243295.1 Trichechus manatus latirostris | reverse complement strand
ACCATACTTATTCAATCTGTATACTAAGAAAATAATCTGAGAAGCTGGACTATATGAAGAAGAATGGGGCATCAGGATTGCAGGAAGTCTCATTAACAACCTGCGTTAGGCAGATGACACAACCTTGCTTGCTGAAAGTGAAGAGGACTTGAAGCACTTACTGATGAAGATCAAAGACCACAGCCTACAGTATGGATTACACCTCAACAAAAATCCTCACAACTGGACTGATAAGCAACATCGTGATAAACAAAGAGAAGATTGAAGTTGTCAAGGATTTCATTTTACTTGAATCCACAATCAACACCCGTGGAAGCAAGCAGTCAAGAAATCAAATGATGCATTGCATTGGGAAAATCTTCTGCAAAAATCTGCTCTTTAAAGTGTTAAAAAGCAAAGATGTCACCTTAAGGACTAAGATGCGCCTGACCCAAGCATGGTGTTTTCAATCACTTTATATGCATGCGAAAGCTGGATGATGAATAAGGACGACTGAAGAAGAATTGACACCTTTGAATTGTGGTGTTGGCGAAGAGTGTTGAATACACCATGGCCTGCCAAAACAATGAACAAATCTGTCTTGAAAGAAGTACAACCAGAATGCTCCTTAGAAGCAAGGATGGCGAGACTACGTCTCACAAACTTTGGACGTGTTATCAGGAGGGATCAGTCCCTGGAGAAGGACGTCATGCTTGGTAGAGGGTCAGAGAAGAAGAAGACCCTCAAAAGGATGGATTGACACAGTGGCTGCAACAATGGGCTCAAGCATAACAACAATTGTGAGGATGGTGCAGGACCGGGCAGTGTTTTGTTCTGTGTACATGGGGTTGCTATGAGTCGGAACGAGCTGGACAGCACCTAACAACAACAACAACAAAGACTTCTTGACTGCAAATACCTTTTTTTAACAACATAAATGGCATAGTGGTTAAGAGTTTGGCTGCTAACCAAAAAGTTGGCAGTTCGAATCCACCAGCCAGTCCTTGGAAACCCTATGGGGCAGTTCTACTCTGTCCTATAGGGTCACTGAGTCGGAACTGACTTGACAGCAACGAGTTTGGTTTTTTATACATGTGGACCTTGCCGGATGGAGTACACAGGAATCAAATTGACTACATCTGTGGAAAGTGATGATGGAAAAGCTCAGTATCATCAATCAGATCAAGACCAGGGGCTGGCTGTGGAAGAGACCATTGATTGCTCATATGCAAGTTCAAGTTGAAACTGAAGAAAATTAGAACAAGTCCACAAAAGCCAAAGTATGACCTTGAGTCTATCCCACCTGAATTTAGAGACCATCTCAAGAATAGATTTGACACACTGAACACTAATGACCAAAGACCAGAAGATTTGTGGAATGACATCAAGTACATCATGAAGCATGCAAAAGGTCATTAAAAAGATAGGCAAGAAAGAAAAGACTGAAATGAATGTGAGAAGAGACTCTGGAACTTGCTCTTGAACATAGAGTAGCTAAAGCAAATGTAAGAAATGATGAAGTAAAAGAGCTGAACAGAAGATTTCAAAGGGCAGCTTGAGAAGACACAGTAAAGTATTATAATGACATATGCAAAGACCTAAAGTTAGAAAATGAAAAGGGAAGAAAATGCTCGGCATTTCTCAAGCTGAAAGAACTGAAGGGTCACCCATGGTGGACAGATTTCAGCGGAGACATAAGGATTTCATTTTACTTGGATTCACAATCAACACCATGGAGGCAGCAGTCAAGAAATCAAATGACGTATTGCATTGGGCAAATCTGCTAAAACGACCTCTTTAAAGTGTTAAAAAGCAAAGATGTCACCTTGAAGACTAAGGTGCCTCTGACCCAAGTCATGGTATTTTCAATTGCCTCATATGCATGTGAAAGCTCGACAATGAATAAGGAAGACCAAAAAAGAATTGATGCCTTTGAATCATGGTGTTGTGGAAGAATATTGAATATACCATGGACTGCCAGAAGACTGAACAAATCTGTCTTGGAAGAAGTACAGCCAACATTCTCCTTAGTAGCAAGGATGGCGAGACTTGGTCTTATGTACTTTGGACATGTTATCAGGAGGGACCAGTCTCTGGAGAATACATGATGCTTGGTAAAGTAGAAAGTCAGCGAAAAAGAGGAAGCTCCTCAGTGAGGTGAATTGATGCAGTGGCTACAACAAAAAGCTCAAACATAGCAACGATTGTGAGGACTGGGCGGTGTTTCGTTCTGTTGTACATAGGGTCGTATGAGTAGGAACCGACTCAATGGCACCTAACAACAACAACAACAACATTGTTTGGTTTAAAGATAACTTCAGGGGCTAGTTTTGGGTTAAGGTTGAAAGATTACCTCTGGAGCTCCAGGGGCACATGGCTTCTTGAAAGGGATGATCTCTGTCTTCAGAAAGGAGAAGTCTGAGAATGGTGAGAGACGACCTTCAATGAAGACACTCTAGAGCTCTCCTGTCCAATACAGTGGCCACTAGCCACGTGTGGTTAAACTTAAGTAAAATGAAGTAAATTAAAAGTTCAGTTCCTCAGTTACACAAGCTGTGTTTCAAGATATTGCTAGCCAAACATGCCTAGTGTCTACCATATTGGACATTACCATCATCACATATTGGACATTGCTGTCATCACAGAAACTGTCATTGTCACCTTCGTTTTTTGCAAAGTCATTTCACGGAAGTTATCTCCCAGGTCTTCAGGAAGTGCCATCTGGTAGGCTTAGTGGCTGGCCCGACAGATGGGTTTAGCAGTTAAGAGCATCGGGCTTTGGCTGTGAATCCTGGCTCCACCTCTCCCTAACCTCAGTGAGCCTCATCTGTAAAATGAGAGTAGTAGTTACTTGTGTGTGTATGTGTGTGTGTGATGATTCATGGAGACAGGCATGTACAGCAGGATGCTGGCACAGGATCATTGCCTATAAATGGTAGCAGCTTCACTATTTTACAGAGGAAAACTGAGACCCAAAGAAGGATGTGACATGGCCAAGGGCATAGAGCTAATAAAAGGCAAGCCCAGAATGCCAACTCCCATCTCCTGTCTTGCCTGCGCTGCTCCTCCCAGCGCCCTGATCTGTACAGGAGGAGCTGGTGTCCGGAGGGCTGAGCAGGAGGCTGGCCGTCTGCAGGGTGGGCTCAGCCCAGGGCCAGGCAGGATCTGCTCCAGGAAGAAGGGCTGAGGGACTGGAAGTCTCAGGTTTCTTTGGGTGGATGCAGAGACCCTTCTAGCTCCATTTTATTTAAAATCTTCTTGGCCTTGGAGTTTAGCTACTTCCCACCTCTCTTCAAGCTAGAAACTGAGAAAAGTACTTTGTTTTGGTCTCACACAGAGCCCTGGGTTGGGATCTTGAGTGCCTCATGATGAAGCAGTTCTTAGGGCCTTCCCGGAAATGCTGACTCCTCCAGGAAGCCTGTCCTGATTTTCTAACACTTGCTATGGATTGAACTTTGTTCCCCCAAAATAGGTACTGAAGTCCTGGCCCCTGTATCTATGGATGTGATCCTGTTTGGAAATAGGGCTTTTGTTGTGTTATGTTAATGATGCCGTACCAGAGTAGGGTAGGTCTTAAGCTTTATCACTTCTGAGTTTTAAAAAGAGCAGAGTAGACAGAGAGACACACATAGGGAGACCCTGATTTGGACTTTTAGCCTCCAAAACTGTGAGAAAATAATTTTTTTTTAAAAAGCCACCCACTTGTAATGTTTCTATTATGGCAGCACTAGATAATTAAGGAAGCCCTGGTGGCGCAGTGGTTAAACGTTCAGCTGCTAAATAAAAGGTTGGCAGTTCAAATTCACCAGCCGCTCCTTGGAAACCCTATGGGACAGTTCTACTCTGTTCTATAGGGTCACTATGAGTTGGAATCGACTCGACAGCAGTGAGTTTGGTTTTTTTCTGGTAGGTAACTAAGACACACCCCTTCATCCCCTTTATTTTGTTCGAGTTCTGAGAGCCCTCTGCACTTCTCCATGACAGGAATTGCATCTTGCTTCCCACGGCCCAGGGGATGTTCACCATTTTTGGGCCAAGGACCCCTTTGGCTCTCTAGGGAAACCTGTGGACTCCTCCTTAAAGCAAGATATTTAAATGCATAAGATGAAATACATACACAATTACAAAAGAAACCAATTGTATTGAGATATATTAATATTACAAAACCAAATTTGTGATATAGTAATAATGTACTTCTTTATCAATGCATTAAATCACAAGATCTAGCAGCGGGTCTAATAACTACTGTAATTTTGAAGTCATGATGAACATAAATGATATTTGAAGGTATTTGCAATAACTGTAATATCATTTCTATGGGCAATAAAGTCACAGGTGCTGTTAACGCTACTGTTGTTTGTTCCCTATATTCAGAAAGGAAGGAAGGGCTACACGTCAGTTAGAGGCAAATGCAAATAAAGATGTGACTTTTTTTTCCCCATCCCAGTTCACAGGCCTGCTGAATCCCATCCATGGGGCTGCAGAGGTCATTTCCAGCCTCCTTTAATCTCCCCTCAGCCATATCTAGCCTTTTGTTGTGATCCCATGGAGCCTGATTCTGAGCCTGGAACATAGTAACCAAACCAAACCAAACCCATTGCCCTTGAGTCGATTCTGACTCATAGTGACCCTATAGGACAGAGTAGAATTGCACTATAGGGTTTCCAAGGCTGTAATCTTTACGGAAGCAAACTGCCACATCTTTCTCCCAATGAGTGGCTGGTGGGTTAGAACCGCCAACCTTCCGGTTAGTAGCCGAGTGCTTACCCATTGTGTCTCCAGGTCTCCTGTGGAACATAATAGGTGACTGGTATGTGCCCTGGTGGTGCAGTGGTTGAGAGCTACGGCCTGCTACCACTGCTAACCAAAAGTCGCCAACTCAAATCCACCCGCTGCTCCTTGGAAACCCTGTGGGGCAGTTCTACTCTGTCCTCTAGGGTCGCTTTTGAGTTGGAATTGACTTGACGCAACAGGTTTATGTGCCTTTCAGGGTGAAAACAGGCCCTTTACAAGTCCTCTAAATGCAGACTTGCCCCAGCCACCAGGTGCTTCCTGAAGGAAAGGACGTAACTGCTGCTCCCAGGGCCTTCTGCTTCCCAGCTGAGCTTGAAGCTGGGCCTCTCCCTAGGAAGAGGAAGCTGGGTTCAAGGCTGCCGGGCTTGGGCTCGGCAACAGGGCTGCTGGGTGGTCTCGGATGATGATGCCACATCATCCACAAAGCCCATGGGCTACTGGCAGCATGTTCTTTCCCTTTTTGGCCCCAAATGGGCTTGGTCCCTTGCTCCCAGCTCTGTTTCTCAGAAACTGTCCTGCTTGACAGATGGACCATTTGCCTCCCGAGCTGGAGGTGGAGTGGCTGGCCACCTGGCGAAGCCTATAATTAGCAGAGAAGAGCGGGCGGAATGCACGCTAGCATCGACAGACGATTTTTTACTCAGATGGAAACATAAACTGATGTTATCGGAAGTGTAAATATCATTTGGAAATGTTGATGTTCCTGGGAAGGGCTATGCCAGCCTCTCCCCATTCCCACTGTCCCTCAGAGCATGAAGAACCCAGATTGGCCATGCAGTGTGGGGACCCGCCTCCGGGGATGCCTGCCAGGCCGCTTGGAGTGACGGCACCTTCAGATGAATTGGAAGGAATGGGCCAGTGACAGCTCCGTGGTGAGGGGGGTGGGTGGCGGGGGAGGTGTTGGGAGGCCCGGGTCTGCATTTGCCACAAGAGTTTTTCCCATGCTTTTAGTGGTCTGGAAATGTCTCAGGGATAACCAGCAAGGAAAAGGTGATGCTTTGCAGCAGGAGGGAGTGAGATCAGATTAAAGGAAGTTTTGTTTCCTGCCGGCAAGGCTGCTCTGGAGTGGTCCCGCGCTCGGATGTCCTCTGAGGAGCTTGTAAAAATAGAAGCTGCTGCTGCCTTTATGGAGAGGGCTGGGTTGGGCTGGGGTCAGTTCTGCTCAGAATTGGGGCTGCTGACAGTGCTGTGTTTTGGGGATGGTTTGCCAAGCACGGTGCCTTAATCCAGAAGCATAACCTCAGGCAGGGAGGAGGGATGGGGGCAGGCTCTTGGGGGAAGAGGTCAGGGCCCATGCCCCTCCTGCAGACAACACAGGGAACATAGGACTCTCCAAAGAATATGGAATCACTTCTGGAAATAGTAAGATGTCATAGTTCTGTTGGTCACGTGACAGGGTAAGAATTACACTTTTCATCAAGATAGAAGGTAGAAACCCATCTCTACCACCCTCAAGTACATCGTGCCCTTCTCCAAATGTTTTGTTCACTCTATGCCTGGGTTCTGAAGGCTTCAGTTCTGTGGGGTTTTTATTTACCCATGATCCTCAGCCTTGGGGTGGAGGGATTTCTGGGCCTTGTGTCTGGTTCAGGATTAGGGTTTAGTGAGCAACTCCTTTTAGGTGGAGTAATTCAAGGAGGGGGCTGGCTTTTTAAAGGCTGCTCATCCTTGTTCTCAGAAGACACAAGGGAATTAGGCTGGCCTTGAACAATGATTTCACCATGTTCTGGGTTTTGGAGCATGAACTGATTAGACAGGCCCTGGTTAATCTTTCTCTATCAGAGGTGGATTTTATCTCCTGTGGTATTACCATTTTCCTGTAGAGGTATGTGTGTATGTATGTGTGTGTGTCCTGCCTTATAAATTTTAAAATTTACCCAAAGTGGATAATTTTGATGAAGTCACTGTGCTCGAAGTTTTTCTGATATGGCCAGCTTATTGTCAAGTGCAGAGTTTGTCAATGCCTTTAGCACCTCTGACCCATGTGTATTGGGAAAGCATTCCTTTTAGATGGGAGCAGTGCATCTCAGGAATCCCAGATCATCTTTTCAACCCCAGAGAACGTCCCTTAGATGTGAAATACAGCAGAGTTCTGGACCCAAACGAGGATGGCTTGCTGGTAATCTTCTGGGTATTGAGTGCTTCTATGAAGTTAGGCCTGTTTGCTTGACTTGTTAAAGCTTCGGGGGAAGCAGGCAGTCCCCTGTACCCGTGACATTCTTGGTGCTCTTTAGAAGGGGGGTGAGGAGAGCTACTTTGAGGACACTGGCCAGGTAGACAGTAACTGAAGGGGGAGCCTTGGGTAGCCACGCTAATAGCATATCTTCCCAACCACTGCCCCTACCAGTTGCCATTGAGTCGATTCCAGCTCATGGAGACCCTATGTGTGTCAGAGTAGAACTGTGCTCCATAGGGTTTCTAATGGCTGATTTTTTGGAAGTAGATTGCCAGGTCTTTCTTCTGAGGTTCCTCTGGGTGTTCTCAAAATTCCAAACTTTAGGTTAGCAGGTGAGCACATTAACTGCACCATCCAGGGACTCCTATCTTCCTAGCGTCTGGTCTGTATTATCCGCATTTCGTTTACTGGGACCTGAGCTGACAGCACTGTGACTGTTGTTTACTCTCCTGTGCTGCCTTCGGCTCCGTGGAGAGGTCCAGTGTACTTAATCTAATGACTCGTCAGAATCCTTGGACAGGTAGGAAACTGGTGGACACGTCTGACTCAAGCCCATGGGCATCTATTGGAAAGCCCTGTTCTCCTTCAGTTAGCAACGTTGGTTGCAGACGTTGATCATGCTTCCTCCCTGTCAGGATGCTCTGGGCACAGTGGGTGCCCCCAACGCCGAAAACCTGTGCCGACGTGGAGCTTATGTTCGTCAGTGAAGGCAAACAATTTAAAAATAAAAGAAAATATGTGATATGTTAAATATGGATAAGTGCACAGAAAATAAAACGGGGAAATTGGATGAGGAGTTTCACGGAGAGGGAGTTTCCACTTTTAAGTAAGGCCTCACTGAGCAGGTGACAATTGAGCAGAGAGGAAGGAGGTGAGGGAGTGAGCCATGTGGGTGTGAGGAGGAAGAACATTCAAGGCAGTGGGAACAGCCAGTGCAAAGGCCCTGTGGTGGGCACCCTTGGTGTGCTCAAGGAGCAGCAAGGCGGCCAGTGCAGAGAAAGCAGAGTGAAGAAGAGGAGGGAGCCAGAAGTGAGATCAGACAGGCTATGGGGGGGGGGCAGATCTCGTAGGAAGTTTCAGACTGTTACTAGGATTTGGGCCTTTATTCTAGGTGCACAGAGTCACGAGCTGCTCTGACTTAGGTTTTACTGGGTCTCTCTGGCCACTGTGTGGGGAACGGGCTGAGGGGGCTGGTTGGGAGGCTATTGAGGGATCCAGGGGAGATGTGGCAGTGTGGCCCAGCCTTGTCTGAGGGCTGGGGGGTGGGGGCATCAGGTGACAAACCTTCCTGAGGATTTAGTACAAGACTTTTCAGGCCAAGAGAGAAAAGGGGTCCTCCAAGTGCATGGTGCTGCGGGTGGGGCTTTACCACCTGGGTTTTCCCGATAGGGTGCTACAGTGGTCAGCTTTCCATTCTTAGAAAAATTCATAATGAGAGATTTTACTTAAAAATCCCCCCAAAATTCCTCCCACCTCAACCTTGAGCCTCCAAGTGGTCACCCTGAAAGAGAGCCCTGTTTTCTTGGTGCTGGGTAAAGTGCTGGTCCCCTGAGCAGTTCTGGACTTCCCTTGCGTGCCCTGCTTGCTTAGTGCTCACCCACGGCTCGGTGCTTTCCGTGTTTGCAGTGTTTCCACCTTGTGATCTCAGTGAAGCCTCACAAAAAACTGTGGGCAAGCAGGGCAGAAATGAGTGTCTTTGTACCCATTTTTCAGATGGGAACACAGACTCAGTGTGATCAAATGCCCGTCTGAGGCCCAGGGTCAGCAAGCAGCAAAGCTGAGACTCCAACCCAGGCTCCCTGACTCTCTAGGCTGTGGCATTTCCTCTGACCCACCAGTATCCTCTCCTAAAGGGGTGTCTCCAAATAAGGTCCACTCTTGTGCAGGCACCTGATGGAGGGAAACCCCTGACAGCAGGCACGACAGCCCCAGATGAACTATTTGGAGGAAAATCAAGTGACCATCAGTTTTTCTCTGCTCTCACTTCCTGCTTTCTTGCTGCAGCTGATCGGGGCCCTGGTCCTGTCTGTGGGGATCTACGCAGAAGTCGAGCGACAGAAATACAAAACCCTTGAGAGTGCCTTTCTAGCCCCGGCCATCATCCTCATCCTCCTGGGGGTTGTCATGTTCATCGTCTCCTTCATTGGTGTGCTGGCTTCCCTCCGAGACAACCTGTGCCTTCTGCAGTCGGTGAGTCAGCTCCAGCCACCCTCAGCCAGGGCGGGGTGGGGGCTGCAGTCCCCAGGAGAGCTGGGTAGACTGCGCCCAGGCCCTGGGGGCAGCTCAGTTCCTTCAGGCAGAGTCTCAAGCCAGCTCCTGCAGAGGGTTTCCTGGATCAGCCCATCTGTTCATGTTGGCCCAAGAGTGCCCAGGCCACTGCCATTTTTGAAAATATCATTCTGCTCATTTACTTAAACCTTTGTTCATCTGAACTCTCAGTTCCAAGAGAGAGAACTGAAATTCAAATGAAAGCAAGCAAAGACAAAAAAGGAAGAGGGTGATGGGTTCATTAGCTCATGTAAGTAGCAAACCCACAGCAGGGCCCAGGGGTTCAGGTGCGCTGGGTCTTTCTCTTGCCCTCCCAGGAAGATGATAATGAGTTCATTAGCTCATGTAACTAGCAAACCCACAGCAGGGCCCAGGGGTTCAGGCTCGTTGGGTCTTTCTCTGCTTCCGCCTGGCGCCCGGTGTCATCTTCCAGCCAACAGTCCTTATAGCTCTTGACCCCAGGGAATCTTTCCTGGTAACTCTGGCCAAAAATGCAGGCTCTGATGGACTGGCTTGGGCCATGTGCTCACCCCCCTGTCAGGGGGTGGAGTCAGCCCTACCCTCACCCGTTTACTGTGGGGCGAGGGATGGTTCCCCAAAGCCAGGATCTATTTTACTCTACACCAATGTGTCTGTCTTGGCTTCATGTCTCCCCTCAGACGGGAAGCCCCTTTAAGCAGTGTCTTAGTGCTGCCTGAGGCTGGAAGTTGCGGGAGTCAGTCTGGACAGTGCCTGTTCTCTAATAACGGGTAGGGAGATGTGGTATCCTTGGAGCCTCAGACACCCATCACCGGCTCCACTTGGGGGGTCCCTGCATGACCAGCTGGCATTGCTGTCCCAGGCCGCCCATCACGCTGGCTCTGACGTCTTGGCCCAGCTGGAGCGAGGCAAGGTTCTCCCCGTGGGGACAGCCAGGTGCTTTCCCACCTGGACCTGCTGAGGACCCCTGGGATAAACGCTGACAACAATCTGGCTGAGACGCTGAGTCACTCTTCCTGACCATGAACACCACAGTTGGGCTTTTCCAGGGAATATTTGTCCATGTCCTGTGTTCTCACAGGAGGGGGGAGGGGGACAAAGGCCCAGGAACCAATAAGAGCTCAGACAGATGATTCTGCCCATGACTAATGTGCGCTCAGACCTCAGAGCAAACGCCACTTCCCCTGACCTCGCATATGTCCTCCACCTCTCTCTGACTGAATCTCTAAATCTTGTTTTTTAGTTCATGTATATTCTTGGGATCTGCCTCATCATTGAGCTCACTGGTGGTGTGGTGGCCTTGATCTTCCGGAACCAGGTGGGCCTGGGGTTTCATTTATCAGCCACGTGCTTACTAAGCATGCACAGTGTGTGCCCTGGGTTGTAAACTGCGGGTGCTGCGGTGAGCAAGATAGATAACCCCTCAGGGAGCTTCCATTCTTCTGGGGAAGACGGGCACTAAACAAGCAAATCAGTTAATAAGAACATGCAACAGGTGCTATGAGAGTGCCTGTGGGTGGAGGTGGGTAGGGACAGCACTTAAGAGGGTGGTGACATAGCTGAGAAGGAGGTGGCATCTTATTGGAGGCTTTAATAATGAAAAGGCTCAGAGGAACACAGGCCGAGGAACCGCAGGAGCAAAGGCTCTGGGGCAGGAATGAGCTCAGCAAGTTTGCAGAACAGTGTGGAGGCCACTTGCCTGAAGCAGGTGAGTGATGGGGAGAGACGGGGAGAGGCCAGGTAGACCACCTAGGTCATCGTGGGTGATGGTTTTAGAGCTCGAATGTTTTTCGGAAGGCAGTAGGAAGCCTTTGGAGAGTTTTACGCAAGGGAGTGATGTGATGTTTTTAAGGATGGTTCTGGCTGCTGAGTGGACAGTAGGGAGGCCAGGGGCCAAGCGGGGAGACCAATAGGTGGCTGCAGTGGTCATCCAGGGAAGGGGTGATGATAGCTTGGCCAGGGTGCAGGCAGTGGGCCTGGGCAGAAAGGGTTGGATTTGCTGGATGTTTTGGAGGCAGTGCTGACAGGACTCCCTGCTGGATATGGGGTGAGGAAGAGTCAGGGTGAGAGGTGATGCTTGGCATCCTGGCCCCGGAAGGGTTTGCAGACTCAAAGGGCACTGAGAGCTAGGAAGGAGTCCCTGGGAGGTACAAACAGTTAACACACTCAGCTGCTAACTGAAAGGTTTCAGGTTCGAGTCCACCCAGAGTTACCTCAGAAGAAAGGCCTGGTGACCTACTTCCAAAACATCAGCCATTGAAAGCCCTGTGGAACATGATTCTACTCTGCCACGCATGGGGTCACCATGAGTTGGAATCAACTTGATAGCAACTAATTTTTTTTTTTTTTTAGAATCTAGGGCTCTTCTTATGAGCCCCAGGAGAAGGGAGGGGAGATTCCCATTGTACTGATGGAGCCATTGAGGCACAGAGAGGTTAAGAGACCCTCCCAAAAGCACACAGCAAGGCAGAGGCAGCACAGGGATGCTTCGCAATCCAGTCTTATTACCACCTCCTTCCTTTCCCTCTTTTCCACCTTTCATGCCATCTGCTCTGAGCTGGCAGAGCTGGGATATTGGTTCGTTTTTCAGCAGCCTTGAGCCTGCTTTTCTGTGTGACCAGGCAGAGCTCCCAGCAGTTACGGGTTAGTGCTTTCTGGCTGGAGCCCACATCCAGTTCAGGGTCAGCAGCATCAAAGGCTTTAATAAACAGCCCCCTAAGGGAACAAGGCTTCTAGCTTTCAACGTGCTTTGACAAAGGCGCTCTTATCCATATTTTCCAGTGCTCTGTAGGGCAGCAAGGGCAGCGCACCACCCCCTTTTCCAAGTCAGGGAGCTGAGACAAGGCATTGGCCCTTGGAACCCCCAGGGGTCTTAAGATGCCGTGGGCCTGGGGTCAGGGTGAGAGTTCTCAGTTTTCTCCAAACCCTGTGGTTCCGGCCTGTGACGTGTGTCCCTTCTCCTTGGTCAAACCCCTCGTGGGCATCACTGGGCCCTGCCACCCACTGGAGCCACCAGGGCGAGTCTCGGGTACAGCCCAGCATGAAGCCCAGGAAGGGCCCACCACTAGGGCTCTCCACTGTTTGGAGGCTCAGGATGGGCCATGATATTAGAGGCCCAGGATATATAACTTCAAAAATTTAAAAACAGGTTACAAAATTATACGTGCGGTAAGATCTCCACAATGAAAAAACAAGTCTGAAGGAAAGACTGGAGGGAAGTAGAAATAGTAACTCTTATTTCCTCTGAGGGCTGAGACTAGAGGGATATTTAGTCTCTCCTTTCTATTTTCCCCTACCTCCCAAATGTTCTTTTCTTTTCTTTCTTTTTTATAACCAAGGGGAAAATACCATGTTGAGAAAAATAAGGTCCTTTCCAATTCTAACGTAACGTGACTTTGTAAAATGAGAGACGGGCCAGTGTGAGAACAGGGAAGAAGGAGCAGCCTGGCTGGTGGTAGGGGTGGTAGGAAGGGGCAGTATAAGGTAGAGAAAATGGCACAGAGCAATCTGTTTTTTCCTCACCAAGCAAAGATCACAGATTTCTCTGAGCCACAGTATAGCAAGTTCAGTCTCCAGCCCCACAGGCTACCTGTTAACTACAAGAATCCACAGGTGAAAACAAATCATCACGCTAACGCCTCCTCACTGGTTCTCAGAAAGGTGCGCAGACCCTGGCACTGGCAACAGGACTGCCAGACCATAACAAGATAACCAGACTCCCAACACTGCTGTCAGTCACCTCTTGACCCCAGAGAGGTTTCTCCTGACAGGCATGACCCAATGGTCAGGCAGAAGCTGCTTCTCTGGCCATGCACCCGGAGAGCCGGGCACAGAGGCAGATGGCCCCCGAGGACCCCGACACCTAGACCCCAGCCAGAGGCAGGGGGAGGACGTGAATGACCCCTACAACTGTCTGCGTCTCACTCCTTATGACACCTGCCTTGCCTCGGCTTGTTCCGGAATCCTCTGGTGAGGGTGTCGGGGTGTCGGAGGTGGGCAGCTCCTGCCGTGTGTTCCCTGTGTGCTGAGGTGTAAGATCAGGCAGAGCTGAGCAGGGACACCCAGAGGGCCCTGGGCCATAGCTGGCCCATCAGTACCACCATCCCAGAGCCTCCCTCCCTCAACCACTGTGTAGGAAGGGCAGGGTCTCTCTCCCAGCCCTGATCAGAGGTGCTGCGGTCACACCCAACACCAGGCCAGCAGAAGGAGGGAAGCAACCAGCCTGCTTATTTGATCATGGTGCTGGCTCTGGTTCGCTCTGGCCCACTTTAAGGTCAGGGGCAGGGAGGCAGGAGGCCGGATCTGGCCTCCACTGCTGAGCTCCTGAATGTGCTGCTGGTGGCTCCAGAGGTCGAGGAAGTTCAGCGCTGACCTGGCCGGACTCCCACTGCTAGTATGCTCCGCTGAAGACAGCCATTTGAGATGAGGGCTGGAAGCCACAATACCTGGTGTCATGGTTTGAATTATGTCCCCCCAAAAAATGTGTGTATCAATTTGGCTGGGCCATGATTCCCAGAATTGTGTAGTTGGCCTCCATTTTATGACTGTAATTTTATGTTAAAGAGGATTAGTGTAGGATTTTAACACCACCCTCAGCCAGATCACATCCCTGATCCAATGTAAAGGGAGTTTCCCTAGGGTATGGCCTGCACCACCTTTTACCTTACAAGAGGAGGAAAGGGAAGCAAACAGAGAATTAGGAACCTCATACCACCAAGAAAACAGTGCTGGGAGCAGAGCACGTCCTCTGACCTGAGGGTCCTGTGCAGAGAAGCTCCCAGACCAAGGGAAGATTGACGACGGACCTTCCTCCAGAGCCGACGGAGAAAGCGTTCCCCTGGAGCTGATGCCCTGAGTTTGGGCTTGTAGCCTCCTGGACTATGAGAGAATAAACTTCTCTTTGTAAAGCCATCCACTCATGGTATCCTGTTAGAATAGCACTAGATGACTAAGACAGATGGTATTATGGATTGAATTATGTCCCCCTAAAATAGGTGTTGTAAATCCTAACCTCTGTGCCTGTGGTTATAATCCCATTTGGGAATGGCTTGTCTTTGTTATGTTGATGAGGCAGGATTAGTGTAGGGTGTATCTTGAGTCAATCTCTTTTGAGATATAAAAGAGATTAAATAAGTGAGCAGAGAAAGCTGAGGTAAAATAGATGCCAAGACACGTGGAGACCTCCAAGGAACCAGAAAGCAGAAGCTGAAGAGACAAGGACATTCCTCCAGAGCCGACAGAGAGAGAAAGACTTCCCCTAGAGCTGGCACCCTGAATTTGGACTTCTAGCTTCCTAAACTGTGAGAAAATAAATTTATGTTTGTTAAAGCCTTCCACTTGTGGTATTTCTGTTACAGCAGCACTAGATAACTAAGACAGCTGGGAAACTGAGGCAGAACCCCACACCCCAGTGGGGATCAGACATGTAACTTCAGGCCAGGTCTGAGGAAGGGTCCGGAAAATATTTCAGAAGACCCTCAGCATTCTACCCTCTTCTTTCTGATTTCTGGGTTCTCTTCCACCCTTGGTGGCCAGTTGGGCTCATCCCAGGGCCTGAGCAGAGGCTGGGGTCTGGGGCAAAGAGGACTATCAGCCTCTGAAAGGGGCTGGGGAATCCCAGATGATGGCTCAGCCCCAGGCACAAAAGGAGGAAGGCCAACTCCCCCCACCCCAACTGAAGTTATGAGAATGGTCAGCAGGTAGGTCAGGCTGGGCTGCCAGCAGCCACCCTACCC
>NW_004444099.1:1075133-1151097 GCF_000243295.1 Trichechus manatus latirostris | reverse complement strand
ACCCCCACCCCGACCACCCAAGTCTTCAGTGTCAGAAGCTGATATGGGAGCGATGGATGCTAGGAGGGCAGCCTGCAGGAGTTTGACCCTGGGACTGAAGTTCCCGGCAGCCCTAGGGGCCCAAGACAGCTCCATCCCCAGAAGGGATAGGGGCCCTCTGGGCAAAGCCTGGGGGGAGGCTTCAGCTACAAACCCTTCCACTCCCTCTCCTTTCCAACTCAGCTGGCCTCCCACCCTGTAGGGGGCTGCTGCCACTTGCCCCCAGCTTAGTTCCTCATTCATTTCAAAACACTCCGAGCACCTCTTCAGGGAGGGGCGTTGCGGAGGCTGCAGGTCTATTTAGACTGGATTGAAAAGAAAGCACTAGAAATGATGGCGCTTTGTAGCTTGAGCCTGGTGGCTTCTTAAACAACGTGCCCTGAAATCCTGAGGGCTTTGCTGTTTACTTACTCTTTGCTTAATTTAGTCTGGGCCATGTGACCTCCGGGGTCGTGCCAGCGATTCGTGAAGGGTGGTTTTCTAGACTTCACTGGAGCTGCTCCTGCCTGCGTGACCTGGTTTAGTGCCGGGTGGGGTGGCACCGGCTGTGTCTGGCCTCTGTGGAAGCAGCAGGCGAAGCCAGAATCCTCTCATCTTCTGCTGTGTGCCCCCAGGGACTGACCTCTGAGCAACTCTGCTCAGTCCCTCAGTCCCTCAGATGTTACAGGTGCCCAACTACATTGGCAGGGCACTTTACAGTTAGCAAACCACAGAAATGAAGTTTCTCTCCCACCTTCTACCTCTCTTCCATGAACCTTCAAGACCCTTGCCACCCACTGATCACAGCACAGGAACCACCTAATGTAGAGGACAAGTCTCTCTGGTACACACTCACATCACACACACACATAATCACATACACACTCATACACATACACAGTCACACTCACACACATACACAGTGACACACACACACAGTGTCAAAGGCAAGGGACACTTCCAAGAGCCAGCACGACCCAAAGAAGTCCCTGATGGGACTGAAGGCAGCCGCGGCCCCATGGAGCCCAACACCGCCTGCCTGGGCTCCTCCTGCCAGTTCCAAGGCCTCCCTTCCCTGAAGGGCCCGGCTCAGCTTACCAGATGAAAGGCCTGCTTTTCACAAAGAGGCCTCTCTGGGAGTCAGCGTGTCTTTGGAAAGTGCTCTGAGACGAAGACGATTTGGGGAGAGAGGCTGGGCTGCTCACCAGAGGGTGGGGGAGCCTTTCCCCACTGAGCTGCTTCTCCTCCTCCTTCCCTGGGCCCCTGTCTCATCCCACCCCTCTCTGCTCTGGGGGATTCTAAACATCCAAGTCACCCAGTGCAGGCAGCTAGGGGACTGCAGAGGGACCGGAAGGATCAGAAAGGTGAGGTGGCGGAGGGGAGCAAAGAGGAGGGACATGTGGACCTAGGCTGTGTCTGCAGTGCCTTGACAGTAGAAGGAAGCACCAGACACACATCCCACACACGTGACCGAGGCACGACCCTAGCCCTGGTGTCACTCCGCTGCACCTCAGCTCAGCCAAAGGTCCCCTGCAGCCTGCCATTCAACGCTGCCGTGAGCTCATTCCCCCACTCCACCCTGGTGGCAGACTGGCCTCATCCTAGTGACCTGTTTCTTAGACACCCCTAACCACACCCAAGCCAGCATCATGACCTGGGAGGCCTCTGGGAAGGGTGGGCCTGAGGCCAGGTGTCCCCATGAGCAGCTGTTACGCTCACGCTCTCTCCCAGATCCAGTGCCAGACCTAGGTGGCAGGCTTGTGAACTCAGGGCCTTTCTGGTGCCTGCATCCTCTCTCCCCTTGGGGCTGACGTCTGATCCCGGCTTCCGGGTCTGATCTGGGGGGAGCTGCGTTTATCATCAGCAGAGGGTTTTCCTTCTGGCCGCAGAGACCAGGTTCCCTGCCCAAGGGCCTTCGGGACCTTGGTTTGAGCAGCGTGACTCTCAGGAAGGAGCTTGCCATCTGTCTTAGTCATCTACTGCTGCTCTAACAGAAATACCATGAGTAAATGGCTTTAGCAAAGAGAAGTTGACTCTCTCACAGTCCAGTAGGCTACAAGTCCAAATTCAGGGTTTCTCCATCAGCTCTGGAGGAAGGTCTGTGTCATCAGTCTTCCCTTGGTCTGGAAGCTTCTCTGCGCAGGAACCTCAGGTCCAAAGGACGCACTCTGCTCCCGGGACTGTTTTCTTGGTGGTATGAGGTTCCCATGTGTCTCTGCTCACTTCTCTCTTTTATATCTCAAAACAGATTGCATTAAGACACTATCTAATCTTATCAACCTCATCACTATAACCTCATCACAGTGATAGAATTTACAACACATAAGGAGATCACATATAATCTCATCATAGTGATAGAGTTTACAACACATAAGGAAATCACATCAGATTACACAATCATACAACACTGGGAATCATGACCCAGCCAAGCTGACAGATATTTTTGGGGGACACAACTCAATCCATGACACCATCGTATCCCTTTGTTCCTCTCTTCCTGATACAGGGGAGAGTTTGGGGAGAGGACCCCAAGCTGAGCCTTAGGTACTTACCTTGGCTTTTTAAAGGGTATCATGTGGGAGCTTTGCCACCTTGTTTCCTGCTTCTCTCTGCCACTAACCAGCTGTGTGACCTTGGACAAGTCACATACCTCTCTGGACTGGCAGGTGTTTGTGTTGGTCCTGCACTCTGGACATGAGTTGGGGGCCTCACTTTCCCTTGGGACCAGCTGTTTCTCACTGATGATATAATGGATATGAAGTAGGGCCATAAGGTGTTTGTCTCCTGGAAAAAGAAAGATGTATAATAATAATATCCGTACCTACTATGTACCAGGCACCGTACCATGTGCCAGCATCCTGCTAAGTACGCACTTTAGTGTTGCCATCAAATCAGCTCTGACTCATGGCAACCTTATGTATAACAATAAAATGTTGCCCAGTCCTGAGCCATCCTCATGCTCTTGGTATGTTTGAGCCCGTTGTTGCAGCTCTTGTGTGAGTCCATCTCATGGAAGGTTTCCCTCGTTTTCACGGATCCTCCACTTTACCAAACACGGTGTTCTTTTCTAGCGATTGGTCTCTTCTGACGACGTGTCCAAAGGAAGCAAGATAAAATCTCACCATCCTAACTGCTAAGGAACATTCTGGTTGTGTTTCTTTAGTAACACGTTAGTCGTTTTAGTTTATTTAAGCCTCACAACATCCCTAGGAGGGACAGAGTATTTTCATCCACATTTTGCAGCTAAAGAAACAGAGTCAGAAGTTAAATGAAGTGTCCGAGGTCTGGGTGGCTGCAGGGACGGTGTTCTTGATGATGAGGCTTGACAGCTCTTTTCAGCTTAGTCTTTGAGCCTTGGAGCTAGAAGTTACCTTAAAGATAACCCTTCTAGGAAATGGACAGTGATGATAGTTGCACATAGTGAACGTAATTAATGTCACTGAATTGTACACATAAAAAATGTTGAAATGGCAAATGTTTTATTATATATTTTTTTACTACAATACCAAAAAACCCATCGCTGTCAAGTCAATTCTGACTCATAGCGACCCTATAGGATGGCGTGGAACTGCCCCGTAGGGTTTCTGAGGCTGTAATCTTCACCGGAGCAGACTGCCACATCTTTCTCCCACGGAGCGGCTGGTGGGTTTGAACTGCTGACCTTTCGGTTAGCAGCCGAGCACTTAACCACTGTGCCACCAGGGCTCCTCTTTTATCACAATAAAAAAATTGAGATAGGCCTCAGCATGGGTTCATAAGTGGGGAAACTGAGGCACAGAGAAGGAAGTGAGCTGTGAGGGGTCTTGCAGTGGCAGGAGGACCCAGAACCCAGGGCCCTGCTGTCGCATGGACCCCATGAGCACCTCCCCAGGATCAGTCTGGCTCTCCTGCCCTGGCCCCAGAGCTGAGAATGCCCCCTTTGTGCCAGCGTGGTCTCTGTGATATGCAGGCCTCTGTGTCTGAAAGCTCTGATTGTCACAGTGAGAGTAGAGCTGCGGAGTCCACCCCCCACCCCCATCCCTTCCCGCTGTGGGGCCTTTGTGCTCCCGGATCTCAGCACAACAGCCAGGCTGTTGATGCAGAAAGCTCAGTGTGACTGGGAGAGGGTGGCCTGCCAGTGCCCTTCCAGTGGGGAATTGTTGCAGCTGAGCTGCCAGAGTGGACCACATTGCCTGCGGGCTGGAGCGCTGCAGAGACGTGGGAAGAGGCCCAGCCAGGGGGTCAAAGCCTGAGTTCCAGGCCATGCTGGGCCCTAACTGGCCTGCTCTGTGACCCGGGGCAGGTCAGGACCCCTCTCTGAGCCTCCGCTTCCTCATCTATAAAATAAGAGCTTGAATGATGGAGAAGGGTGGAGAGGGGACCAGGAGGGACACAGAGAAGATTCCAGCTCAGGCCTGGGTCGGGGTGGTAGACAGAGCACTAGACCAGGAATCAAGACAGCCCCGTCCCCACCCAGCATTGCCACTTCAGAGCTGTGCGCCCCTGGCAGGGTGCCCACCCCATCGGGACCTGGGGGGTCTGATCTGTAAGGAAATGGGGTGAACCACTTCTGCTGAGACATGGCTGAGGGATTCAGGCACCAGATGGGGATTGGTGTGGGGCAGTGGGGTTGTAGGTGTTCAGGGCTGGGAATGAAGGGGGCACACTGTGCAGGCAGGGTTGGGGCTACTGATCAGACTTCTGGGAAAAGCCGGGTTGGACCCTGGGTGTGTGTGCTTCTTTTCCTTTGTGATTTCTCCTTCTCAACAGACCATTGACTTTCTGAATGACAACATTCGAAGGGGAATCGAGAACTACTATGATGACCTGGACTTCAAAAACATCATGGACTTTGTTCAGAAGCAGGTGAGCCTCCTGTGCCCTTTGCCCCCGATTCAGGACTCTACTCAAGAGGGTGGGGGCAAGGGGTCAGGTGACTTACCCATTCCCATCGCGGGCAGCTAGCCAAGTTGAGAGTTGAGGGCCGGCAGTGGATGGCCCACCGAGGGTGATGAAGCCAGGCCCCAACCTTCTCACCCAGTCCTCTGCCCATGCACCTAGCCCAGGATGTCCTCATCCTACCTGTCCCTCTTCAGTTACATGGACCCTCCTCTGTAAAAAAAAGAACAAGGTCAGTTGTAGCTACAAGCCACTTTAGGGGACCAGGGGCTCTCCCTCCAAAGGCACAGAGCAGGAGAGGGCTCCAGTCTCCAATGGGCAGAGGTCACTCCCTGCAAGTCAAGGACAGACCGATGGGGAGAGAGGTCTTCACCAATCCCAATTTCCCCACGTGGGGGAACAGACAAATCTCCTCTATTTCCTCCATGATACTTCTTTGAATGTGATGATGATCATGAGTTCCCCTGAGACATTGTCCCTCTCCCCCATGTCCACCCGAGTCTGTTGGTGCAATAATAATAGCAGTTATGATGGGCCAGCCACTGTTCTCCTTGGCTTCTACGTATCAGTCTCTTCTAGTCCTGAGCCTCAGGCTCCTCATCTGCATAAGGGGATCATAGGGCTCCTTCTTCTTGGGGCTGTGTGAGGATTACCTTGACTTGGTTCAGCAGAAGTGCTTGGGACCATGCCAGGCACGTAGTAACACCTCAGGAGGCATCAGCTGTGGTGATCACGTTGTTACGATCTGGGTGAGGACAGCAGAGCTGGGGGGCCGCAGGCACCCCCCCTCCCTGCCCCAGCCCCAGCAGCTGCTTCCTGAGACATGACCCTGGCGCTTCAGTTGGCCTGGCCCCTCCAACCTCTCATGAGCTGAAGTCACACGCAGTGGCTACTCCCTTGGCTCAACCCTGAGTTTCCCAGCTCCTGGATGTGGCCACAACAGGTGCGGCCTCTGGAGGCCTTCTCTGCCAGGGACGCGCCCACCAGCTCTGGTCAGCAGAGCCGAGCCCCGCTCTGGGCGGAGCAAGATGTTTTCATAGGAACCAGCCATTCAGCTGGCCTGGGATTTCAGTCTCCCTGGGGTGGGGGTGGAGGATGACTAACACTGGGCTCCTGCTTGGTGCCAGGCCCTGTGCCCGGTGCCTCATCCATGCTCACCACTTCCTGGCAGTCCCTGCATTCTGGATGCTCTGACCTGACAAAGCATGGCCTAATATGCTCCCTCGGGGCCCTGGTGGTGTAGTGGTTAAGAGCTCAGTCGCTAACCAAAAGCTTGGCAGTTCGAATGCTCCAGCCGCTCCGTGGAAACCTTATGGGGCAGTTCTACTCTGTCCTATAGGGTCGCTATAAGTCAAAATCGATTCAGTGGCAGTGGGTTTAATGTGCTCCCTTACAGCTCACCTTATAGTCACCACTGTGATATCCCACCCCGGGGCTGCCCAGCCTTGCTTGCATTCCTCCAAGTGACAGGGTGCTGACCACCTCCTGGGCAGCCCCTGCCATTCTGGATGGCTCTGATCTGACAAAATGTGGCCTAACGTGCTTCCTGTGGCCCCTCCCCACCCATCCATCTCCTGGCAGGGCCCCCTCCTGCTGTCTGACCGGGTGCCTTGGCAATGATGACAGCCCCTCTTTCCTGCTTGCTTCCTTTCTCAGTTTAAGTGCTGTGGTGCGGAAGACTACCGCGACTGGACCAAAAACCAGTACCATGACTGCAATGCCCCCGGGCCTCTGGCCTGTGGGGTGCCCTATACCTGCTGCTTCAGAAACACGGTACCTGCCACTCCTGGACGTGGGGGCATGTTGGGGGCCACCCCAGCTGGTCTCTGAGGACAGAGGTGCTCTGGGTGGGTGGGTGGTGAAAGGGGTAAATGTGGGGGTGCAGTGGGAAGGCCTCGTCTTTATGAGGAGTAGTAGTTAACATCCACAGAGCACTTATCATGTGCTGTTAGTAAGGGCTTTGGCTGTACTGGCTTATTGAGTTCTTACAATGAGGAGGTAGGCACTGTTATTTGACTCACTTTACAGATAAAGAAAGTGAGGCCATGAAAGGTTAGGTGCCTTGCCTGAGGTTGACAGGGCTGGGATGAAACGCAGGCAGCTGCACTCTGGACTACTGTACAAGCCAGGCTCCGGGCGGGAGAGGCCCCAGGCCAGGGAGCTGACTGGGGTGGTTAGCTCTGCAGTGCCAGCCGGAGGGCCAGAGCGGGGCTGGCACTTTGGGGGTCTCCGGTGGCCTTTGGCTTACGGTCTTGGTCCTCATCAGCAACAGGATGCTTGGAAGGGGTTCTGGTGAGCCTGTCCTGTGCAGTCACAGCTTAAAAGCCAGTGGCTTCATCAGTCCTCTGTGTTCGGCTAGTGTGTCCAGAAATTGTCTCGCTTCTGCAGTAGAACGAGGCGGAGAGCTTGGCAATTACTCATGCCCCGGAGAGTCATGGAAAATTTCTCTTCTGAGGTTTCCACCATTCTGTGCCCACTGCCCGTTCTATAGACTGTGCAGCTGCCTGTGGGGGTGGGGGCGGGGGCGGGCCCCGCCCACGCATGCAAGAGCTGGTGCTGAGCACACTAACCCTAAAAAAGGCTGGTGGAGGGGCTGTTCTGGAGATTTTAGCTGCCATTTTAGGATGGCTGTCTGGGCAGCGGGGAGAGCTGGTGAGGAACCGAGGTTTTCAGAGGCCTCTGGAGGGTGATCCTGAACTTAGTCACCCAGGGCAGTAGCGCCTGAATGTCCAAGTTGAGATGTGGAAATTGTATTCATTCATTCAGTCAACAAATGTTTATTGAGCACCTACTATGTGCCAGACACAGTTCGAGTTTCTGGGAACACAGGAAACACACAGAAATCTCTGCCCACGTGGAGCTGTCATTTCCCACATGGGGAAAACTGGCAAACAAAATACAACATATAGCATGTCAGAAGGTGATAAATGCTAAGGAGAAAAATAAAGCAGGTACTTGGAGGATTGTAATGTTAGATACTGAGAAGGTAACTTCTGGGTAAAAAGCTGAAGGAAGTGAGGGTGTGAGCCATGCAGGCATCTGGGGGAGCAGCATGCCTAGGCAGCAAGAACAGCATGTGCAAAGGCCCTGAGGTGGGAATAGTCCCGACCTGGCTGAGAAACAGCATAGAGACCCATGTGGCTGCAGCAGAGTGAGCGTGGAGAAGAGTAGCAGGAGACGAGATTAGAGAAGCCAGGGGTGCTCTGAAGGCCACAGTGAGGACTTTGGCATTGCCTTGAGTGACAGGGAGCCACGCAGGGCTTCAGTGGAGGAGTGACGGGTCTGACTCAGGCTTTACCAGGACCCCCCTGGCTGCTGTGCTGAGAATAGACCGTGGAGGCAGGGGTGGACACACAGAGTTCAGTCAGGAGGCTAGTGCCAGGTGTCACGGTCCTTCAGGAAGCAGACTCTGAGATGCTGGTCAGTATCAGGAGGTTTAGTAGTGGGTGCTCTTGGGATTAACATCTGTGGAAGGCAGGAGACCGAAGCAGGGTTGGGCAGAGGAAGAAGTCCAGCAGTGATGCAGTCTCAAGACGGGCCTCACCAAATCTGTGAGGATGGGCCGAAATGATTCTTCAGAGTTGTCCTGTGTTGGAGCGAGGGGGCTAGGCCTTTATACCGCACGTTGACCAGTCTTGTAGTAGCTACCCGGGAAGGGATTTGCCAGCTCTGCTCAGCAGGAACAATCACCACAGGGCACTGACAGCTAAGGGTCCCTGCTGGCAGCACTCCCAGCAGCTGAAAGGGTCTTCATAGCGTCCGCCACACTGGGTAGGAGAAGTAGAGGCTCAGAGCCAGGTGGAGGTGGTGAAAGTTTTAAAATATGACCAGATTCTGGTTAAGTTTTGAAAGTAACCAGATTTGAAAGTAACCAATAGGATTTGCTGTTGGTCAGATGTGGGAGGTGGGTGAGAGAGAAATCAAGAAGGAGAAGGTTTTGGCCTGAGCCACAGCAAAGGTGGGTCTTCTCACCTGAGTAGGAAAGACTCAGGGAAGGGGAGGAGGGTCAGGAGCTCCCTTGTTGTTGGCTGCCCGTTAGGAGTCTGTCCCAGGAGGCCTCTCTCCCACTTCTCTTGGGTGCTCAGACCCTGGAGAACCCAGCCTAGCCATCCTGTGTCTCAGGGGAGAGGAGGCACACATGAATAACCCTTGTGAGCTCCAGTGTGTCGAGTTTTTTGGCTGCTCAGGAGTCCCCTGTATGATGTCCTGTCTCGTGGTCCTGGGCCAGATGAAGAGGCCACTGGACAGGTGATCTCAGCACTTTCTGTAGAACGTGACTCTGTGGTCAAACGCAGGCAAGTTACCTTTGGAAGGACCATGGATGCATGGTGCACTGTGGTGGTGGGGGGTTTCCTGGCAGGGGAGGTGACTCCTCCCGGGCGACAGAGTAGGGTTCAGGCTCTCCAGGTAAGGGAAGGCCTCTGCACCAGTTGTGGATCTGTAGGGAGACTCGGCGCTCCCTGAGGGCAGGGACTGATTCAGCCTCCAGGGCTGGCACAGTGAAGTAACTCTAGTGTTTCTTGTCACCTTCTTACATACTGTGTTGTTCATTTATTTATTATGTTAATTGTTCATTTTCTGTCTCCCTTGCTAGAATATAAGTTCCATAAGACAGGGACTTTATTTTATTCTCCTATATTCCAAGTGCCAAAAATAGTACTCAATATTTATTGAATAAATGAATGAATGGATGAATAAACGAATGAGGCAGAAAGTGCCCACTGCCATCCTGCCCTCATGCACGGTGTCCCCCAGTCCTGACTCCATGACGGTCATGGTCACAGTCTGGAGGGGTCTGGGAGGTCAGTGCCACCAAAGCTGACTACCAAGTGGGTGCTGGGCATTGCTGGGTCTGAGGGCACCTGGGTGGCAGTCTAGACTAAGGGAGGTTATTTGCCCAAAAACCAAGCCCTGACATTTAGCATGATCTGATGACGTCTGAAGCCCAGTCTGCTCTTGGAGGGAGCCCTTCCTTGCCCTTCCTAGGGCTGGGATGGAGAACAGAGTCGTCGATGAGCCCAGCCCTGTGATAGCACCCTGTGCGTGCATGTCACAGAACAGCCCCCTGTGGTGGGGTCACTGATCGTCACTGCTTTATAGAAGAGACTGAGGACCCTCTTACTCATTCAACAAATATTTATTGAGTCCCTCCCCTGTGCTGGCCCCTTGGTAGCACACCTGAGGTCGATCACAGAGGTAGTAAGGGGCAGAGCAGGATCTGCACCCAGGACACTTGATGCCAGCGGCCACACTGGCCACTCTGCTATTGCTCTCAAGGACATCTCTGGCACCCATGGCACCCTAACCCACAGCAGCTTTCACTCAGATGTGGAGGGGCAGGGGCAGTGGGCTCGCTCATGTTATAGATAGGGAAGGAGACCCCGGGGGATAGGGAGGGACAGGAAGTGCCCCTGCCAGCCTATGATTTAGGACCTGGCTGGGTAGGGATTTGACGGGGTTGGTGGCTGCTTCCCTGGGGCCTGACCGTGGCTTTCCCTGAGTGTAGATTAGTGAGCAGCTGGGAGTCCCAGAGAGGTCCCTCTTCCCAGGAAGGAATGTCAGGCAGAACTCTCCACTGCCCTCTGAGTGGGCGACTATCTGCAAAGCGTAGCCAGGGACGCTGTTCGCAACTTTAGGTAAACCACAGCTGGCTCGGCACCCAGCTGTGGCCTGAGATTTTTCTTCCGAGGAACCAGCGGAGCAGCAACTGCCCCGCCCCAATCTCTGAGATGGTGGATGCCATGTCAGAAAAGCAGCAGCTTAGGGTGGCAATGGCTGGGCCTGGGGCAGCATGCTCTTCTCTGGGTCCCTGGTGGCTGCTCGTGGAGCAGTGGCCCTCCCTGCCAAGTGCCAGGGGCTCAGCCACCACCTCATGCTTCCTCCCTGGGCATTTCTTGGAAAGGGGAGGTTGAGCTGCAGACTCTGGAGCCAGACTGCCAGGGTCAGAAATTTCAGCTTGACGCTGGCCCTGTGACTTTGGACAGTGCATCTCATTGAGCCTCAGTTCTTTCATCTGTAAAATGGGGAGAACAGTAGTGTTAGCTATTTTACCATTTCTGTTTCAGACAGAAGTCGTCAATACGATGTGTGGCTACAAAACTGTGGACAAGGAGGTAATGTCTCTGAATCCCTTTCCCCGGGAAGTGTTGCTTTTCTTGTCCCACCCCCACAGTATCAAAGGGGCTCTAAGGGGCGAGGCTCCTGAGATTTCCCAACATTCCCAGTTGTAAAGAGGAGCCAGGGGATGCTGGGGTTTTCCACCCCTACCGAGACCCAGAAGGGCTCAGGGAGCAGGAGCCCTCCAGGCTGGGAAAGGCCATCTGCTGAGCACCTACCACGGGCTTACTTATGGGAGCTCAGGAATGCCCGCGTGCCCAGCTGTGCTCAGCGCCAGCCTGCCCTGCCCTGGGAGCCTCCAGTCTGCAGACAGCTCGGCTCAAATTGGTTCCCTCAGCGTGGGACCCAGGAGCCCCTGGAGGACAGTGACCCCTCTTGGGAGGCCTCCTGTGTCAGCCTCCTGGGTCACTCCCCTGGATGAGGAGAGATGCTTGGGGTGGTGCTGAGAAGGGAAACTAAAGATACTGATGACCTAGAGATGCCTCAGAGTAGTGGTTCTCAAAATGCGGTCCCCGGACCAGCAGCATCAACTGGGAACTTGTTAGAGATGCTTGCCCCAGACCTCCCGAATCAGAACCTTTTGGGGTGGGGCCTGGCAGGTCATTCTGATGCACATTAAAGTTTGGGGACCACAGGCCAGCAGGGGTTCTCAATCTACCAGACCAACAACCATTTTTATAATAAATACAGTGAAACCTGTAAGAGTTGGAACTCAACTGGGCTGCCTTGTTTTTCCAGGTCTCACAAGTTTTCTGCCTCTGACAGGGTGCAGTTTTACCACTTTTCTATCGTTCCTTTTAGTGGAAAATATTTGAGTTTTCCTTCTCTGACAGTTTCCTACCTCACACAGGTTCTGGCTTTTGCAGGTTGTACTGTACTTGGTAATGCCTTATTTGGAGTCCCTGGGTGGTGCAATGGTTAATATGCTTGGCTGCTAACAGAAATGTTGAAGGTTTGAGTCCACTCAGAGGTGCCTTGGAAGAAAGGCCTGGTGATCTACTTCCAAAAAATCAGCCACTGAAACCCTGTGGAACACAGGTTTATTCTGACACACATACGGTTGCTATGAGTCAGAATCAACTTCACGGCAACTGTTTTTTTATTACCTACGTACACGCCTAATTTTGAAAGTAATCAACATAATGAAAAAAAGAGAAATCAAATAAAACAATTTACCATTATAGAATATATTTCCGTATGTAAATGCTCAGGCACTAGACAGATACAGCAGGAGACAATGAAGTCATCAAATGTTTGCACCTGTATGAATTCCTGAGTCCAGCAGCTGCAGAGGCAGCTGATATGGGGGCTTGTGTCAGTAACTCACATACATGGGCATCATTTTTGCTGGAGAACAACTCTTCATGAAGTTCTGAACAAAATAAAGTACAACCATTCATGAATTTACATACTATTTCTGGAAAATTCAGTGCATATTAAAACCATGCAGAAAATTCTTTGGTTTTTATGTATACTTGGAGTTAGTCTTTTGGCTCTGATAATTATAATTAGGTTGTCACCCACGTGAATGTCTGGGGGCATCTGAGGGGCATGCAGGGAGGGCTGTTGCTGGTGGAGTAGGATCGCCCTGAGCTCTGCAGTCCCTTAGCCCCCAACCCCAATTGTTGTGACAACCAAAAGTGCCATTACAGATATCCAGAATGCTCCCTCTCACGTAGCTTTGAGGGGACTAGGCTCAGAGAGGCTAAGGGGCTTGCCTGACCTCCAGTGAGTGGCAGAGTCAGGACTAGGGCTCTGGCGGGGGTGCTCAGCCAGACCCACCAGGCTCCGCACCCTGCCCTCCTCTCTGTGCAGCGCCTCAGCGTACAGAACATCATCTATGTGCGGGGCTGCACCAACGCCGTGCTCATCTGGCTCATGGACAACTACGCTATCATGGCGGGTATCCTTCTGGGCATCCTGCTCCCTCAGGTGGGCCGGCGCCCTCCCCTTCCTACAGGGAGGGGAGCGAGAAGTGGGGGTGGTGGGCAGGCTGTGGGTTCAGATAAAGCGCAGCTTGCTGGTGATGAGGGAAGTACACAGAAGGTACAGACAGAGAGCCAGGGTGAGGAAGGTTCTTGTACCAGCAGTCTGGGCTGATCTTGGGAGGGCTGGAGGGTTTGAAGACGAGGGTGAATGGCAATAGCACTGCTTACTGTGCAATGCCTCACAGGCACTGTCTCCTCAGTTCTCTCTGTGAGGTAGGTGCTATTCTAATGCCCATTTTACAGAGGAGGAAACTGAGGCTAAGCAAGGTCCCCGGATAGTGAGTGGCAGAGTTGAGGTGGAGGCAGGAATCCCTGAATAGAGGGGCTTCTGCTGATGGGGAACAGAAAAGCTCTCTGGGATTTCCCCGGAGGGGTGGAAGAGGGTCCAGGCTGGGGCTACTTGGGCAGGGGGTTGCTGGGGAGAAGTCTGCCCTGGGGGATTTCCCTGTCACCTAGTGCAGTAACAGGCCCTCAACAGCCCTGCTCCTTCTCAGTTCCTGGGGGTGCTGCTGACGCTCCTGTACATCACCCGGGTGGAGGACGCCATCCAGGAATGCTCTGCCACCGACGGGCTCCTGGGACCCGGCGCCAGTCCCGGCGTGGAGGCAGCCAGCGCCGGGTGCTGCATGTGCTACCCCAACTAGCGCCTCCCTGGACCTCCGCAGGGACAGCGGCTCGCGCAGAATCGCGCCACGGCCGCACCTCTCGGTCCCGATGAGGACTGGACAGGACTGTGGCCCTCTCCCCACACTGACCAAAGTCCAGCGGTGTTTTCCGGGTGCCTGGGCTGCTTGTGGGGCCCACCCGCGGCCACAGCGTCGCCAGGGGGCGGGGCCTGCGTCCCCTCTCCCAGAACCTCAGCTGCCCCACCGGATTCCGCCCCAGGAACGTCACCTCCCTTCCTACTGGGGAGGGGAACGAAAAGGGGCTTGGGAACAGGGAGCTCAGGGTTATGCTCAGGGCTAATTTCCGGCAGTGCCTTGCCCGGGCGCGGGTATTTATGCCCCGTTAAGGGCAGTTGCCTAGTGATTTGTAAACAGGGAGAGAGAAGAGTGTGTGTAACCCGCTGCGGAAGGAGGGGGCTCAGCTCGGGGGCCACCAGCCCCTTGGCCGCGCCCAGGGGTGGATTATCCAATAGGCAAGGTAAGCACGGTGCTTGCCTTGCTTACCAGATCATCTGTAGTGATACCGTTCACTACAGATTAGTAAGTAAGCACAAGTAAGCCCGTGCTTACCTCGCTTACTGGGTCATCCGCCCCTGTCAGGGATTGTAAATTTGAAAAGAGACGTTGATTCTGTAGGAAGGTGCTGTGGGGTTGGGAGAGAGACAGATGCCAGCCATACCTAGAAGCAGAATCTTTGATGTGGTGAAAAAAATGTGAAATTGTTAGCTACAGTTGAGCTGATAAGCAAGGTAAGCACATGTTGACCTTGCCTATTGGATAATCTGCCCCTGGCCACCCCCCAGAGGTGGGCTGGCGTTTCTCTGCCTCCCCGGTGACTTGATCCTATTTTTTATGTGATTTTTTTTAACATTCATGTTTTTACACAGTTAACAGGAGTTTCTGACTAATCAAACCTGGATATTTCCTTCCCTGTAAGTCCCATTCTTGCCCCTTCAAACCAGCTGATTAATCAACAATAAATACATGATTTTTTTTTTTTTTTTTGGTCTGTCTTTTGTGCTCTTTGGGTGCGGATGGGGTGAGGAAGCTCTCAACCTTGGCTTGGAAACCCCTTGTTGGTGCAAGAGCTAGAGGGTGGGCACGCTCAGGTGGAGATTTGGGACAGATTGGGACAGTGAGACGCTGGAGATGAGCAAGCTGAGGGTGCCTGCTCCTGGTGTGGGACGGTCTCTCCCATTCTTCGGTGTTGCCACTTAAGGAAATGGCTTTTTCCAGCTGCGTTTGTGGCCAGCCCAGGGCCGCCCGCGCTGCCCTGCCCTCTAGGAATTCACTTGTGGGACACCTCAGGGGAGGAGGCAAGTGGGAAACAGAGGCTCGGCAAGGTATGGCACGAGTTTCCTCATCTGGAAAGTGGGGCAGATGGGTCCTGAAAGGAGCCCCAAACCAAAAAACCAAACCCGTTGCCATGGACTTGATTGATTCCGACTATAGTGACCTTATAGGAGCAGTGCCCGCAAATGTACCTGTGGCTTTAGGACCACTGACTCTCCTAACAGTAAGCTGTTTATGTACCTAGAGGCTGGGGCTGGCCATACCTATACGCAACGCCAAGCAAAGCTCAGCACTGATCGCCCCCTGCTGGAGATGGTAGGACGTGCATGCTTCAGTCATCCTGGCAGGGCTGGGGGGCTGGAATGAGGGTGAACGGCAATAGGATCGTTTACTGAGCTGGTACACGTACCTCACAGGCACTGTCTCCTAAGGTCTCTCTATGAGGTAGGTGCTATTGTCATGCCTTTGGTAGCTTCTTAGTAGCCAGGTCCATAGAAATAAAACATCAAGAGCCCCAAACCTGAAGAGTTCAATATAAAAGCAGGAAGTGCCCATCACACTCAGAAGTTAAGTGTGGGATGCTCAGTCTGCCATGTGTACAGGCCTGAGTTGTCTCATCTGAGGTAAGGAAGGGCAGAAGAGGAATTTTAAAAAGGATACAATAATGCAACAATAGTAAACACATTGTAGAGCATACTTCGTGCCAGGAACTCAAGTATTTTATAAATATTAACTTCTTTAATCCTCACAGCTGTACTTGATAACTCTTGTTATCTCCGTTCTGTTGATGGGAAAACAGGCACAGAGCGGTTAAGTAACTTGCCCAAGGCGCACGGCTGGTAAGTGGCAAAGCCATGACTTGAACCCAGGTGAAATCTCACTGGGCACCCAGCCTCTCCGCTCGACACGGGTCTACACCGTGCAGGCACTGGACGTGCAAAAGCAGGGGCGACTGCAGCTGCTTCTCTGGCTCTCCCGATGGGACAGCCACTGCAGCCGCTGCCTGGTTCACATTTGACCTTACGGGCTCAGAGCAGTCTGGCCCTCTGGCCCTGGCTGTTCTCTGAGGAGTCTCTCTGTGTCCAGAGGGAAGAGGGCAGCTACCTTTGAGGTAGCAAGGTGGCAGAGGCGCTGACGGGCGTTTGGGACGGCACTGAGTCTGCTTATCCAAAGTCACAGTCCCCTGAAGCGGGAAACCTCTGAGTGGCTCCTTGCACACTGCCCTGGTGGCTGCTTCTGTGGACCGGGGCTCATGGTTGTGCCTACTGACATTGAGTTCAGTGGACACTATCTTATCTTTTGCTTCCAAACCTCGGTCACTCAGCTCTCCAGAAAGCAAGACAGAACACGTGGAGCGGACTTTTCCAGCCTTGTCGTTGGGGACTCCCTGCTATTGCAACCTTTTGTGCTTCAAAGCCGACGACACCATCTTGACACCTCTTATCACAGAGACAGAAGAATGACCCTTGAAACTAGTCCTTTTTCCACACCGGGACACACACAGAAAGTGACAATATGTGTGTGGCTCACTGCAGGAAACCAGGGGGGATTAGTGGGCTTCGAGCTTGGACTTTTCCTGTTATATAATTATAATAAAAATAAACCAATAGAACATGTTAGGGGATAAGCTGTGTATAGAAATCCCAAATACATAGTGGTGATAGTTGCACAGTGTGATGAATGTAATTTATGTCACTGAACTGTCCACTTAGGAGTGGATGAAAGCAAATTTTTTGTGATGTATTTTACCACAACAAGAAAATCCAAACATAATGTTCTAAAATTTTATTTTTTCGGTGAGTAGTGTCTGGGGTCTTAAAAGCTTGTGAGTGGCCAAGATATTCTGTTAGTCCCACCCTGTCTGGAGCAAGGGAGAATGAAGGAAACCAAAGACAAAAGGGAAAGATTAGTCCAAAGGACTAATGGACCACAACTACCACAGCCTCCACCAGACTGAGTTCAGCACAACTAGATGGTGCCCGGCTACCACCACTGACTGCCCTGACAGGGAACACAATATAGGGTCCCTGGAGAAAAATGTAGAACAAAATTCTAACTCACAAAAAAAAAAGACCAGACTTACTGGTCTGACAGGGACTGGAGAAACCCTGAAAGTATGGCCCCCAGACGCCCTTTTAACTCAGTACTGAAGTCACTCCTGAAGTTCACCCTTCAGCCAAAGATTAGACAAGCCCATAAAACAAAAAGAGAGTAAATGGGCACACCAGCCCAGGGGCAAGGACGAGCAGGCAGGAGGGGATGGGCAAGCTGGTAACAGGGAACCCAAGGTCCAGAAGGGGAGAGTGCGGGCACGTCATGGGGTTGGCAACTAATGTCACAAAACAGTATGTGTATTAATTGTTTAATGAGAAACTAATTTACTCTGTAAACCTTCATTTAAAGCACAATAAAATAAGTAAATAAAATTTTATTTTTATGATATACCTGACATACAGCAAACCGCACATATTTAAAGTGACAAATGTGGACACATCATCACAATCAAGATAGTGGACACATCCATCATCCTCAAAAGTTCCCTTGTGCCCCTTGGCAAGTCCTTCCCCACCTCTCCGTGACCCATCTAGCCATCTCTAGGCAACTGCTAATCTTTCTGTCACATTTTCTAGAATTTTACAGGAGTGGACTCATACAGTATGGACTCTCTTATTTTTTGTCTAGCTCCTTTTTTTCAACCTAATTATTTTGATATTCATTCATGTTGTAGCATGTATCAATAGTCATTCCTTTAAAAAAAATAAAGTGCATAGTTTATTCAGATTTCCTTCATTTTCACCGAATGTCTTTTTCTGTTCCAGATGCCGTCTAGGATCCCACATTACATTTATTTGTCATCTCTTCTTAGGCTCCTCTTGGCTGTAACAGTTTCTCAGGTTTCCCTTGTTTTTGATGAACTTGATGGTTTTGAGGAATTCTGGTCAAGTATTTTGTGGGATATCGCAATGATCATGAAGATGGCCCAGGGCCAGGTAATGTTTCATTGTCATACGTGAGGTCGCCAGGAGTCGAAGCCGACTTAATGGCAACCAACAACACAATTCCTGATGTGGCTAATTGATCTTCTTTCTCTTTTCCCTAATCAGTCTAGCTAACCGTTTATCAATTGTACTGATCTGCCAAAGAACCAGCTGATCATTCTCAGGAACATGCGAACAAGCTGTTAACTACTCCGAGTTTTTGTAATTAATATTTTATTTTATTTTTGGTGAAAACATACACAGCAACACCCGCTTCGATTCCACAGTTTCTAGACGTCAGGATCAGTGTTATGGGTTACATTCTTTACATTGTGTCTGTTCTAGTTGTTTCATTTCCATTAACTCAAACTCCCTGCCTGCAACCTTCTCATCTATGCTCTAGAATAGCTGTGTACTACTCCTGTCTGAACAAACACCAAGCGGATCTCTGTTGACCTTCATCCCTCCTCTAGCCATTGCCCTCTGTCTCTCTTTCCCTTCACAGCAACCACTTTGAAAGAGTACCTACACTGTCTCTGATTTCTCTCCCTTCATTTCACTCTTGAACCTCCCTAATTAGATTCTTGTCCCCATCTCACCACCCAAACTGCTCCTATCAAGGTGACCAGTGACCTCCACGCTGCTAAATCCAATATTCTAATGTCGCTCATCTTACTGACCTGTCTGCAACACTTGACCACTCCCCCTCCTTGAAGACATCTCACACCTAAAACGTCCCATCTAATTCTTGATATTCCTCTTCCAAAACCTGTTCCTACAGCATCTTCCCAATGTTAGGAAATATCCACTTCATCCTTCTGGTCGCTTAGAACAAAAACCTTGGAGTCATTCTGGACTTTTCTGCCTCATCCCATCCACTAGCAAATCCTGTCAGCTCCCCCTTCAGGACATATCCAGAATGTTCTCTCCACCAAGCCACCCTCATCTCTCACCTGGATCAATCTCATGGCCTCCCAGCTGGCCTCCCTGGTGTCTGTTCTCTACCCAGCCACCTGAGTGATCCTGTTACAACATTCTGCCAGATCAGACCTCTATTTTTGCTCAAAGCCCTCCAATGGCTTCTGTCAAGCCAGGGTCCAAGGTCACCAAAAAAAAACATGAATCACACATAGGCAGTGTGTGGAACAATGCTTTACTTGCATAGAGTAGAGACAGCTTTGCCAGCAGGCACTGGTCCACCATGGCTAACGAGTCACTTCCCATGGTCAGCCCAGGGCAGTTGTTGTGCACACACCCTTCTTCTGCTGCAGATGAAGGACTCAGTTCTCTCCCCGTCGAGAACAGGTTTAGAAGTGGGGTTGGCCAAGTACCTTATGGTGCCCACATCTGAGCAGGACAGAGAAAGTTACTGTGTGCCCAGAACAGGGAAGGAGGCTTCCTGATAAGGAGAAGAAACTGGGAAATAGAGAGAAACCCAGTTCTCAGCATCTGCTATCAGAGAATGTTCTGGGTCCAAGGCCTCTGATTAGGTGGCACCAATGGGAGGTCCAGGGGCCACAACAGGCTGTCTTCCCAACAGCTTCTCATCTTAGAGGAAAAGCTAAAGCCCTTCACATGACCTGTGAGGCCCCACCTGGCTCCACTGTGACCTCTCCAACTCAATTTCTCACTGCTCGCCTGCTGTCTCGCTCTGCTCCAACCACACTGGCCTCCTTGATGTTCCTTGAATGCGCATGGCCTTTGCACATGCTGTTTCCTCTGCCCGAAGTACTCTGTCCTCAGATATCAGCATGGCTGACTCTCCATTTCATCTGGTCCTGACTCAGATGTCACCTCCTCTGTGAGATCATCCTTGGCCACCGTCAATAAAACTGCAGTCTCTTTTCTTAACACCCTAGCCCTCTTCCCAGCCTGATTTATTATTTTTTCCTTAGCACTTATCACTATCTAGCAAGCTATGTATTTGTTTATTTTAAGTCCCCACAACAGGAATAAAAGCTCCATGAAAGTGGGAATTTGGGGGAATTTTGTTCCCTGATTATCTTAGCCTCCTGAAAGCTGATCCTGAGACAAACGCTTCATACAGGTAATTTATCCGCGAAGTGATCTCAGGGAACAGGGGTGAGGGACCAGGGGACATGAAGAAAGGAAGGAAGGAAAGCCACTACAAAAATGTGTTACTGCATCAGCCACCGCAATGGGGGTGCTCACTTTCCGGACCCTCCTGAGGGGGCTTGGGAAACGGGAACCCAAGGGATGAAGGGGGGGGCATTTTTCCATCAGCTCCCACACCCATTAGTCAAGCGTGGCCCCACAGACTTTAATGCCCCTGCAGTTTCAGCTGCCCATAGTAGAGCGCTGAGCAGTTTTCTGTGATGTTTCAAACCAAGGCCTCAGCGGATCCTGGGGCTGGAAGAGGGAGGTATGGGCATGGCTGGAGGGAACACTGCCCCACTGCACCTGCTCAAAGCTGGTCAAAGCCTGAAAGAACTGGATCCTGCAGCCCTGGCTTGGAGTCCGTGTGGTGCTGGGCAGAGCTGGCCATGCTGGGACAGGCATGAGCTCTGGCCCCCAATATTTGTGAGGACAGCCCTTCTTTCGGTGACCTCTCCCCACCATACCACACAGTCAGTCCACAGCTGCCTCTCTTTATGCTTGCTGTGCACTGGCTCTGTGCTCATCTCTTTTCATTCAGAACGCCCCATGACCACCATATTACAGAACAGGAAGCTGAGGATCAGGAGGGTTAAGGAACGTGCCTGGGGTTGCCCCGTGGGGAAGTGGGGCAGCCAGGATTGAACCCATGTCTGACTCCATGGTCCGTCCTCTACCACGTTGTGCCAGCCTGGACTCTGAGGCCCTCCCTGCCCTCCAGGCTTGTCCCCTGCTGCAGGCAACACATCCTGGACTGACCCAGTCCTTTTTCAGCACATGTGGTTCTACCCATTACACAACCAGAACAGTCCAACTCCCAATACTTCCACATCCCCCATCTCTGAGCCTCACTTCAATTCTGTGTATGGAGGGACTTGTTTTATGATCACCCATTTTGCAGATGAGGAAAACTGAGGCCAGACTGGTTTAGAAAGTTGTATGCCAAAAGAAAACTCTGCTAGCAACTCAAGAATTCCTTCCTGGAACTCCCAGGCCCCTGCCCTGCCTAGCCCCTTCCTGGGGCCAGGGAAGCACCCAGCAATGTTATTGGGCCTCTGGCTCTGGCACTGGGAACTTGTTCTCCCAGCCTGTGAGCCGGTAGAAGGAACCTGGCCTGCAGTCCTATAAGTCCGGACAGGCAAAAAGCACCTTTGTGACAAGAAAATGAGCAGACCCGAAGTGGCTGCATATGACCACTAGGTGGCGCTGCCGACCGTTGCTCTGGGTCCCCCCACCACCCCGCCTACCCCTCAGCAACTCCAACTTTTCCATCCGCCTGGGGATGCAGTCAGGAAACCCTGGTTGTGTAGCGGTTAAGTTTGGCTATTAACCAAGAGGCTGGCAGTTTGAATCTACCAGGTGCTCCTTGGAAACCCTATGGGACAGTACTCCTCTGTCCTATAGGGTCACTATCAGTCGGAATTGACTCAACCGCAATGGGTTTTTTTTTTTTTTTTTCCGGAGGAGGGGGCATGCGGTCAGAGTGCACCCTTCCCCCCTCACTCCCACCCAAAGGAGTAGACCACAGCGTGAGGGAACCTAAAATAGTGTAAGCAGCTGCCATCGAGTCAAGTCCGACTCATGGCCACCCCATGTGTTTCAGAGTAGGACTGCACTCCATAAGATTTTCAGACTTATTTTTTGGAAGTAGATCACCAGGCCTTTCTTCCAAGGCATCTCTGGGTGGATTCCAACCTTTAGGTTAGCAGCCGAGCTAACCTATAACATATTTTACTGATGTATTCTGTGCACCATTGGTCTCCCTCACTAGAAGGTAAGCCCTATGTGTACAGGATTTTTACTGGTTTTGTGCACTGCTGTCCCTGTGCTTAGACTGTGGTGCCGAGGCATGATAGGCACTCAACAAACAGAGCAGATGTGGCCTGGAGCACTCGCCCTATTCTGGTTGGGCCTCTGGGACTCGGTGGGTCCACTGTATCTCACACCTGGAATCATGGAGGGCTGTCTTCCTGGCTATGAGCCTGGTCAAAACTTGGTCCTTCTCAGGCTTCCCTCTCCTCCTCTGTAGAGGGAGCATCTGAGGGGTTCCAGGTGTGACAGCTGAGGGGGTGGCTGTGCCCGGCATAAGGATGTCCTTTAATGCCACACGTCACCCTGACAATGGCTGCACCCCCTAGTCCTCTCCCCCGTTCGCCTCTTTCTCACTTCAATCTACCAAAGAAATCATGACATGGCTGCTCCTCTCCTCCCAATACCTAGTGAAAGACCCAGTGAGATCACACAAACAGAAAATCACCTGCATCAGCTTAAGAAAGTAAGCCTGTTTTTGAGGCAGCTCCTATAGCAGCTTCTAGCAAGGATCCGGACAAAGACGTTTAGTGAGGGGCTGATGTGGGCTTCTCCTCCTGAATGAGGATTTTGGGGCTGGCTTTGGTTGTCCTCCTGTGCTGACTTGGGCTATGCTGGGGAACCTCTAGAGAAAGTGGAGGCCCCTTCAGGATCATTCGGACTCTGCTGACAGCAAAAGTGGGTCTCAGAAACCAACTCCAAGAATAGCTGCCCAATCATAGAGTGGGTGGTGGGGTGTCTTGGTTATCTAGTGCTGCTATAACAGAAAATATCACAAGCGGATGGTTTCGTCAAAGAGAAATCTATTCTCTCACAGTCTCGTAGGCTACAAGTCCATATCCAGAGGAAGGCTTTCTCTCTCTGTTGGCTCTGGAGGAACGTCCTTGTAATCAATCTTCCCCAGGACTAGGAGCTTCTTTGCGCAGGGACCCCAGGTCCAAAGGATGCACTATGTTCCTGGAGCTCCTTTCTTGGTGGTATGAGGTCTCCCTGTCTCTCCCCTGGCTTCTCTCTTTTTTAATCTCAAAAGAGATTGGTTTAAGACACTATCTAATCTTGTAGATCTCATCAATATAACTGCTGCTAATCCCTCTCATTAACACCATAGTGATAGGATTTACAATACAGAGGGAAATCACATCAGATGACAAAATAGTAGACAATCATACAATACTGGGAATCATGGCCTAGTTGAGTTGACAGATATTTTGGGGGAACACAATTCAATCCATGACATGGGGGCAGGAGGCAGGTCCCACTTCAGACCAGCAGAGCTGCCCAAGGGCTCCTGGCCCACATTGCCTAGAGGATTAGAAGGGGATCTCTCACACAGAAGGGAGCCAGTGTGTGGAAGATATTTGACAGGGCAAGAACTTAGCTGGGTGCCTCCTCATACCCATACCTCCCACCTCGGATCTGTGAGCAGGAGTCTGCCGGAGTCTGAGGCGCCCGTGTGGGAGCCGGGGCAATCCATGTATTCGGTCAAGACCCCCATAATAACTCTTCAATAAAGGAAGAGTCCAAAGGAGGAAAAAAAAGGACTTATGAAAAAAAAAGAACAAGACTCTGTAAGTCAAGAGGACAAGGGTTGTGTCTTACAATCACTGTAGCGCTAGCACCTCACAAGACACATAACAGGTGCTCAGTAAATACTTGTCAGATGACTACTTGACTCAGAGTATAACCTTCCTTAACAATAGATTTCATTGGAAAAATTAGAATATTTGTACTAATTTGAATAGGTCCATAATTACATGTAAGATTAAAATGTGATTAATCTATAACTTAGAAATGCACCAGGTTTAGATGAGTTTTACAGTTGATAATAAGGTAATATTAGCTACTGTAACACCCCTCCTTAAATCTCAGGGGTTTAACGCAATAGAAGTTTACTTCTTACTCAAAGAAAGACCAGAACAGGTGTTCCCCACTGGTGGGTGGCTATCTCCCAATGGTAATTCAAGGATCCAGCTTGCTTCTACCTTGTGTCTCTGCCGTCGTCAACATGCGGCTCCTAGGTCATCGCAAAGGATGAAAGTGCAGGGAGGATGGACCGCTGAAGGTTTTTATGGCCCAGGTATGGAAGGGGTCTACCTTTGCCCCATTCTATTGGTCAGAACTCGGAGACTTGACACCTTAACAAGCGAGGTTGGGAAATGTAGTTTAGTGTGGGCTTCAGAGGAAGAGGAAATGTTGAATTCTAGCCAAATTTTAAAGAACTAGTACTTTCTATGTCATTCAAACTATCTCAGATGATTGTAAAACATGAAAGCCCACCAATCCAATTTGAAAAGCAAGCATGGCTTCAATACTAAAATTTGATGACTATGGTACCAAAAAAACCCAAAAAACAAACTACAGAGCAATTTGATTTAAGAATGTTGTTGTGAGCTGCCATTGAGTTGGCCCCTGACTCATGGCAGCACCATGCGCAACAGAACAAAACACTGCCCAGTCCTGTGCCATCCCCAGACTGGACTGCTGTGATCTATAAGGTTTTCATTGGCTGATTTTCAGAAGTAGATCACCAGGCCTTTCTTCCTATTCCATCTTAGTCTAGAAAGCTCTGCTGAAATCTGTTCAGCACCATAGCAACAAGCAAGCCATACATATGGTGGCTGTGCTTAAGGTGCATTGATTAGGAATTGAACCCTGGTCTTTGGCATGAAAGGAGAGAATTCTGCCACTGAACCACCACTGCCTCTGAATAAAGGGTTAGACACACTCTATGGGGCCCAGAAAGGCAGGTTCTGGAAAGCTTTACCGAGGACACCAGACCACTGAGCAGTCATTTTTCAGGAGAACAAGTGAGGTGGTGGTGGGAGAAGAGCCTTCCAGTATTGCAAACACTCAAGTGTAAAAAGCAGCACAGTACATTCAAGACTTTGCTGGTGGGGGGACATAGGATACAGGCAGGAGAGAGCAGTGGCTGGAGCTGGGGCAATAAGCAGAGGCTAACTCATGCTACAGAACTGGGACTTGAGTGTGATGAGAGCCACTGACAAGTTTTTAAACAGGGGAGTGGCATTGTCAGATACATGCTGTTATCCATCCTCTGGTAGCTCTGAGGAGGATGGACTGCAGGGGAGCCAGGCAGGAGGCAGGGACTGGTTAGGAAGCTCTGACAACAGAGCAATAGTCCTGGCAATAGTCTATTGCAATAGTTCGACAATAAACCTGTCAACCAGTTGCTATCAAGTTGATTCCAACTCATGGTGACCTCATGTGTGTCAGAGAAGAACTGTACTTCATAGGGTTTTCACTGGCTGATTCTCCAGAAGTAGATCACCAAGTCTTTCTTCTGAGGTGCCTCTGGGTGGTCTCAAACCTCCAACCATTCGGTTAGCAGCTGGGCTCATTAACGATTTGCGCCACCCAGGGACTCCAGTCTGGCAATAGTCCTGGTGTAATCTGATGGGGTTCTGCCAAGATAAGTGGTGTAGGTGGGCTGGATCCTAGGGGTCGGAGAAAGGGGATGGATTTGGAAGATGCTGACGGGGTGAGCTCAACAGCCTTTGGTGCTGGCTGGATGGGGGGTAGGAAGAGGAGGTGAGAGGCAAGGATGACTCCCAGGACCCTGGCTTTTCCGAGGGGGTTAACGGTGGCGCTGGAAGGCTGACAGAGGAGCAAGAAATTTGTTGTGAAGATATCAAGTGGTTTCGGGCACAGGCCCTCGCGCTAGTCTGTGTGGGTGTGAATCCCAGCTCCACCGCTTACCAACCATTGTGAGCTTGGGTGGGTCACTTACCTTCTCTGTGACTTGAGGGAAGTACCAGTACCTACATCACAGGGTGGTGAGAATCCATGGTGACCATCCATGTAAAGTGCTTTGGGCAGCCTGGCAAGTGGAGAGCACTCAGTAGCATCAGTCAGTGGGTCAGTCAGTTGCCATCATTCTTACCATCATTATGCAATTTGAGAGGCTCAGTGGGCAGCCGAGGTGAAAGGAGGCCTGGCTCAGAAGACAGTGATCAGCCTGAGAGCTAAAGCCTCAGTAGGCGATGAACTCCGTAGGGGGAGCGGGCAGTGTGAGGAAAAGAGAAGCTAGCTAGGGGGAGAAACCTGAGAATCAGTGTTTGAGGGCAGGCTACTCAGAGAAAGTAGGAGGAGGACCAGGAAGAGAGGGAGAGAGAGAGAATCCACATGAAGGGAGTGGTTAACAATGCCCAACATGGAAGAGACTTCAAGTCAACCAGGGCTGAGAAGTGTTCTTTGAGACTTACAGAGGTCCTCGGAATGAGACAGATCTGGGTTTGAAACTCTTCTGGCCATTTATCAGCTGTGCAGTTTTGAGCAAGTTTTCAGCCTTGCATGGGAGGGAGACGGCAAAGGGAGTGCAGGGAGCCCTTTAAACTTAGGCTCTGAAAGGAAGGGGACAGAGGGCAGCTGTGTAGAGTGACACACGGACTTGAGGGCCTGAAGGCCTTCGCCAGTGGATGAGACGAGAGTGTCTGTTTCCAGGTAGGACTGGATGAGAGTTTAAGACACAGAAGAGAGAGGAATTGAGCAGCAGGGCAATATACCTAAGGAGGAAAATGCCCCAGACCACATAGATGTGATGACGAGGAAAGGCACAGTTTCTGTGCAGGACCATGTCATCGAAAATCCAGAGGAATAGGGTTTAAACATGAGTTTCTTCTTGTGCTGAAGAAGGCTTCAGGAATCAATTCGGAACTGATTCCATGGGGTCAGGAGTCCGGGTTCCTTCTATTTTGTTGCTCCAGCATGAGTGACCTCTGTCCTCAAGTTTACCTCATGTCCAATATGGCTGCTTCTGTTCCAGCCAGCATGTCCACATTCCAGCTAGCAAGGGAGAGGGAGAAAGACAAGGGTACAACTCCCTTCTTGTTAGAAAAACACTCAGAAATACACAGATCATTTTCACTTGTATCCCATTGGCCAGAACTTAGTAAATGGCCACATCTGGCTGTAGGGGAGACTGGGAAATATAGTGTTTATTCTGGTGGCTATTTACCAGTTGCCACGGAGTTGATTCCAACTCATAGTGACTCCATGTGTGTCAGAGTAGAGCTGTGCTCCACAGGGTTTTCAATGGCTGATTTTTTGGAAGTAGATCACCAGGGCTTTCTTCCAATGTGCCTCTGGGTGGACTCGAACTTCCAACCTTTTGGATAGCAGCTGAGCACGTTAACTGTTTGCACCACCCAGGGACTCTGGTGGCTATTTACATAGCTTAAGATCTTCCTAAGTTGGATAAAGGGAGAATGGGTATTTGGGGGCCCTGGGTGGTGCAAATGGTTAAGTGATCAACTATTAGCTGAAAGGTTGGCAGTTCGAACCCACCCAGAGGTGCCTCGGAAGATAGGCCTGGAGATCTACTTCCAAAAGGCCACAGCCTTGAAAACCCTACGGAGCACAGTTCGCTCTACACACATGGGGTCGCCATGAGTCGGAATCAACTCTACTGCAATTAACGACAACTTGTTTTCTTTGCCACTGGTTATAGGCATGGGTGCATGAAAGAGAGGGAATCCAATCAGATAGCTTCTATATATATATATATATTTTTTTTTTTTTTTTCCTCTGTGAATTACGAGATGAGGTCCCCAGCTATGTGATGTGGTGGGAGGGTTGAGCATTGGACTTGTGGTTTTAAATTCTTGCTAAGAAGAAAGGGAAAAAGGGCTACCCGGAGGACATGAAAGACTTGCTAAATGGCCCTGGTGACCCGACTGAGATTTCATCCTGTGTGTCGACAGGACCTCCTCCCACAGTATTCGCCTGCTGGAGGGCAGGGCTGGCACAAGGTGAGGCTTTCCAAGGTGGGCTGAGGTTTGGGGGCTAAGGATCTAGGCACGTGGTGTGAGCTGTTCAGGTGAAGGACTCTGGGGTCTGGGCTCTGGGCTCTGCAAGGAGAGCAGTGTGACCAGGAGGGAGGAGGGAGGGTTTAGAGAAGGTGAGAGCAGGTTCATCAGTTCAGAGTTCAGGAGAAGCACTGGGAGGTCAGGGAGCTACAGCTGGTGAGGAGGACTGTGGAGTCTCCAGCTGCAGAGGTGGGATGGTTCTGGGTGATGCCAAGCTCCAGGGTGTGGGTGGGCAAAGAGAAGTGTAGGTGAAGGTCCCAGGGGTTAATGTTGAGGTGAGCTTTCCAAAGGATGCTGAAGTTCTCTAGAATGATGGCTGACCTTGATGGGGGGAGGAGCAGTGTAACCCCCGGTACCAACAGCTTTGTAAATATAGGGTCATTTGAATGTTTGATGATGGTCGTGACTGATAAAATCCTCAAAGGAAGGCAAAGTTTCATACAAAGGTGGAAGAGCTGGTGGTGGCTGGGAGGCTCAGGGAGGAGTCTGAGGAGCCAGTGTCCTCATCCCACCCTGAGAAGGTGGCTAGGAAAGCAGGGTCCTCTCAGGGAGGGAAGGTTTACCATGGAGAGGGTATCCAGGAAGGGTTTGGGGAGTCAGTGGTTGGGGGGTAAACTAGGGGGTTAGGGAGGGAGATCAAGGGAGAGGCAGGTGGCTGGAGAAGCTTCCAGTTGCAGTCTGGTGATGAGAGAAAGAGAAGGTGGAAATAGCTGGCCCCAGAGTTCCAAATGACACTTTGGAGTAAAATGGCTTTGAACATCCACCCACCGCACCCCCCACCCCCGCCACACACACACACCGATTATAGCCCAGCCTCCACTCACAGCCCCTACTCCTGACTCAGATAGCCCATTCCATCTTTTCTCAGAAAGTTCTTCCTTATGCCAAGTCCCCATCTGTCTCCTGGTAATTTCCTGTTCTGTGCCTGAGACCCTGGGGGACTGAACTTCTCCATCTGTCCTGTGGTGGCCCCCAGCTGTCCACAAATGGAGAGGGAGTTCCCTAGAGTCCTCAGCTCTGCAGAGGACGTGGTTGTGTGCCCTCTCTCTTCCGCTGGGCTGTGACCAGTGCAAAAGAAGTATGGGACTATCCTCTCCCTTGTTTTGAATGCTAAAAACAAACAGACAAGCCTCTTGCCATTGAGTTGATTCTGACTCATAGTGACCCTACAGGACAGAGAAGAACTGCCCCACAGGATTTCCAAGGAGTGGCTGGTGGATTCGAACTGCTGACCTTTTGGTTAGCAGCCAAGCTCTTAACCACTGTGCCACCAGGGCTCCTTTGAATGCTAAAGCCATCCAAGACTGCATTTGATTTTTAAGCAGGAGCCTGGTGATGAAAATCCACAGGCTTTGGAAACAGACAGCCCTGGGGTTGAAACGCTTCTCAGCCACTTATCAGCTGTGCAATTTGAGCAAGTGCTCCATCTATTGGGACCTCAGTTTCCATATATGAATAGTAGGGGTGGCGGTGGCGTTTTACTTATCTCTCTTCCTTTGGAGGAAGTCTTTCAAGTTTAGAAATCCACTCCATTGCCTTTCCATCCATTTCCCCCCGCATTGTTTCACGTTGCCCACAAGGTCATGGTGAAGAACTTTGGCAGATGTCTGAATACATGGTGAGCCATTTTCCCCCCTCCCCATCCCCAATCTCCCTAGCTAGGAGCCCTGAAGGCACTTGCCCATGGTTCACGCTGAGGTTGGGTAGCCCCAAGAGGGCTTCTGATGTGGTGGGCTCCAGCCCACGGCAGAGATCCCCAAGGGGCAGGCCAATTTCTGTCCTTCTGCCAGCGTCTGCCCTTTGTCAGTCTCAGGTGGCTTTTCCAGTGCCCGTCTGGTCTTAGAACTCCCGTTTAACTTCTCCCCAGGTAGACGCCTCTCCCTTCTTTCCCTCCTGCCTCTTCCCTGTGTCACTACACTTGGTTGGTGGGGGCTCTTAAAATCAAATTCCTTCCTGGAAGTGGGTGGTGGTGATGATGATAGCAGTCCTAGGAAGTGGCTGGCAGCCTCGGGATCCAGCCACCCAGCCCCAGCCACCCTGTCAGGACCAATCCTGGGCTGAGCACGCTGGTAGGGGCAGGGAAGGGAAGACGGCATTGTCAGGGAGGCTTGGCCGCAGCTGCCAGACTGGGAGGCTAGGAGGCCTGAATAGCTTCACAGCTCTGTGCTGAGGTTGCTGAATAGGGGCTTGGCCCCTTCTTGGTGGTGACCCGGAATAGATGACACTTTCATTGCAAACTAACAAGGGGAGAAATCCAATTACCTCACAAACGGGCTCCCAAAGAGGCCTCACAGCCTGAAGAGAGAAGGGGAGGGGAAGAGAAGAGGGGAGGGGGGCTCTGTGTGTGTGTGTGTGTGTGTGTGTCCATGTGTGTATGGCGTGTGTGTGAGTGTATGTGTGTGTGTGTGTGTGTGTAGGGAGGCTCTCACCCAGGCCAGGAGAGGAACAAAGCCCTCAGCCCACAGTGGCAGGGAGAGAGTCACTCAGCAGAAGACGTGGAGCTGGAGACTTTAAATTTATTCTCAATGGCCAGAGGGTCTGCCTGGGGAGCTGCAGGTCCCTGAGGCACTGGGCAGGAGAGCCTTCTGCCTGGGGAGCCGCTGGGGGTGCAGGAGAGGCCTCAGATCACCATGGGCAAGCCCCTGTCTCTCTGAACCACGCTCTGTGCCCCCAGGTGACCAAGCCACATCAGACCAGGGTCCCCCTGACTTGAGTCATCAAGTCACTCACTTGTGCCTTCACTACTTCCACCTAAACAATTAATCTTTTTTTTTAAAAAACTTGTTTAAATAAGTGCTAGGTTAAATTAAATACTATTAAATCATATCATTTTTTTTTTAATAAAAAGCATTTATATCCTAACTACAAATAGAAAAAGTAGAAGCTAATTCTAAAAAGAAATATAATTCAAATAACCCAGCGTTGTTTAGCTTCAGCAAGGTATTGGGCTGGCCAAGGGCTTCCCAGCTGAGGCCTTGCTCTCCAAGAGGTACAAGTAAGTGTTAGCAGCGAATCGAGATTTCGAATTAGCCTAATCCAGGAGGATTAAAAAAGCCTTACAAAGGGCACACGTCTCTCTCCAGCCATTTAAACTGCTGCACTACGCAAGGATGTGCCTCTAGGTCCTCCAGCAGGGCCCCCAGAGCCGTGGGTGTGGCCGTTCACCGCCTGTCTGCCTAGCTTGCCCTTAACCTTGGTGCCTCAAATGCTTAGTCCTCATCTCCTCTTTAGGCAAACGGGGGCGGGCGTAGTGCGGATCTTCTGCCGTTATTGAGCTGACCTCTTCCCTCAGCAGAGTGAAAACCTCTTGCCTGCCTGCCCTCTGTGGGGGATCATTGGGGGTCCCAGAAAGTGTGAGGAGGAGGAGGATGGTGGTCTGAGGCAAAGAACAGGAAAGCCCAGCCTCCCGCTCTCCCTCCCCCTTCGGGCCTGGGAGGGAAGGCTGCAGATCCCCTTTGGGAAAAAATTAGCATTCGCTTCCTCCAGCCCAGCCAGAGCAAATCGGCCTTGAAATGCCAGCCTGCCTGTAGGCCACACAGCTCGTCCCTTTGTGGCTCCCTCCCGCTCCCCTCTCCACGCCCCCTCCTCTTCCCAAGCTAATTGAACTCTCTTGACCAGAGGGAAGGTGCTGTTGAAGTGCTTGGTTACTAACTGAAACGTTGAGGTTCAAGTCCACCTAGAGGTGCCTCTGAAGAAAGTCCTGGCTAACAACTTGCAAAAAATCAGCCATTCAAAACCCTACGGAGCACAGTTCTACTCTGATCCACATCGGGTCGCCACGTGTCAGAATCCAGTGGAAGGCAACTGGCCACAACTGGCTCAGGTGGAGAAGAATGGGAGTTCCAGGAGGTGCAAAGACCTGGGGGCGTTATGGACTTAGCGATTTTAGAGAAGCCCAGCCAATGCCGTCTCCAAATTGGGGACATTGCCTGCTCTTCCTTTCCCATGGAGGCTTTTTGGGGAACTTCGGCCTTATGGGAATTTAGGCCCCAAGGATGGGACAGCACTGACATGCCCCCCTCCCCTCGGGAAATGCAGGCAAACCAGGAATATTGAGAGAGGGGCAGTGTTTGCTAGGGGATGTGGTCCTGAGTTAGCCCCGTCCACAAATCACAGGCCAATTCAGGACCACTCTGAGCTTTGGCAACTTTCCTCTCCCCTCAGGCCATCCCTGTTTTCCTGGGACTCACAGAATGGGGGAGAGGAGTTTCTCAAGCCTGATCCAGAGACCCAAGGGCACCACCTAGTCCTCAGCGGGGTAGCTCAGCCAGTCCTCGGGTGCTCAGGAAGAGAGGCAGAAGGGGTAGTGTGCTGTGGTCTACACAAGATGGAGGCGGTCTCCACAGGCTGAATTAGGCAAGGAAACATAGAGAAGAAAAGAGAATAATAATAACTAATGAAGCAGGAGCCAGCCTGTCCGAAGCACTTACTCTCTTGGCACAGTGCTAGACACTTCGGAGAGATTAACTCCTTTAACCTTCTCAACTACTCTAGGGGGTAGTTGAGGCTGGCTAACTTGCTTAAGGACACCAGCTAGTCAGTGGTGCATGCACCCTCTATTTACTCATTTTCAGCCCCACAGCCTCATTCACTTCCTTGTGGCATTTGACCTTATTGAAACCTCTACCTTCTTGAGACTCAGTCTTTCTTGGCTTCCTGGGACATCATCCTTTCTCTGACCTTCACCTGTCTCTCTCAGCATTCTATGTGAGTCTTCCTATGGGCCACAACCAGAGCCTCTGCTATTAGGGATGTGCATATATATAGACTCCAGATAGTCTGTAGACTACAGGTGCCTCTGCAGTCTTGGTCCAACCCTTTCGAATGTGCCTAGGTTTATTCCTTGGCCTTCTAATCTATAACCAATCTCATTGTTTTAGTAGTATCCCTTTCCTGATGACTCCTAAATTTGTGTCTCCATCCCTGACAAATCCCGGGACCTATGGGGTATCTCCATTTGGATGTCTGAACTCAAAAGTGTAAGAGCTCATCAAATGAACTCATGTATCCTCCAAACTGTCTCTTTACCTTGAAATGTTCTATCCCAGGCTCCCCAGATGGAAACTCTTGGGTCATCACTGCCTCTCCTCTATTCTCACTTCTCATTTCCTTCTCTGACCAAAACCTGTCCTACCCCATTGTCACACTGCCCCAATTTCCAGTTGCAAAAGCAATTTTCCTTCTTAAATCTCTCTGTGTCAGCACCCTACTTCAACCCACAAGTCTCCATCATCTCGTATTTTACTACTGTAGTAAACTCCTAACAAGTGTCACTGCTCACAGTCTTTCATCTGCAATCAGAGAGACCCCTCTAAACCCAAGTCTTAGCATAGATATATCCCTGCTGAAAGATTTATGTGTCCTTCCCTCACAAAAACTCATTATCACTTGCTCCTTGTCTTCTACTTCCACATGCCTATGCCCCTCACTCCCCAACATAAACACTTAAGTAAACACTTCTTGTCCTTTCATATTTATTCATTCTTTTATCCAACAAATATTTATTGGGTGCCAGCTATGAGTCAGGCCCTGTGTTTGGTGCTAGGAGAGATAAAGGTGAGACAGTTCCTGGCTCTGCCCTCATGGAGGACAGAGTCTAGTCTTCATGCTCTTGTGCATGCTATTCTGCCATTCTAGCATACCCTTTTCCGTCTGGAAAATGCCTATTCATATACAGGAGATTTTGTATTTTCTTCCCATACAACAGTGGATCATCTTGGAGTGTCCTACAGTGCACTTTGAAGACATCTGGACGAAGATCCAGAAATATGAAGTAAATAGTCAGATTTTTTGTTTGTGTGCTTGGAAGTGACAGAAAGCCAACTCAAACCAACAGAAAGGGGGAATTTATTGCTTTACATAAACAGGAAGTGCAGAGGTGAACCTGGCCTCAGGGACATCACTCAAGTTTTCAGGGCTTCCTCTGCTCCTCTTGGCTCAGATCTTCTGCCCTAATCTCTTCTACTGCAAAGATGGGTAGAGGGGTAGAATGTGACTGCAGAAAGCTGTAGACTTACATCAGTCCAGCCTAGTGATGCCCCAGGGAAAAGCTTTTCTCGCATCCATGTACAAAATCTTAGGGAAGGGTTCTGATTGGCCCAATTTGGACCGTGTGCTTATCCCTGAACCAATAACTAGAGTAAGGACGTGGAGAACTCTAATTGGCTATGCATGGGTCACACACCTATCTATCCCTGAGGCCTGGATGGCAGGGCAATGTGATTGGTGAAAATATAAATCCACAGATCAAAGAAGCCCAATGAACCCCACACAGGAAAAACACAAACAAAATCACGCTAAGGAACATTACAATCAAATTGCTGAAAGCCAGAGACAAAGACTTCAGTGCAGTGAATTACTTAATATGGCCCTTCTAGCCATAGTCTTTGTGACTCCTACACAATGATTGAGTGGGACTATGCAAATAAGGTGCTTGTGGCCCATCAAGGGGATTGGACAGCTTGCTGCTAATGCAAATAAAGTGTAGAAACCCTAACAAGGGGATTGGTCAGTTTTGCCATCCTGCTCTGCTTTTAGGGAGACATGGAGAGAGAGAGGAAAGAGCTGTAACATGAAAGAGAGCAAGAGATGGTGGTGCAGCAGTGGTAAGTAAGAGTGATAATATCGTGAGACATCAGGAACCAGGAGACCAGCGCAAGACAGCTACAGTGGGGCTTGCCAACTCACAGAGCTAAGAGCTGTAACACTTGCCCAAGCAGGGCAGAGGCCAGACCGAGGGCTGAGAGTCAAGAGGTCAGGGGTCAAGAAGCTGAGGGGCCAAGAGGCCTAGGGCTGGAGAGAGGCCTGCCTATGGGCACAGCTGAGAAGATGTTGTCCTGATCAAAAAATAGTATCCTGAGTTGTTCCTGATCCTGAATTGTAACCTGTCACTTCCCTAATAAACCTCTTCACTGTGAGTATGGTCTGTGAGTTCTGTGTGGCCATTACAAGGAATCATCAAACCCAGCAGAGAAGTAGAGAGTGCCGTGGGAGGGACGGCTGGTGTCAGAATTGGTAAAAAGTTTGGAGAGAGGAGGTATGTCTGACCACCACCTCACAGGAATTAGTCTTGGGCTGATGTTGATGTTGATTCTACTCTCTCCCTCTTGTGAAGTTAGATGAGATCTGACACCACCGTGCTGCCATTTTTAAGAAGACAAAATCCTGAAAACAGTCAGAGAAGAAGACATTGTGTATTAAGGAGCAAAGATACCAATGACAGCAGACTTCTCAGCAGAAACTATGCAAGCCAGAAGACAATGAAACACCTTTAAAGTGCTGAAAGAGAAAAAATATATATATTAACCTAGAATTCTATTTCCAGTGAAAATATTTTTCAAAAAATGAAGGTTAAATGAATTTTTTTTTTCTTACAAACTATAGCTGATAGACTTTGTTGCCAGAAAATCTGCTTTACAAGAAATGTTACGGGAAATTCTTTAGGCAAAAGGAAAATAATACCAGATAGAAACTTGGATCTAAACAAAGAAATGAAGAGACAAGAAATGGTAAATATATGGGTAAATATACAATCTTTTAAAAATAGATAATTATTGTATGAAGTAAAAAGATTAGCAATATATTTTGAGGTTTATAATATATGTAGAAGTAAAATGAATGACAATAATAGCACAAAAGATAGGATTTGAAAATGGAAATATACTGTTGTAAAGTTTTTACATTATACATGAAGTGGTATAATATTATTGGATGGTAGACTGTGATAACTTAGGCGAGCATATTGTAAGCCTAGGATGACCACTGAGAGAATAAGAGGTTTAGCTACTCAGGAGCTCTGGTTGCTCAGAGGTTAAGTGTTTGGCTGCTAACCAAAAGGTCGGCAGTTTGAATCCACCAGCTGCTCCTTGGAAACCCTATGAGGCAGTTCTACTCTGTCCAATAAGTTTGCTATGAGTTGGAATTAACTTGATGGCAATGGGTTTTTATAGCTACTAAGCCAATGTTGTTAGGTGCCATCAATTCAGTTCTGACTAATAGCAACCCTATGTACAACAGAACGAAACACTGCCTGGCCCTGTGCCATCCTCATAACCGTTGTTATGCTTGAGCCCATTGTTGCAGCCACTGAGTCAATCCATCTTGTTGAGTGTCTTTCTCTTTTTTGATGACAGTCTGCTTTACCAAACATCATGTCTGTCATGGGTTGAATTGTGTCCCCTCAAAATGTCTGTCAACTTGGCTGGGTCATTATTCTCTGCATTGTGTGATTGTCTACTGTCTTAGTTATCTAGTGCTGCTATGACAGAAATACCACAAGTGGATGGTTTTAACAAAGAGAAATTTATTTCTTCACAGTAAAGTAGGCTAAGAGTCCAAATTCAGGGTGTCAGCTCCAGGGGAAGGCTTTCTCTCTGTCAGCCTTCTCATCAATGTTCCCCCAGACTAGGAGCTTCTCTGCACAGGGACCCCGGTCCAAAGGACACTCTCTGCTCCCAGCACCGCTTTCTTGATGGTATGAGGTCCCCCTGTCTCTCTGCTCACTTCTGTCTTTTATATCTCAAGACATTGCCTCAGGATACAATCTAATCTTGTAGACTGAGTCCTGCCTTAATAACACAACTTCTGCCCATCCTCCCTCATTAACATCATAGAGGCAGGATTTACAACATATAGGAAAACCACACAATACCAGGAATCATGGCCCAGCTAAACTGATACACACATTTTTTGGGGGACATAATTCAATCCATGACATCTACTATTTTGTCATCTGATGTGATTTCCCTCTGTATTGTAAATCATATCACTATGATGTAATGAGATTGATTAGCAGCAGTTATATTGCTGAGATCTGAAAGATTAGATAGTGTCTTAAGCCAATCGTTTTGAGATATAAAAGAGAGAAGTGAGCAGAGAGATGGGGGAACCTCATAGAAAAGAAGAAAGAAGCACCGGGAGCAGAGCGCATCCTTTGGACCTGAGGTTCCTGTGCGGAGAAGCTCCTAGTCCAGGAGAAGATTGATGAGAAGGACCTTCCTCCAGAGCCAATAGACAAAGACTCTACTGGAGACCCTGAATTTGGACTTCTAGCCTACTAGGCTGTGAGAAAATAAATTTCTCTTTGTTAAAGCCATCCACTTGTGATATTTCTGTTATAGCAGCCCTAGATGACTAAGACATTGTCCTTGTCCAGGGACTGGTCCCTCCTGATAACATGTCCAAAGTATGTGAGAAGAAGTCTTGCCATCCTCACTTCTAAGGAGCATTCCGGCTGTACTTCTTCCAAGACAGATGTGTTCGTTCTTCTAGTAGTCCATAGTATATCCAATTTTCTTTGCCAACACCATAATTCAAAAGCATCAATTCATCTTCAGTCTTCCTTAGTCATTCTCCTGCTTTCGCATGTGTATAAGGCAATTGAAAACACTGTGGCTTGGGTCAGGTGCACCTTAGTCCTTAAAGTGACATCTTTGCTTTTGAACACTTTAAAGAAGTTTTTTGCAGCAGATTTGCCTGATGCAATGCGTTGTTTGATTTCTTGAATGCTGCTTCCATGGGCATTGACTGTGGATCCAAATAAAATGAAATCGTTGACAACGTCAATCTTTTCTCCATTTATTATGATGTTGCTTATTGGTCCAGTTGTGAGGATTTTTGTTTTCTTTATGTTGAGGTGAAATCCATACTGAAGGCTGTAGTCCTTGATCTTCATCAGTAAGTGCTTCAAGTCCTCTTCACTTTCAGCAAGCAAAGTTGCGTTATCTGCATAAGGCAGGTTGTTCATGAGTCTTCCTCCAATCCTAAGCCAATACCAAAAAAAAAAAAACCCAAACCTGTTTCTGTCCAGTCGATTCCAACTCATAGCAACCCTATAGGACATAGTAGAGCTCTTCCATAGGGTTTCTGAAGAGAGGCTGGTGGATTCAAACTGCCGACCTTTTGGTCAGCAGCTGTAGCTCTTAACTACTGCACCACCAGGGCTCCACTAAGCTGATTTAAAAAAAAAAAAAAAAAAAAAAACCAAACCTGTTGCCGTGGAGTTGATGCTGACTCATAGCGACTTTATATGGCTAAGCCAATAGCGGAGATAAAATGGAATTCTGATGTTTTCTGCTATTTGTAGAGAGCCCCATCAGCATAACACGCCTAGCCTCTTTCTGCTCTCTCCCTTATTCTGCTCCAGGGAGTATTGGGTGATTTTTCTGTTTAGTGCATTTGGGAGCAATCAAACTTGGGTAGCCCAGCCTCTTCCTCTGGGTGCAAGCTGCCCGCAGGGAACACATTTCTGCCCTGCCTTTGCAAGTAGAGGAAACTCATGGCGGCGCAGTGTTGCCTGTGCCTGTGAGGTTAGTCTGACTAATTCCAGGTTTCCATATTAGGAAGGCCACTTGCCCACGGCTGTGAGTCATGTTCTTTAAAGTCAGTGTCATTGGTAGTAAATGTAATATTTAGTCTTTATCTGCCTTGCTTCTTGGTCTAATTTCTTAATTGGTTTAGATATCAGTATTATTTGTTGAAATACACCCACCAACACCACAATGGGTGGCTTGTCAGTCATCTCCCTGATAGAACAAGGATACTAGAGCATACTCCCTCCTTCCCTGCCAGTGTGGTTGACTGCAGGGACTTGAGGCTGGGGTCCTGGATGGGGAGAAAGCAGTGGTGAGGAAGGATGAGGAGGAGCATACAGGTACTGTGTGTAGAAATGAGCAGAAACCCTGGGCTCACAGAAGACTGAGGTGCCTCAGGTGAGCCTGGCCCCAGCTGTCCTCCCTTCACTCCCCTGCTCAGAACCTTCAATGTTTCCCCTCTGGCACCCTCAGCCACGTTAGTTATGGTGAAGCTACAGGTTGGGGACAGGAGACCTGGATTCTTTGCCCAGCTGGGCTACTAACTCTCTACGTGACCTTAACAAAATTATGCCCTGCTCCCCAATCTGGCCTCAGTTTCCCATCTAAAACAAAGGAGTTATGCCAGATAATATATAATAATGGTTCCTTTTGGCCTTTATGGTTTCTATGTCTAGATCAGTGGCTCCAGCCTAAGGCTATATTCAGCCCACAGACTTTTTTTTTTTATTATTGTAACTTTAGATGAAAGTTTACAGAACTAACTAGCTTCTCATTAAACAATTAATACAGATACTGTTTCGTGACATTGGTTGCCAATCCCATGACATGTCAACACTCTCCCGTTCTCAACTTTGGGTTCCACGTTACCATCTTTCCTGTCCCCTCCTGCCTTCTCATCCTTGCCCCTGGGGTGGTGTGCCCATTTAGTCTCGTTTTGTTTTATGGGCCTATCTAATCTTTGGCTGAAAGATGAACCTCAGGCGTGACTTCATTACTGAGCAAAAAGGGTGTCCGGGGGCCATAGTCTCTGGGTTTCTCCAGTCTCTGTCAGACCAGTAAGTCTACTCTTTTTTGTGTGTGTGAGTTAGAATTTTGTTCTAAATTTTTCTCCAGCTCTGTACAGGACCCTCTACTGTGATCCCTGTCAGAGCAGTCACAGACTTATTTTGTTTGATCTAAATTGTGTTTGAATTCTTTCCCAATTAGTTGCTAACGTTGAGAAGATTTCACATATAGATCTGAATTTCCAGCTTCTCTTGAAAAACTGAAGTTGTAACAACTTGAATCCTCATTGCTGTATAGAAACAATGGGTTAGACCTAAGTAACACCGGAGCCCCATAAGGGCATGTGGCCTTTCCAGGTGACCACAGTCCCTACCTGGCCACTCCCATTCATCCGTGTTGCCTGCTTGTCCCCTGGTGGCTCCCGTACTGGGGTCTCTACACAGACAGTAGAGGAGCTGGGGTATGAACTCAGGTCTCTGGAGTCCCAGACCAGTGTGATTTCTGCCAGATTCTGTGGCTAGCAGGGCTCTGCCCAGACAGGGCAGGAGAGACAAGTGACAATATTTCAAAACGGTCTGAGTTTTCACCAAGGAAAGCTGGACTTACACATGGTAGGGGAAGAGACACAGAGCTTCCTGGGCTTGGTGGATCCCAGGTGCTCCGTGGTGGGACCCAGTGCAGGAAACGCAAGGCCCCCTGGTCTCTCCCTGAGTCCTCTTCCTCCCACCCACAACTAGTGGCAGAGCCAAAAGACTGCAGCTAAAGTCCCTCCCCCACTGACAGCTTTCCAGACCACCCCCCCCCACCCCCCTGCCAGTGGTTAAATCATTTTCAGAGGCACAAGGTCGGGTCACCAGCTGGTTGCCCCATGCAGAGGAGGCCAGGGGAGTGTTAGGGGGTTGGGAAGCTTTCCAGAGAGAATCCCAGCCTTCCGACTCCACAGCCTCAGATCCCACAAGCCCAGCCCTGGGGACCTCCCCCATGATGCAACTAGCTGTCCCCAAAGGGGTCCTATCCCAAGTGACACTGAGAAGAAATCTCAGCTCTGGTGACAACCTGACTCAAGAAAGGCTCAAGAACCATAGGGTCAGACAGATCTGGAGTTGATTTCTGTGCCAACCAAGGTAAATTACTGAACACTTTAAGCCTCAGTTTCCTCACCTGTCAAATGGAGCAAATAACTCCTACCTCATAGGGACCTTGTAAGGATGCAACAAGAGAAGGAGCACTGGAGTGCCAGCACTTGGCAGGCCTTTGGTATTTGTCAATTTTCTTTCCCTCCTCCTGGCTCCCAAGGGTCTGGACCTGGGAGTTCTCCACTAAAGCTGCTGAGTTGCTCAAGGTCTCAGGGTCCTATTGGCAAACAAGATGAGCTAAAATGAGAGCACAGAAATACGATATACTTTAGCATCTAGGACAAAAAAGTCAGTAGCTCCTACTTTGGAATGATTAATTCCTTAGACTCATCGCAGTTTACAGAGGCCCATCCCATGCAACTCCCTCAGTCCTTGTAGCAATTGTCTGAGAGCAATGTAATTAACAACCCCTTTTTCAGATGGGAAAACTGAGGGGCAAAGTGGTTCCATGAGTTGCTCAAGGTTACAAAGTTAACAAGTGTGGGAAACTGCCTCTGTGTCCATTTATGTCTGGCCATGGGACAAGGCGTTGCCCTCTTGAAGACTCAACTAACATGAGTGGGGAAGGCAGAGGTTTGCCACGGCCAAGAGTAGTCTCTGGCTACGTTCTCCTCCCCCACACCCCCAAGAAATGTAGGGTGCTTCTTCCCAGCCCTTTGCCCCACCTGGAATACTCATGCAGAATAGCCACCTCCATCCCACATTTCAAGTCTGGCAGAAATTTTACCCCTTCTGGTAAGCCTTCCCTGATTTCATCTCCTCTGGAGGTTTTCCTTCTCCACTCTGACTTCCATGCTGTTCCCAGGGTGCTCAGCTCCTGAGCCCGTGGGTTTCTTCCCTGCCTGTTCAGCAACTTCTCTCCCTGGCTGGAAGGCTGGATGGCAAACCTCTGGAGGGTGGGATCCAGGCTAGACTGGCCTCAACTCCAACCTCCATCCATAGGCCCCCTTCCTCTTACTACTCCTCCTTGTTTCAGTCCAGGATGGGCAATCTACAGGCTCCAATAAACATAGGTATAACCCTGAACAGGTTTCAGGAGAGCTGCCAGTCTAAGATGGACTAAGAAGAAAGGTCTGGTGATCTACTTCCGGAAACCAACCAATGAAAACCCTATGGATGACTACGGTCTGATCCACAGCCAATCATGAGGATGATGCAGGACTGGGCAGTGTCTCATTCTGCTATGCATGGGGTCGCAGTGAGTCGTGGCTGACTCAGTGGCAGCTAACAACAACAAATAACCCTTTAGCAGTGTGCATGAAAAGCCTTAAAAAGCACACACCCTCTGACCCAGTGGTTCCACTTCTGGGACATTTTCCTAAAGAAATAGTGAAAAGATGTAGGTGTAAAATGCTCATCTCAGTGTTGTTTGCAAAGGACAATACTTGGGCACAACTTTAATATCTAACAACAGGGGATTCTTGGTTAAATAAACTATGATACTGTATCTCAAAACACAGAATATAGGTAGCAATTAAAATGATGACGTACAGCTACGTTTCATTGACAATGAAAGTTGTTCACCAAGTATTAAGTGAAAAAAGATTACAAGACAGCACACATAGAGTGATCTCTCCCATTCTCTCTCTTTGTAAAGGTCTGGAAGAATAGCCACCACATGTTAACAGTGATAATCTCTGGTTGGGAAATTTAACAGGTGAGTTAAAATATGTTGCTAATTTATACTTTAATGAGGGAGGCCTGGTGGAGCAACAGTGAAGTGCTCGGCTAACCAAAAGGTTGCTGGTTCAAACCCATCCCGCAGCTCTGTAGGAGAAGGGCCCGGCAATCTGCTCCCATAAAGATTAAACCAAAACCCATTGCTGTCGAGTTTTCCAACTCATGGAGACCCTATAGGACAGAGTAGAACTGCCCCATGGAGTTTCCAAGGAGCAGCTAGTGGATTTGAACTGCTAACCTTTGGGTTAGCAGCCATAGCTCTTAACCATTGCACTACCAGGGCTCCCCTATAAAGATTACAGCCTAGAAAACCCTATGGGGCAGTTCTACTCAATCACACGGGGTTGCTATGAGTCTAAAACTGATTTGATGGCACCTAGCAACAACAACAAGGCGCTCTGGTGGCACAGTGCATAAAGTGCTTGGCTGCTAACCGAAAGGTCAACGGTTTGAACCCACCAGCCGCTCCCAGGGAGAAAGATGTGGTAGTCTGCTTCTGTAAAGATTATGACCTTGGAAACCCTATGGGGCAGTTCTACTCTGTCCTATAGGGTCACTATGAGTTGGAATTGACTCGATGGCGGTGGGGTTTAGCAATAACAATAACACACTTTTCTGCAATGAGTTACTTGGGAAATTGAGAAAACAAGGAAAAAACACCATTTTAAAGCTGAGTGCTACAGGCCCCTCTCTGGGGTGGGGCCAAGTGAGCCTGGGGAAGGGTGAGTGGCCTGTGCCGTCTCGCTGGCTCCAGCCCACCTCCAGCCGTGTCTGAGCCCTGGCTGGTTCTTATACTAGGCTTGGTTCTTGGCCTGGGTCGGGCACTCAATCTCCAGGAGGGACCTTGTCAGGCCAGGTGATTACGCCCCCTCCCCCGCAGCCTGCACCTGCTCCATTAATCTTCCCTGTCCCAGCAGACCAACAGAGCCCGCTCTGTCTGTTGACCTAGGAGGAGGGTGCTGAGGGCCACAGGAGGGGCTCCTGCTCTGTACCTGCCGTTGCTCGGCAGCTGGGCCAGAGCCTCGCAGGGGGCCATGTTTGTCAGCACTGATGGATGGGGAGTCCAGAAAAGCTGCTCTCTCCTGCTATCATCTCCCCGTCCCTGGTCCAGTCTGCTCCTTGGAGAGAGCCAACTCCTTTCCGCAAATGTCCATGAACCATACACAGACCCCTCCCTGCAACACACATCTAGATTACTGCAAGCTTCCTCATTTAAACCTCCCCTAAGTTCAAGCAGGAGTCTCCGGGTGGTGCAAATGCTTAAGCGCTGGGCTATCTACAGAAAGGTTAGCAATTCAAACCCACCCAGAGGGAACTCTGGAGAAAAGGTACACATGTAGGGTCTCCATGAGTTGGAATCAACTCCAGGGCAATGGGTTTTCTTTTTTTGGTTTAAGCCCAAGGATATTGTCCAATATAGTGCTTGAAGATGAGCCCTTCAGGTTGGAAGACCCTACACAATAGCTGCAACAATGGGCTCAAACATACCAAATGCCCATGAAGATAGCTTAGGACCTGGGGACATTTTGTTCTGTTTTACGTAAAGTTGCCATGAGTCCGAGACTACTCAAAGGTAACTAACAACAAGCCCAAGAATGTAGGCAATTCAGATACTAATGTTTTTACAGATGAGAAAATGAAGACAATTAATGTAGCAATTAAAAGACAAGGTGGCAACCTAAGTGCCCATCAACAGATGAACAGATAAACTATGGTACATACACACAATGGAATACTACACAATGATAAAGAACAACAATGAATCCTGAAACATCTCACAACATAGATGAACAATCACAAAAAAACAAATACTATATGACACCACTATTATAAAAACTCATGAAAAGATTTACACACAGAAAGAAACAATCTTTGATAGTTACAAGGGAGAGGCGGGGTGGGGAGGGAAAAACACTAACTAGACAACAGGTAAGTGGTAACTTTGGTGAAGGGTAAGACAGTGCACAATATTGGGGAATTCAGCACAACTTGACCATGTCATGGAAGATTCATAGACACATCCAAACTCCCTGAGGGACCAAGTTACTGGGCTAAGGGCTGGAGACCATGGACTCGGGGGACATATAGCTCAATTGGCATAACACAGTTTATAAAGAAAATGTTCTACATCCTACCTTGGTGAGTAGTGTTTGGGGTCTTAAAAGCTTGTGAGCGGCCACCTAAGATACGCCTACTGGTCCCACTCCGTCTGGAGCAAGGGAGGATGAAGAAAATCAAAGACACAAGGGCTAATGGAACACAACTACCACAGCCTCCACCAGACTGAGTCCAGCACAACTAGATGGTGCTCAATTACCAACACCAACTGCTCTGGTAGGGATCACAATAGAGGGTCCTGGACAGAACTGGAGAAAAACATAGAACAAAATTTAAACACACACACACACACACACACACACACACACAAGACGAGACTTACTGGTCTGACAGAGACTGGAGAAACCCCAAGAACATGGCCCTCAGACACCCTTTTAACCCGGTACTGAAGTCAGTCCTGAGGTTCACCCTTCAGTTAAAGATTAGACAGGCTTATAAAAGCAATAACACTTGTAGTTCAACTATGTATATAAGCGTAAATGGGCACACCGGACGAGAAAGCAGGAGGGACGGGAAAGCTGGACGAATGGAAATGGGGAACTCAAGTTTGAGAAGGGGAGAGTGTTGACAGGTCTCGGGGTTGGCAAAGATATCACAAAACAATAAGTGTATGAATTGTTTAATGAGAAACTAATATGCTCTGTAAACCTTCATTGAAAGCACAAAAAAAAAAAAAAAAGACAAGGTGGATCTATCTTTCACTGACACTGAAAGATGTTCATAATATATTAAGTGAAATAAGCATACCATGACAAAAAGTATAGTATGACTTTTTTATACATATATATATTTAAATATCTGAAAGAATATCCACCAGGTGTTAACAATGACGGGGTTGAGATTCAAACTAGATTTTTGGGCTCAAATCCCATGTTCATTTCACTATCTGTCATTGCTTCTTTGTCCTGAGGTTTTTTTCCCTCCTTCAAAGTTCTACCCCTTCAGGTTGGCTCCTGGAATGCCTCCTTTGGTATGGCTTGGATGACCTCAGGCATTCTAGAAACACTCTCCTCTCACAAGCTCTTAGGTTGAGTGCTCTGCCTGTTGCAGAAAGTTTGGGTCCACCCTGATAGCAGTACTCCTCAGAGTCCCCGAGCTGGTACCACGGGCACTCTGCCCCTTCCCCACTAGACAAGGACGGCCTCCTTCCCAGCCTCTGATGACAGCAAGTCCAAGACCCAATGTTCACTTAGGAAAGGCCATGGGTCCTCACTTAGATTCCATTTATTCTTCCTTTGCACACAATTCCCCTGAGCATGGCTAACTGGCTCCCCAGGTCATAGGCAGCAAATTAGAAAGCGGGTGGCCAGCTGTCAGAGCCAGGCCAGCCAGGTAGCTGAGGGACAGGACAAGAGAGAAAAGAACTCCGTCCCCACAGCAGTCCTGGCCATTTGATGGAGGGGTGAGTCCCTCTCAGGAGCTCCAGGGGTATATAGGATGGACAATAACCGACATCTATGGTGACTCTGGTCAGCAAGCCAGGAGGTGGCAGCTAATTGCTGAGCTTTTACTATTTGCCACACACTTGGCATAAGGGGCAGTTCTACCCTCTCCTATAGGGTCGCTCTCAGTGGAAATCCACTCTGCGGCAACGGGTTTTGGTTTGGCACGTGACATGGGCTCTTTTGAAGGAGAAGATGTGATACTTTTAAGAAAGACTTTCATCTAAAATGATTATCTTAATATTTAATCAATTAAGCACCCTCCCCCCTGCAAAAAAACCCAAACCAGTTGCCATGGAGTCCATTCCCACTCATCACGACCCCATGTGTTTCACAGTAGATCTGTGCTCTGTAGGGTTTTCAGTTTCTGGTAAACGCTTTTATGGAGAAGAGCCCATTTCCTGAGCAGGCTTGGTACTGGAGACTTGGATCCACTTTGAATTCCCAGAGTCCCCTCCACAGTTCAGGGCATGTAGAGGGACTCTACAAATCCCAGAGCGACAGATTGGTTAAATTACTTCTACATCCCTCCCTCTAGCCCCATGCGGTGTAGAAGACGGAGAGGAAAGTGGGTGGCTCATTAGCCTTTGAGCTGGGACGCAGGAGTTCCAAACCCCCTTATGATCCTTGTTCACGGATGTCTTAGCCCCAGAGTGCCTGTACCAAGCCCTTCTGATCCACACCTCCCTGGCCAAGCTTTCTGAGCCAGCTCCACCATTCCACGTCAAAGAAGCCCGTCCTGCCACCCTACCAAAAGCTATTTTTTAAAAAATTGAAGTGTCACTATATTCATTTAGTGAAATGTTGAGATGATAACATCTCCCTCTAATTAGAAAGAAACAGAAACTCAGTGCAAAAAATATATATATAAAATTTAGAAATGAAAGAAAATTCTGCAATTCCATTGCCTGGTTTAATAAAGCTGTTGATGTCTTTCCAGATTTTTTTCTAAGCATACACACACACCCATTTTTTACGCCAGTTGTTTCATACTATGCTCCTAAAAGAATGTTTATCATCTTTTATCCAGAATTTTTAGGTGCTTTGTAGTGGGATGTTTGCAAGCTGCCTTCTCTGCCACCTTGCTGAAAATCTAGTGTGTTTTCCACTCAGCAGTATATCATGAGCATCTCCCCATGTCAATATGCGTTACGTTAAAACATCATTTTCAATGGTGTATAGTAGCTCATCGTGTGAATAGATGTAATAAATAATAATCTAACCTATCCTCCATGGTTGAACATTTTCTTTGCATCTAATTTTTTACATTAGTATAAAAGATGATATTCTGAATATCTTTGTTGATACATTTTTATGCAATTTCTGATGAATTCCTCAGGAGGAATTTCTAGGCCAACAAGTTTGACTATTTTAAAGCATCTGATAATATTATCATCCAAGAAAAGACGGGTCAATTTTTAGAATAATTAAAGTAATGTAGAACATGATAAAAATTTTAAAAGTACCCAAGGATAATAATCATAACAACGATAACTGCTAAATTCACTGATGGTCTAATGCAGTCTCCTTAGCACTGTTATATATTGTGTATTTCCTGTATATTGTACAATAGGAGACCTGGTGGTGCAGTGGTTAAGAGCTTGGCTGCTAACCAAAAGGTCGGCGTTCGAATCCACCAGCTGCTCATTGGAAACTCTATGGGGCAGTTCTACTCTGTCCTACAGGGTCACTATGAGTTGGAGTCCACTCAACGGCAATGGATTTGGTTTGGTTTTTGATTTGGTACTATATTGTAGATTGTACATGTAATTTTTATAACTATCCTATGAGATAAATACTATAGTTGGCCCTACTTCACCAATGATATTTGAGGACATTTGAGGCTTAGAGAGGTTGCCAAAGGTCACCAAGCTTGTAGGTGACAGACCTGTAATTTGGACCCAGGAGCCTGACACCAAAGCCCATGCTCTTGACCACAACAATTCACAGAACAGTGAGCAGCTCTCCCCCTGCTTGGAAAACTTTGTGCAGAGGAGAGACATGAGCTGGCTGCCCCAGGAAGATTAGGATGTGGCATGTGGGCTGGACTCAAAGGAGAGGTAAGCTAGGGGGTTCCAGGCAGGAGTCTCAGTGTGACTGGGGCAACGGTCCACTTAACAGTCCAGGATGGAGAGAGAAAGATGGGTCCTACAGACCTTGCAGAGGTAGAACCACAGGACAGAGTTGAGGATGGCAGTAGGTTTTCTAGCTTGGGCAGGTGGGTGTCTAGTGATGCCATTCACCAAGGTGGAGCTTCAAGGAGGAGGCATGGGCCAGGGCCAGGTAGCAGAGGAGAGGCCAAGCTTTGCCTGTGATATGCTGTTGAACGTGACCTGTGGCGCCTTCTGAGGTCACTGTGGTTCCACCACCAGCAGCTTCATCTCCACGCCCATCACCTGCACAAGGCCTGGCCCATAGGAGACACGCAGTGTTCTACCCATGTCCTCCCATGAATCTTCTAGCTTCTCCTACTCCCTCCTGTTTCATTTTGCCACAGATGAGGCATCCATCTCCACCTCCTCAGCAATCGGGGCCCTTGCAGGGCCCGGGAATTCCTGATCTTCTTGGTCTGTCTCCTGGAAAAGGGCAGGTACACCCCTCTTTTCTCCAGTGTTAATGGTTCTTAAAGGGGATGTGTCTGGTAAGGGGTCTCTCTTTCTACCCTCCCCTCTCTCCTGGCCCCAGAGTCTCAGTCATTATTCTTTGGGCCTGGCAACAAAGCCATGGCTCAAAAGGTGGTTGCTAAGAGGCCAAAGAGGGGGGGAGACTGTCCCCCAAGTTCCTTCAGTTCATTTCTATTAAAAACATCACTGACATCACCGTGATTACCTATCATTAACGGACATGGAGGTGAACAGTGCAGGACTCCTGCCTTCAAGCTACAATCCTTGGCTCAGAGAGCTAAAGGGTTATAAAAGGGGATGGATTCTTTGTGCCGTGGGGACAGAGGCGTGGCCATCAATGGGGGGATCTAGGCTGAGGAGGCCGTACGCGCCGCTCTGGACCTGCTCTACCACTAACCTGATGCGTGACCTTGGGCAAGTCTCTTCCCCTCTCTGCGTTTTGGTTTCCGCAACCATGAGGACAATGTGTTCAACTCAGTGGTCCCTGAGGCCATTTCCAGCCAGGGCAGGAGACGGTTTTGTTCCAGGATCCTGAGTCCCTTTTAGCTGCTGCTGGCTTTTTGCTATTACCTTTTAAAAGCAGTGAGTGAGAAGAGGCTGGGGGGTGGGTGTTGACATGGGGGCCTTACAGAAATTCCCAGACTGGTCTGTTGCTTTCTGTGTGCGGACAGAGGGACTGGGAGTGCTGGGGGAGGGTCAAGAAGAAGGACCAGGATGGAGGGAGGAGGGGAGAGGAGGGCATGGGGAGTAGACAGAAGAATGAAATAAAGGAGAATCCAACAAAAGGAAGTGAAAAGTGAGTGACAAGTTTGGGGCTGCAGGCCCGAGGCCAGCCCGGCCTTTAGGGGGAAGAATAGAGACAAATGAGCAGGATTTTCATGCTTGGTGGACGGTGAATGGAAGAGCATCTTTTAAAACCCTATCAGGAACTCTTTGGATTGTCGTTAGATCTGGAGAGGGAAAAAGACGGAGGGAGGAGACAGCTGAATTTGGTCCCCTGGGTGTGAAAAGATCTCGATTCTCGGCTGGCGGCTGGGGGGCTTCGGGCCCTCTCCTCGCCATGGCCAGCACGCCAGGGGCTCTCAAAGGTTTCCGTAAATTATTTGTTATTTCGAGTGGCAGGCTCCCCTGCTCTCGGTGGGTGACTCCACGCTGGAACTGGGGGTGGGGTGGGCTGGTGTGGGCTCCGGGCTTCTGCTCCTTGTAGGGTGACCACCATCTGGGTTTGCCCCAGACAGGGAACCTTCAGTGTTAAAAGTGGGACAGTCCCCAGGCAAACCAGGGGGGTTAGTTGACTTATTTTAGCATGGGGCTGGTTGGGGGTAGGTGGGTGTGGATGGGGGCTTGCTAGGTGATTTTCCCAAAGTCAGCTCACAGTGCCATAGAGTCAGAGCTGGCACGGGGTGACTTGGTCCTGGCCTCCAGCAGGTCACCCCACTTCACCTTCTGGGACTGGGAGAGAAAAGAATCCAAGATGGGAGCTTCTCTGTTTGCCAAAAAAACTCATTGCCATCAAGTGGATTTTGACTCACGGCCATCCTATAGGACAGAGCAGGACTGCCCCACAGGGTTTCCAAAGCTGTAAATATTTACGGAAGCAGACTGCCACGTCTTTCTCCCATGGAGCTGCCGATGGGTTCTAACCGCCAACCTTTCAGTGAGCAGCCAAGCACTCATATTTCAGAGCTGTTCTTTTCGTTAGATGTGAAAATGGCTTGTGTATTTAAAATGTCTTTATCATTTAGAAATGGACACTGAAGTGTTTACCAGTGGGATGACAGATGTCTTGGATTCGCTTTAAAATACTCCCTTCCCCCCCCCAAAAAAAAGTGAGCATGGGGAGTTGAGGTGGGTGGAAATTAGGGGGAACAGATGAGACAAAGCAAGATTGACCCTGAGGTTGAGAAGCTGAGTGAGAGTCCATGAGCACACATGATTCTATTCTCTCTACTTTTGTGTGTGTTAAAAAAGGTCTAAAAACAAAAACACAAACAAAAAAAAAAAGGAAAGAAAAGTATGTTAGTAGTGCAATGAAGCAGTTGTTAAAAGCACAGGCTCCGGGGCAAGAGAGTTGGGTCCAAAATCCAGCTCTACCTCTCACTGACTCCCTTACAACAACATTTACTTAACTTCTCTCAGACTCAGTTTTGTCATTTGTAAAATGGGGATAAGAATTCTGATCTCACAGAATAACAAAAACTAGGACTGTGCTTAGACATAGTAAGAACTCCCCCAAAATTAGTTGCCATAAAAAAAAAAAAAACAGATGGTAGATTTTAAGTGCAAGGGTTAATGTGTTTGCCTCCTAACTAAAAGGTGGGAGGTTCGAGTCCACCCAAAGGCACCTTGGAGGAAAGGTCTGGCAATCTACTTCAGAAAAATCAGTCATTGAAAACCTTTTGGAGTGCAATTCTACTTTGACGCAAGTCGGGTTGCCATGAGTTGGAGTCGCCTTGACAGCAACTGATTTTCTTTGTGTTTTTTACACCCTTTCAGCCCAGGAGCACCTTCAGAGCTTTGAAACTGGGGGTGTGGGTGGCTTTTGGAATAAACCTGGAGAGGTTAGCTGTCGGGGTACAGCGCTCACCTGCACAACAAATGCACAAGGCTGCCTCCCTTCCCTTGCTCTCCACTGCCCAGAGCTCTCTGCCCACCCCTCTTCTGTTCTGAATCACATTCTTTTGCAGAGCTCAGTTTCCTCCCCTCCTCCAGGAAGTCTCTGTGCTCCATCTGTGCCTTCACGCCTTCGTTCCACCAGTTTTCCTCTGGTCTCTCACTTAAACATGAACTCCAAAAGGCTGAGCACACAGAAGCCCAAGAATGCACTGGTCACACCCAAGGACAGCACGTACATACACACACACACAGAAGCACGTGTATATGCGCGTGCACACACGTGTGACCTTGAAGCAGGCGTAGCTGTACCTGCTCACAGATGAGGTCAGGAGAAGATGGGCCTGGTTTTTCTTATCGAGGGCTCATGACATGGGACTGAGTGGGACCATGAGCAGCAGAGGCTGAGGGTGGCCAGCACCTAGAACCAGCTTCCCGTCAAGGTCTGGGTGCTCAGAATCTAAGGCATTTGCTTCCATGCCAGGGGGGCTGTGCCAAGAGACCTGGAAGCTGGAGGCCATGAACTGACTTCTGCCGAGGCAGACTACGGCACCGCCCACAGTGCAGTGGCAGTAGGAATGGAAGTCTTGACAGCACCATTTACTGAGGACTTACTCTGTCTGGTGGCGCAGTGGTTAAGGTCAGCGGTTTGAACCCACTCAGCTGCTCCATGGAGAAAGATGTGACAGTCCGCTTCCGTAAAGATTTACAGCCTTGGAAACCCCATGGGGCAGTTCTACTCTGTCCTGTACGGTCGCTATGAGTCGAAATCAACTCGAAGGCAACTGTTTTTTTTTTTTTTTTTTTTAGGGGGAGATTGGGGTTACTCTGCCTCTGGCCCCAGTGCTGAGCATTTGTCACGCACTATTTCATTCAACCCTGACGATTTCCCAATGAGAGAGGTAATGCTGTATCCTTTTATCGTTGAAGAAACTGAGGCTCAGAGCCATTAGGGCACTGGCCGGACGTCACACAGCTGGGAAGGGGCAGAGCTCGATTTTGAACCTTGGGTCCTGTCCTCAGACAATGCTCTTAGCTGCTATACTCTATTACACATCTTACGCTGAGCAAAAATACACTGGGGAGGTAATTGTGGTTGATATTGTACGATGTCTGGGATTTGCTTCCAAATCATCCACAGATGTTGTGCTGGGGGAAGAGGGTAGGGATGTGGGTGAAGTATGATTGGCTCTGAGTTGATAACTGTTGAATTTGGTGATGGATACTTAAGCATTCATTAAGCTCTTCTATTTTTTTAAATGTCCCCAATAAAATAAAATCTGACCTAGGAGACTGACTCTACCAGGGGGTCTACCATCACTGTGTGACCTTGAACATGTGGCTAAATCTCTATGTGTCTCAGTTTTCCCGCTGGGCCTTCCCACATCTGTCTCCAACTGTTCGCAAGATCGCAGTACTGCTCAGTCCATGCCCAGGCTATAAAGAGCGTAACAACACCTGGACCTGCCAAGACACAGGTCTCCCACATCTAAGGGCAGCAGCAGCCCCCTTCTAACTGAGGACCATTCTTTTGCTTCCCACCCATAGAAAGAAAGATTCTGGCAGAGCTGCCTGTGTGTTTGGTCTCTGTCGGGAATCCCAGGGTGGAGCGTATACATGTGTGTGTGGGTGTAAGTGTGTGTGAGTGTGTGTGGGAGGGACACACAGTTCACTGCTCACTCCACCTGTGTGAGTGCCCCCTTCCAAGTCGCCACCTGTTCATTCCTCCTTCAAAAGGGGCCTGGGGCCCCAAGCAGAAGGGTGGTGTCCAGACCCCGGAGGAGGCAAATGAGGCTATCGGCCTCCCAAACACTGAGGATGATAAATGGGGTCCGAGTCTTTCAGGCTTCATTATAGAATCGCCATGGGTTTGCCCAAACCATGGCAACCGATTCAAGCAATGATTAACCTAATAAAGCAGAGGCAAAGGGGAAAAAGATGCATTCAAGACCCCAAGTCAGGCCCTGGTTCTCTAGAGGCAGTAAATTTCCCTTCAGTGGGTGCGGTGTCCAGGCCCCAGACATCCTAAATCTCTGCCTTTGGGAGTGGGGGTGGGGAGGCCTGTGAAAGCAGTCAATGAATGTCAGGGATCAGCTGGGGTGGCTCAAATGCTTACTTAGAGTCCCCTCCCTGGCCTTTCTTGGAAGGCAACCCAGCACTGGGGGATGGGGTGGGGAGCGGGGTGGGGGTGGGGGCGTCTGCTTCAGTCCTGGGAGTCAAATTACCTGGGCTTTCTTCCTTTGCACCCTGGTATGTTTGACCTGGAGCCCTGGCGGCATAGTAGTTAACAGCTACAACTGCTAACCACAAGGTTGGCAGTTTGAATCCACCAGCCGCTCCTTTGAAACTCTATGGGACAGTTCTACTCTGTCCTATATAGGTTTGCTATGAGTTGAAGTTGACTTGATTGCAATGGGTTTGGTTTTTTTGGTGTTATGTTTGGCCTTGGGGAAGTGTGTGTGTATATGTGTGTGGGGGTCTGTTTCTGAGGGTAGAGTGGGGAATGGAAAGTGGGCAGCAAATGTGATGTTGTTAGGTGCCATCAAGTCAATTTTTCAACTCATAGCCACCCAGTGTTTAACAGAGTAGAACTGCCCCATAGGGTTTTCTAGACTGCCATCTTTATAGGAGCAGATTGCCAGATCTTTTCTCCTGCAGAGCTGTTGGGTGAGTTCAAATTGCCAACATTTCAGTTAGCAGCCAGCGCTTAACCACTGCGACACCAAGGCTCCTTTGCCAATGTGATAGGCAGCCTCTAAGATGGCACCCAATGATTTCTGCCTCCTGGTACTCATGCCCTTGTGTAATTCCTGCCCTTTGACTGTGGGCTGGGTTTAGTGATTTCTATTTAACAAATAAAAGGTGATACAGGTAATGGGATGTCATTGTTAACATTAGATTACAAAGAGACTGTGACTTCCGTCTAGGATGCTCCCTTTCTCTCTCTCTTGCTTGCTTGCATTGAGGAAAGCCAACTGCCATGTTGTGAGCTAACCCATGGGGAGGCGCACATGGCAAGGAACTGAGGATGGCCTCTGGCCAAAAATCAGTGAAGAACTGAGACCCTCAGTCCAACAACCCTCAGGGAACTGAATTCTGCCAACAACCCTCAGGGAACTGAATTCTGCCAACAACCACATGAGTGAGCATGGAAGTGGATCCTCACCCAGTCAGCAGACACCCTGACTGCAACCTCATAAGAGACATTGAGCCAGAGGCACCCAGCTAAGTTGTGCCATGATTCCTGACCCACAGAAACAGACAATAAATGTTTCTTGTTTTAAGTAGCTAAGTTTGGGATAATTTGTTATGCAGCAATATATAACTAGTACAATAGAGGTTACATAGCTGGTGATGATGTTAGAATAGCAGGATCCTCAGTTTGTCTCCATAATTAACATAATCGCTTGGGCAAGTCACACCACCCTTCCCTGGTTAACCTGGGAACATTAGTCCTGGTGCCTGCTTTCTTTGCCAGTCATCTGTAGATAAGATGGAGACGGAGGTGGGTTCATGAATTCAGCCTCAAATTCCTAGCAGGCACATGTAGTGCATGAACTTATCTGGCATCTCTTTTGCATCCTCCTAAAACCCTATGAGGCAGGTGTGGTTCTCTCCATTTTTATAGACGGAGAAACTGAGGTTTGGAGAGGCAAAGTAACTTGCCAAAGGTCATAGAATTAGGAAGTGCTGGAGTTGAGATAGATGTCAAGTCCATCCCCTTTCCATTGTCTCACTTGGGTAGTCTCAGGAGGGATCATCCACACTTGACGATTGGCCTTGTTAATAATGATCTCAGAAGCAACAGTACTGTTGAGATATCCCACTTTCCCTAGTCAGACGGGGCACCTCCTAAAATATACCTACAGACAGTCAAAGATGGGCTATGTTTGTGCTGAAGAGGGTAGGAGGCAGGAAGGGGAATTGATTGCTATATAAATCATTCATTCATTTATTCAACAAATATTCAATTGTCCCTCATGTGCTAGGCAGCCTGAGGAGGAATAGAAATTTCTAAGCACACAATTAGAATGTTTTTCATTCATTTATTCAACTCACCCACTCATTCATTCTAAAAACATGTGGCATCTGGTCCAGAAGGGGTACTCAGTGTCCTGCTCATTGGAGACATGAAGGACACAGTCCCTGCCTTTAAGGAGATCTCACAGACTAGAGGAAGGCACAGATGAACGAACAGATAATTACAATACTACCTAGAAAGTGTGAGAATATTTACACGCACAAGATATTACGGAAGCATGGCAGAGGGAGAATTAGTTCAGAGAAAGCTTCTGAGAAAAGGTGATGTCTGTGTTGGAGGCAGCCAGACAGATATGGGAAGAGGGGTGAGCGAGTTTGGGCAGAGACAACAATGTGGCAAAAAGCATGAAAGGGGCACATAGTATATGTAAGGGGAAAACCCCAAGCAGGTCAATATTTTTGGTGGGTAAAGCAAGGGTCAAGGTAAGCAAGACATTGTAGAAAAAGAGGCTGTTGCAGCAGCACCCTAGTTGTAAGTATATGTAATTCATGATGATAAAAACAGATAACGATAGCACATGTAATCTAATTTAATACTGACAATAATTCTGTAGTGAAGACTGTTCATTACCCAACTGAATCTATTCTTCATTTCTTCCAAGGCATATGGCCTCCGTTTCCAGTTAGGTGAGGCCATGGGACCATGTTCTCCCTATGGAATGTGAGCAGAAGTGGAATGTGCTACTTCTAAGCTTTAAGACTGTGGCTGAGCCTCTTCTATGCCTTATTTCCCTTTTCACTGGCTGGAACCCATGACAATGCAGCCTCAACCATGCAGATGACAAGGACCTAAGAGCTGGTGGAAGAAGAAGATTGAAGGAACCTGGGTTCCTGAATGATGTCATGGAGCAAAGCTACCTACCCACTTGGAATGCTCACCTTAGACTGAATTATTGGTGTCTATTACAGCAGCCTATTTTTACCCTAACCTAAACTCTAAAAGCTAATATTATTATCTCCACTTTACAGGTGAGGGATTTGAGAGAAAGTTTAAGGAATTTGCTCATGATCGTACTGATTGTGAGTAAACTGGCTGAGAACTGAACCTAGATTCATATCACTCTACAGCTCACACTGCACCATCCTTCCCTATTGGAACATGGACTTTACCCCATGAATGGTTGGAAACTACTTAAAGATTTTAAACAGGAGAGTGGTAATGTTGTAATTGCATATTAGATGGGAACTCTGGCCACAGTGTGGAGGGTGTCAAGATGAAAGGTAGGGAGATCAGCTAGCAGATCTCTCCGTGTGGAGAATGAGAGGCTGAACTATGGCAGTGGTCATAAGGAAGTAAAGGAGGGATCAGAATTAAAAAAACAGTGAGAAGGCATCTCAGCAGGACTTGAGGATTAACTAGGTGTGAGTAGTGAGACAGAGAGAAGAGTCAAAGTGAATCCCAGTAGTATGGATTAAATTGTTCCCCCAGTCTTAGTTATCTAGTACTGCTATAACAGAAATACCACAAGTGGATGATTTTAACAAAGAGAAATTTATTTTCTCACAGTCTAGTACGCTAGAAGTCCAAATTCAAGGCGTCAGCTCCAGGAGAAGGCTTTCTCTCTCTGTTGGCTCTGGAAGAAGGTCCTTGTCATCAATCTTCCCCTGGACTAGGAGTTTCTCTGCGCAGTAACCCCAGGTCCAAAGGACATGCTCTGCTCCCAGTGCTGTTTTCTTGGCGGTATGAGGTCCCTCTGTATCTCTGCTGGCTTCTCTCTTTTATGTCTCAAAAAAGATTGTCTCAAGACACAGTTCTATCTTGTAGATTGAGCCCTGCCTCATTAACATAACTGCTGCCTATCCCACCTCATTAACATCATAGAGGTAGGATTTACAACAGATAGGAAAATCACATCAGATGACAAAATGGTGGACAATCACACAATACTGGGAATCATGGCCTAGCCAAATTGATACACATATTTTTGGGGGACACAATTCAATCCACGACACCTCCCAAAAAATATATGTTTAAGTCCTAACCCCTATACTTGTGAAAATAATCCTATCTGGAAATAGGGGGTTTCTTTTGTTATGCTCTTGAGTGGGGTGGGTCCTAAACCTAATCCCTTCTGAGTGGTGTCTTATACAGGGGCGTACAAATACAGAGAGACAGACACACAGGGGGAGATGCCTTGTGATGATGGAGGCAGATGCCTCTATAAGCAGCAAAGGAATGCCAAGGATTGGTGGATGTCACCAGAAACTAGGAGAAAGGCCCACAGAAGGAATTGACATAGCAGAGACCCTGATTTGGACTTATACCCTCCAGACTATGAGACAATAAATTTGCATTCTTTAAAGCCACCCACTTTGTGACACTTATCATTGTAGCCCTAGAAAACTCAGACACCCAGATTTCCAGTATAGATGACCGAGTGATGCCACTTAGTAAGATCAGAAACAGAAGAAAGCATTGCTTTGTGGGTAAGGAAGAGGAATTCCATTTTGGATATGTCTCATTTGAGGTGCCCAAGGGACATCTGGACATACAATCCTGGAGCTCAGGAAGGATAGACCTAAGCTGGCGAAGGTCACCAGTAAGGGGTGGGTAGCTCTTGGCCTTTGTACCAGTTTGTGCTGAGCAGTGGTGCAGAGGAAATTCAAATTTATACAAAAGTCCCCTAACCCCCAAACTGGGAGAACGAGAGAGGAATTTGAGACAAATGAAGATGCTAATAATACTAGCTACCATTTATTGAGGCTTAGCATGTGCTAAGCAAGTGCATTTAATCCGTACTATAGTTCATTTAAATAGCTACTATTTGTTGTCCCGATTATACAGATGAGGAAAATGGGCCTTGGAGAGGTGAGAGGATCTAATTAAAAACCACCAGTTAGTGGCACAGAAACCCTGGTGGTGTAGTGGTTAACAGCTATGGCTGTCAACCAAAAGGTCAGCAGTTCAAATCCACCAGGCGCTCCTTGGAAACAGTATGGGGCAGTTCTACTAGGGTCTCTATGGGTCAGAAATGACTCGAGGGCAATGGGGTTAGTTAGTGGCAGTATCAGAATTTGAACCCATGTCAGTGGAGTCTCAAGTAACTGCTCTTAACCACTTCACTATCCTGTATATACATTTGGAAGATTTCTTTTCGCCCTTGTTCTTAGAATAACTAAAACTTTATGGTAACCCTAAGAATGAGGTCCCTGCTGAGGGCAAAGTTCCAAACTAGTTCTCCCAAGCCAGAGCTGCCCCAGTCTAAACTTTCAACGTTTTTCCACCTCAGACCTCTCATACGCTCTCATGAAACTCCTAAACGGGTCTCTGTCTCTCAGCCGCATCATTTACAAGCGAAGGCTCTGAGGTCCAGCGAGAGAACAGGGCTTTGCTCTGGTAACTTAGTGGGTAGCAGCAGAGCCATATTTTCCCCCACTACACAAGGGAAATCTGAGCGTCCTCTGGGTCTGCATGTCCACGGGGACCTCCCTAGGGCATCTGGCCTGGAAACCTGGGCAGAGGGGGTTGACAGGTACTTTTCCGGGTTGAGAACGCCACGTTCCCAGGAGCGTCTCTCGCGCTGGAGCAGCGCTGGCATTTCAGCACCATGGTCAGAGGCGCACCCTTGCCTTTCAGTACCGCAGAGGAATCGCAGATTCAGTAGCCAGGCAGGGGCCGGCTCCAGTCCGCCTGGCCCTTGGATTCTGGAAGCGGAGGGGGCAGACAGAAGCCCGAAACCTCGACAGGGGACCGGGGGGGGGGAGGGGCGCGGTCAAAGCGTAGGGGAGCCTCTTGGCCTTACAAGACCCCAAGGACAGGACTAGAGCCAATGCACACACAACTGCAGACTAATTCGCTATCCCCGACACTCCTGTCTATGGACACAGAAAAAAGGGTTCCAAACTGCTATTCTAGAGCTGAGGCCTCAGTTCTAGCTTGCTCCAATAACTCACCGGGTGACTGAGGGCCTTGGGCAAGGCACCCTAGGGCTTTGGGTCTCCGGTTGCGTGCATGCAATCACCCCTGCCTTGCCTATCTCACTGGCTCTTTGAGGGTAGGTGAGATAAGAGGCGCCCAGCTGCAAGTCTCTGTGTTCATGGTCCTGTGAAGGTGGGGCAGGCAGGTAAGCTTAGCCAGTGACCCCCACCCCTTTTTCTTGGGCACTATCGGCAAGAATTTAAAAAGGGGGGGGAACACAACCAAGAATATTACATTATGTAAAAATGTATAATTACCATCTACCCAGCGCTTATGCTGAGCCACATTTTCAGCCGAATCCCTCAGACGCCCTCTCCCACTGCCCCAGTACCAAGGCCTGAAGGGTCTTTGCGCCGCTTCCGGTAGTGGTGGGCAGTAACTCAGTACACCGCAAACACGACTTCCCTTGGCGCCCAGAGATCCAATGAAAAGGTGTTATGGACTCCCTTCAGCCTCTCCAGTGAATAAACTAAAACTCGGAGACTTGTCCAAGGTCGCACAGCCTGTCGAGTGCCGGGTTGGGGAGAGGAGGGGAAGGCTGCGACTGTGGGGTCGCGTGCGCCCCCTGCCCCGCCTGCCTTTGTGCCAGCCCAGCCGCCCGGCTCCCAGACATTAGCATTCCAATGGCCCCGGGATGCTTTGTCTTCCCACTCGGCCGGCTGGGGGATGGGGTGGAATGGGGGCAGGGCACCATAAATCTACCTGCCTGTGTGTGCAGACCGGAGCTAGGGGGTGGTGGTGCAAGATTCATGTGCTGCTTTTCTGGAAGCCAGGCTTGGGCTCAGACAAAGGCTGAAGAAGGAAGAGTCATCCGACCCAAGGGTCTTTCCTGCCCCTGCTTGGAACCCTGACCCAGTTTCAGGAACCTGGGGCGCAGGAGGTGACCTCAGACCTCGGGGACTCTGCTAGCAAACGAGCGCTGGCGGAGGGGGCAGGGGGCGGGCTTCCAGTGGAGACAGCCTACAGCCGGACTGGTTTTAAAAAGCGTTGAACGCAAAATGCTGGCAGGGAGGGGGACGGGAGCCGAGGTGGTGGTAACGCTGGGCTAGTTGGACGCGCAACTCACAGAAATGTTTCCGAGCCCTTCTTGCTGAGGTGATCATCTTTGGAAAGACGCATGGACGAGGTTTCCCACCTCAACGAGATTCCACACACACGGATGGAGCTCCACCAGCACCGGAGCCCCAAATTTTGCAGCGATTCGACCAAACTCTAAGCCTTCTTCAGACTCCTCCTCACTTGGAGAGCAGGGTCGACAGTTCCGGGTCAAATACGCCACTCCTTCCCGGTGGCAGCCCAGCAGCTGAGTTGGTTAAACCGTACGCGGGTTGGGGTTTTTTTTTTTTAATCTTTTTTAATTCGTGGGGTGGAGGACCATCTGTGTGCGTTGGATGACTAATGGCTCCTTAATGAGCGCCCTGCAAAGCAGGAGAGGGACTGGGCAGTGGGTGCAGCCGCAGCTCCCTGGCAGCCGCCACCTGAAAGCAGAGCGCACAGACACTGCTCCAGTTTCAGGGGGTCCTTTGCACCAAGAGATCCCCTCGCCTAGATGAACACTACCTCCCACTGCCTTTCACGGGAGAATGATCTTTTCGCTTGAGAAATTCGTCTCCAAACCTTAAGTCCTGGCTCAAACGCCCTTTCCTCTGGCAAGCAGCTCCCCAATCCAGATTGCGGAGCGGCTTGCTGGAAGGAGTTGGCTTTGAGGCAAGACTTAAGGTTTAAGGTTGAAGGTTCGAACCCAATCAGAGGTACTGCAGAAGAAAAGGCCTGACGACCTGCTTCCGTTAAGATTACAGCCAAGAAAACCCTATGGAGCAGTTCTACTTTGTAACACATGGGGTCGCCGTGAGTCGGAATCAACTCAAGGCAACTAACTATGGGTCGGAATCCACTCGACTGCAACGGGTTTTTGTGTGTGTGTGTGTGTGTGTGTGTGTATGTATATATTGCAACTCGGAGCTGCTGACACCTGCCTCCGGGCGGTGCCCCAGCTGGAAAGCTGGCTGCTGCAGAGGTCACCAATAACCCATTAATCTCCTCCTCCCAGATTAAAGCCCACGAAATGAAACAACGCCTCCTTTCATTCGTTTGTTTGCAGCGTCCCCCTTCCTGCCCCTAAATCCGGCCCCAGATAACTGAGACGTATCTCTTCCAAGCTACCTTTAGCGACCTGGGAGCAGAGGAAAGAGAGGAAAAGTTCATTTTGAAGCGGGGAGGGCTCAGAAGAGAGACGCAAGAGGTATTAACCCTGCGAAGCCCCCACTTTGGCACACTAACGCGCTGGATTACCACGCATCTACCCACCCGCTCCCGGCCTCTGGCCGCGCGGCGACCCATAAGGGTCGGCAGGCTTTTTCCAGGGGTACTCCCCGTCAACCCAAGGAAGCCTCTGAGGTTCAACTCTCAGGTAGGAAACCCGCCTTCTATTTTCCTGTTCCCGAGCCACAGGCTGAATCTGCAGATTCTTACAGTTCCGACCGGCTTCCCTGAGGTCTTCGGGGTTCCGGAAGTCATGTACGGATGCTCCACCCGCGCCCCTGAAACAGACTTCCGAACCCGAGATGGACCATCTTGGGAGTAAGACAGAACCTGTGGCTGGAAACCTGGAACAGTTTCTTGATAATCAAGGTTGTTTGGGGCCGGGGGCGCCAGAGATTCCAGCCCGACCCACCGCTTTCTCTGCTCTCTGTCGCTCGGCTCCAGCGAGTCAAGACGCCGCCACCCAGCTCGAGTGCGTAAAATGCGCTCAGGGGATGCTCTAGGCCTCTAAGAACTTTCGAGGAAATTCCTCGGATGCCCAGCCCGGCGGCGGAGCTTCAGAGCTCCGATACTGAGGCCGGGTTATTATTCTCTTCTCCAAATTTAGCAGTCGCTCCATATCCAAGCTGGTGGGGTAGAGAAGGGCCAGCAGCAGGAATGAGTAGCCCTAGTTCGACGCTTGTCTTTCTTCTAAAACCACTATGTGAATTAAGACAAGTCGCTGCCCTATAAATAAAACATGGAGACTGGACCAATGATTTCTAAGCAGCAGCCCAGCTATGACTTTTTAGGCACGTATGGCTCACTTGCCCTCAGAACGCACAACCCGCCTGGCATCCAGCCCAGACCCGGGAGAGGTTTCCTGAACCCCCAGAAAGAGTCGTGTCCCCTCTCTTAGGACAGAGGTGCCCCTTCTTGCCTCAGAGGCGGTGGCTGCGGCCTACCTCTCCCCGCCATAAGATCAAGTCATCTTGCTCACCCTTCCAGAGGGTCCTTTTTTTTTTTTTTAATTGGCTTAAAATCTCATTCACCAGTCCCTAAATAATCTTATGTACAAAATATAGGCTTTTCCCGCGGTGAAATCTCATTAATAAATACAAACGTGTAAAACAGGGGAAAGGGCTATATAATTTACCATACTAAAATTCATTTCAAAGGACATCATATAATTCTCAATGTGATTTTTCCAAAAGATGCGCAGCGCTACAAGCCTGGGTGGCGCAGCTCACGTTTCAGGCTCAGGACGCACGCCGGTGAGGGAAGAGCTGCTCGCGCGGGGATCTCGAGTTCGGAGTTCACAGCCTCGCCCCCGCCCGGAAGGGCCATGGCTCGGAAAAGTGCACAAGAAGGCAAAGGGTCGCCTTCTTGGATTAAGGCCGAGTGGAGTGGCCTGAAACTCGGGACTCGATAGGAGAAGAAGGGCAGCGGCGTCTTTGGAGAAGAGACGCTGGGCGAGAGGAACAAGCGCTGAGATCACTGGATTAAATCATATCGAGGGAAGCGTGGTAACAGACAGACGGACAGGTAGACAGACAGACAGTGACTGGAGTGTGTGGGTAGGGCTTCCGGAGACGGTAGACGTCTCCGGCTGTGTAGTGCTACCATTCCTTGTTGCACGAGATTTTGGGGTGGCCCCAGAAAGCGGAGTAAAACGCGTGCAGCCTGCAGTGCCCACTTCGGGCGGAAAGAGGTAGAGGATTGCAGGAGTTGGCGCGCCTCGGAGGGCTGGGGATTGAACCCGGTCCACCACCCCCGCGGGCGTGGGGGCCTCTAGGGGTCGGCAAGCGAGAGCCAGGAGGAGCACTTGTGCTTGACAGCCGCCCCCCGCCCCGGCCGTCCCCCGCCCCCCCGCCCCAGCACCCCCACCTCTGGGCGGCCGACGGGCCTCTTCACAGAAAGTCTGAGAAGGCCAGGGGGCCCGGGCGCAGGCAGGCTGGGGAGCCGGGCCCCAGTAGCCCGGGCAGCTCCTCCAGCGAGGCAGCGGGACTCAGGCTGCCCGCGTGAGAGACGGGGGAGTACAGGGAGCCCCAATCCCCGGGGGAGCCGCCGTCTGGGCTGCCTAGCTCCGCACAAGGCGGCGCCGGTTGCTCTAGCCCGTAGAGACTGTGGTCTGCTAGGCGCAGTGTTTGCGTCAGCGCCCAGATGTAGTTGTGCGCGAAGCGCAGCGTCTCGATCTTAGTGAGCTTCGCGTCGTCCGGGAAGGTGGGCAGGACGCCGCGCAGAGCGTCCAGCGCGGAGTTGAGGTTGTGCATCCGATTGCGCTCGCGGTCGTTGGCCTTCTTGCGCCGGCTCCGTCGCTGCCTGCTCAGCGCTAACTCACTCTTGGGCCGGCTGCGTCCCCCGTGCCGAGTGCGGAGCTTCCTCGCCGCCCCTCGACAGCCGCCCCCTGGGGCCTCGGCGCAGTCTGGGGGCAAGTGAGTGGGGCTGGGCGGGGCAGACGCGGCACAGGTCACTTCGTCGTCCGAGGCTCTCGGGAAGGACCGCTCGGTGTGGCAGGTCACTTGGTTAGCAGGCGCACCTGAGGGATGAGGCGCCATCCTGCGGTGGTGTAAGAGGGACCGGTAAGCGTCTATCAGTCACCTGGGCGCAGCCTCCCATGCCCGGACCAGGTGGGGGGAAAAAAAACGAGGAAGAGCCACCCCGCCGGGTCAGAGGACCCCCTCCCGCCTGTCCCTCTGCAGCCTCTGAGTGCCGAAAGAGAGTTACCTGGTTTGCCAGGCGGAAAACGGCACAGAAAGGTGAGCAGCGAGGGCTGAGCTGGCCTTCCTGCCCGCAGGTTGAGCTGAGCTGCAGGCGCTGCCGTCTGGGAGTTTCCCCAGCCCGGGGAGCAGAGGAGAAGCGCGAAGCCTGCGTGGCACCGGCCCTGTCTGTCTCTCTCCGCGCGGCTGTGAGACCGCGGGGATTTTCTGAGCTGCAATTCGTGTGCCCCTTGGCACGCTTTAATCTGCTCGGCTGGGGCCAGGAGCGTGCCTGCCCGGCTGCTGCCCGCGCCACTGGCCAATCAGCGCCCGGGCCCCAGGGCCGCGCCACGCGAGCCCCCTCCTCCCCCGCGGGGCACAGCTGGATTCCGGACAAAGGGCCCGGGTCGGGGGAGGGGAGCGCGCTCTGTTTGCTCTCTCCCCGCGGGCTCTGTCCCAGCAACTCTCGGTTCCTCAAAGAACCTCGCCCAGGCGCAAAATCGCGTCTGGCTCGCATCTGGCCGCCCAGAGCGCTTTGCTCCTATTCTCTCTCTCTTTTGCGTCTGCTCAGACCATCTCTTGGTACACTGGTGAGGGCTTCAGGAAGCCTGTAGGGGAGGCCAATCCCCCACGTGTTATACACGGGAAAATTTAGGCTCCGACAGGGAGAAGGCTTGTCCCAAATCGCACCGTGAAGTCTTGGCAGAAATGGAACAAGGAGCCAGGGGTCCTGACTACCAGCTTGGAGCAGCGTTCACTGCGCGGCTGCCGCCCTGCGCTCCAGCGCTGCGGGTCAGGTTAAGAGACACACCTAGGGGTGGTGTTTCACTAACCAGCTCCTGCTGGGAAGGAAGCCGACGGCCACAGAGAGAAACCTTTCCTATGTCCATTCCACTCAGAGACCTTCGCCTGGGGGGTGTCTGAGCCCCAGCTTCGCTCTCAGATGCCACCCCAAACACCCCCAGATAGGGGCACTTGGATCCCCTCCTCAACCTGAGACGTTCTGATTCTTCCTCAGAGGCGGAAAGTGGCTGTGGTGGGGGCTTCGAGGGGACTTTCCTCCGCCACCACGCGTGGACAGTACCCTAGCATCCTGGCCAGGGCCTGGGATGGAGAGTGGTCCGGGAGGGGTGAGGGGGTCAGGAGAGGGCCAGGAGTGCGCAGCGAGCCAGAGGAGAGTTGGAGGCAGCCGCCTGGGCTGTGTTTTTTGAAGGCCCACGGTGTGCTGGTGCTGCGGGGAGCAGATCAACTCTTTTTCCCCTTAGCCCTTCTGTCCAATCACAGGCAGGCAGGGGCTGCGGCGGCCACCTGGTCCAGCCCCCCGCCTTGGCTTTAGCGTGCGGGGTGCACAGGGCCCTCCGTTTGCCCCATTAGGTCTTCCCAAAGTGATTCTGAACCCATCTTTCCTCCTTTTTTCCCCGCCCCTCCCTCTTGTCCCCGCCTCGGACACCCCGTGGTCTTCTGCTTCCGGTCACTCAGGGTGAGGGGTCGCGGCTTCCGCTCGTCTCTCTTGCCCGCGAAGTGCGCGGAGGAGGAAGCCGAGGTCGGAATGACTGGGGCCCGGGCTAAGCCTCCGGCGGCCGGTAGACATCGTTTTCTAACGAGCCCAGAAACCCTAAGCCTCCTGGAAGCAGCGGAGGGGTAAGACCCAGCTGGGAGACTGAGGAGATGGAATGAGGGGATGAGGTAGGTCAGCATGTCCGCCCTAGTGGCGGTTCGTTGCCCAGGCTGCTTGGGGGGTCGGGGGCGAAATTAACTTCAAAGCAAAGAGTGGATGTGCGTGGGAGCTAGAGAGAGGGGGCTCTAGAACTGCGGTGGGGGCGCAGAGAGTGGAGGGAACCACAGCCTGAGGTCAGGGTCAAGACCAACAAAGAGACCCTACCAGCACTTTTGGGACTGCATCTTTGCTGCGGCTCTTCCCTTGGGTCATTTCTTGCTCCATATCTGCCTTCTAGTCTTAAGAATGGGAACCTGAGGCCCATTTTACAGACAAAACAGTCAAGGCCCAGAGAGGAGAAATGACTCACCAAAGTCACATAGCAAGCTCTGTCAGACCACATCGAACTCAGGTCCCAAGACTCTTGGTATAGATACTCTCCTGTAGCCGCTTCCTCTCCTTGATTACAGAGAAAATATTTTCTGAAGACAAGACCAGAGACCCCCAAATATAGAAAATAGGCTAAGTCTGGGGTCTGTGAAGGATAACTGGGCCAGATTAGAAAAGGCATAGTAACCCCATACCCCTGCGCCGAGGGGAGCCAGCGTCCATTCAAGCCCCATTTCCCGACTTCCCTGCCCCATGCTCTGGTCTTGCTTCACTTATACCGGTGTGAATTGGGAACTGGAAGGGGAATTCCAAAGCGTGCTTCCCTAGGGCCACCGGACCCTGGTGGGCTCCGTGGAGCGCGCCTTGGTCATGAGGGATCCTATTGCGGGTATGGTTGCCTGGTAGCCTGAAGAGCATCCCATATCCAGGACTCTTGACCTGTGGTAAACCTAGATGGAGAGCGAGGGAAAAGCTCGCCCTGGCTGGGGCCTGCCCTGAGCTGCTAATGGGTGGTGGCAGAGCCGCAGCCAGAGCTTTCTGTGGCAGAGAACATTCTGGGGATTCTTGGGGACTTCTTGGAGGGGAGAGAACCCTGGGATCTGCTTGGAATTCTTCTCTAGCCTCCCCAGAGCATCTCCATCTCACGGCTCTCCGGGGCTTGCAGGCTACCACCACTCTTGCTATGCGCAAAAAGCAGCCAGGGCAAGGAGCGCACAGCGGCGGGGAGCAGCCGGCTGGTCACTGAATGCCAGAACTCCCTGTGCTTCTGGCCAGGAGGGCAGGGATGGAGGTCGAAGAGCCCGGGGAGGTTAGAGATCGAGGATCCATGCCTTCCCTCTCAGCTGCAGGGGACGCGCAGACCCCTCTCCAAAGTTAATCCCGGTGCCTTTGTCCTTGGAGGCGCAGGCGGTGAGGACACCGTGCGCTCTAGTGGGTGTTTGTGAAACGGTTCTTCCTTCCGGGAGCAGATCCTATTCTTGCAGCCCCGGGCCAGTCTCTGCCTCTGGGGCCTCTGGGACGCCCGTGTCCTGCGACCCTCTGAGATCTAAGTTTGCCCAGAGGCTGTGGGGGCCCAGGAGAGAGGCGACAGTCAGACTCCTGGAGACCGCGGACAGACTGGAAAAGAAGGAAGGCAGCGGCCGGCTCCGCCGCCTTCCTGTTGGCGGGGGGAACCCTCGCCGTGCATGGGGGCTCTTTGAGAATCGAGCGGGGAGGAAGGGGGCCATGGGAAGCTGAATAGCTAATGGCTTGCCAGAGGAGGGGGCTTCTTTCTCTTGCCTTCGCCTCGGCACTGAAAGAGGGGAAGACAAAAATCTGGCGAGCGAGCTGCCCAGGCCGAGACTGGCCACTTCAAACAGCCCTTCAAACAAAAGGAGACGATGAAGAGAAAGCCCCACCTGTCTCCAGTGTTTGCTAAAATAATAATAAATAGATTTCGTTTAATAAATAATTACAAGAGATTGTAAAGTGGAGTGCTTTGGAAAACATCTACCGCGGGAGTCAGCACAGCCAGCCATCACCTGCTCCCAAGGCGGGCAACTTTATTGTTAAGCCACCCCCCAACTAGTTCGCCTCTGATAAATTCTCCCTCGTTTTCACAATGACTGTTTACTCATAGTTAGCACAATATTACCTTTGCCGTGATAAACCCCGAGGGGGGAGACCTGGCCCCTGGCCCCTGGGCACACCTGTCCCAGAAGCTGACACATGGATTTGGCACCAAGCAGGCCTCCCCCCGGGGGCCCTGCTTCAGTGTACATTGGCCCAATTGCCACCCATTTATAACAGGTTGGCTGCAAGGCCTATCTCGGTCCTATTTGTCTTCTTTTATTGAAAGCATATGGTCTCCAAGGGCTCACCAGCCCCATATTTCATCTGCCGGGAGCTGGGGCGCTTCCGCAGGCTGGTGCTGCCCAGCGCACTGCTCCCCACCCAACGGCTGCTGCGCCAGCTGAGGAGGTGGCAGGGGTGGGGTGCGGAGAGATAAGGCGGGCTTCTCATCCGCTTTGGGAGAGAGGCCATTCCCTCAGAGACACCCCCACCCCGGGCCCAGGGACCTCGTGCGCTCTTGAATGGGTGGCTGGTTCTTTTTCTTGGGTAGGTGAGAGGGCACCATATGCCACCCCCCAGGGCGCACGAGGGAGCTCTGGCCCAGGGAGTCTGCGAACAAAAGGAGGAGAGGGCCAGGGCCCTCAGGAGCGCCTGAAGTCTTTATTTACAGATTTCCCCTCCCTGTCCAGGGTCGCCTCCCCCGGGCGGCCACAGCTCGCGCGCATCGCCTGGGAACAAAGTATCCACATTATTCGTGTCGCCGCCTGAGACAGTGAATGCGTGAAAAGGTGCATTGCGCTCGGAGACACCTGTTGAAGCGGCGCCTCTTCTCAGCGCCTCTCTGTTCTGCCCTCGGTCAGGAGCTGCGCCAGGAGTGGGGAGTGGGAGGAGGGAGAGATACTGTGATTTGCGGCGACATATGTTGAACAGATCGGTGTGTACTCTTCACAGGGACACACGCACCCTCGCTCCCATACACACCCCGCGAGAAGGAGCAGCTGCTCTCCTCACCTTCCCCCGACATAATACCTGGCCCAGGCGCTTTGGCGTCGTCTTTTGAAACTCCAGCTCTCCTCTACCCCCTCTGCCTTCCTCCCCCACCCACCACCCCAATCTTAGCAGCTTCGCTGTAGGACTTTATTGTCCAATTTAACAGATGCGCGTTTGTTCTCAGCGCCCGGCCCCAAATACACACACACATACACGCACTCAGACATCCACAGAAAACGCTGCTAAGGACACAGATGCGGAGTGCAAGACGCCCATATGCCCGGCTCCGCGCCGGCAAGGGCTGGGGAAACAAACAGGTTGTGGGATTTTCCCTCCCCAGAAAGAAAGAAACAACAGAAGGCGGTGGGGGCGGGCAGGTCGCTTCCAGGAGCCTCCAACCTCGCGTTCGCCCTTTGACGCTGTGGCGCATGGTGCGGCGCTGGGAGCCAGGAGAGCGCATGGGTTGCAGACGCAAAGCGCAGACCAAAAGGCGGCAGGGAAAGGGGCCCCTCGGCAGAGTGGAGAGGTCCAGGAGTTCTGGAGGTGCCCCCTGGGCACTGCCTGACCTCTGGCCCTCGCCTGGCCTCTAGGCTTCTGAACTCCCACGTGGTGAAGACGCCTTGGTCCTTCCCAGAAATGGGTGCCCACCTGAGGCACCCTGGGTGCCGGCTGTTCGTCAGGAGGAGCCCATTTGGCACACTTCTCCTTTCCACTGTTTCCTTGGCAGGACAGATGCAAGTTCCTGGAGCTGCTCTTGGGTAACAGAATGTGCTGGGAAGAGCACTGGATGGGGGACAGGAGTCCCGGCTCTGCCATTATCTCTGTGTGACCGTGAGCAAATTACATCGTCTCACTGGGCCACTCTTTCCCATCTTAAATGAGAAAGCTTTAGGGGAAATACTTTGTAGTTCTGTTTTTAAGTTCACAGAATTTGGAGGTCTTCCACAACAGTGGGCCTTAGGATGTGAATGGAGGGAGCCCAGAGAATGTGCATACCTCTCACTCCCTTTATTTCTCAGATCTGTTTCCAGGTGATGGGTCTTTCACCAAACAGCTGAAGGGCTGGGGCAGTGATGATGGAGGGGAAAGACAGGTCTGGCACTGAGGGGTTTAAGAAGCCATCCTCTGCCCTCTCCATCTTTCAACTCTTGGTGCACAGGCCACTCTTGGGTCACTGTGACACTTAGTGACAGGTTAGGAGTGCCTGCTGATGCAGCTTTTGAGACCTTCATTTCTTCCAGTGCTGGGGCTGGGAGGCTGGGTGGCAGCGGGTGGCTGCTGAGACCCTTCCCCTCTCCCTGCCTATTTCTGGAGAAAGACAGGTCCCATCCACCCTCAGTGAGTGCTGGAATGAGCTCTTCTCATTCTGAAAGCTGGGGGAAGCCTCCCTCAGCCTTACCCAGAATTGCCTATTTTCTGTGGATTTTTGACTGAATGTGGTCCTTACACTTCTGGGCCCAGGGCAGGGGCTATTCTTTGGGAATGACCCTGTAGAAGGAAGAGCTTGTGTTGGCAGGGGAACCCCTCTGCCTGGCTGTCCCTCTGTTCCCAGTCCTGGTGCCCCCTGCCACCTCTGGGAATTCTGCCTGGGTAACAGCTGTAACAACCAAGGGTCTCAGAGTTGCTATGAGTTTGGGGGTGAGAGTGGGAGACATCTATTGACCTCACCTCTTTAGGTCCCTCACCCCACTGCCAATTGTCAGGTTGGGAAGACAGGAAGGGGATGCGATGGGGGTCGGTGTCAAGAATGAATAATAGATGAATTCAGTGGAGACCCGATAGAGTGTAATGCAAGGAGGGTTTCTGTGCAGTACTTAGTGGCACTAACAGTCATACAGAACTTTGAAGGTGGCAAATCACCCTGTCACACACTCACACACCTGTGAGGGAGACAGGAAGGCTTTTCCTTGTCCCCATTTTACATGAGAGCAGCCTGAGGCCCAAGGTCATAGAGCTGAGGCTAGAACTCAGCTTCCCTTGTGTCCACTCTGGCTAGCTGGCAGGCTAGATATCTTCTTTTTCCCACCCCTGGTTAATACCTTTGGATGCTAACTGAAAGGTTGGAGGTTTGAATCTATCCAGACGTGCTGGGAAGAAAGGTCTGGTGATCTACTTCCAAAAAATCAGCCATTGAAAACCCTATGGAGCACGTTCTACTCTGACACACGTGTGGTGGCTGTGATGGGGTAACAGGATGGCCCTGGTGGTGCAGTGGTTAAGCATTCGGCTGCTAACAAAAAGGTCAGTGGTTCTAGCCCACCAGCTGCTCCATGGGAGAAAGATGTGGAAATTCTGCTTCTGTAAAGACTTACAGCCTTGGAAACCCTATGGGGGCAATTCTTTTCTGTCCAATAGGGTCGTTATGAGTTAAAATCAACTCAATGACAGTGGGTTTGGTTTTGGTACCCACTGCCCTGGTGGCACAATGGTTCAGAGCTACAGTTCCTAATGAATCCATAGCCGCGCCTTGGAAACCCTATGGGGCAGTTCTTTTCCGTCCTATAGGTTCTCCATGAGTCAGAATCAACTCGACAGCAGTGGTTTGGTTTTTGGTTTGGCCCACATTCTAAAATCTTTATCCTGCCAACTTCTGGAGCCCTTTGGAGGTGAACAGGTCTCAGCTGGGACTTTGGGGACACAGAAGTTGAACTGTTGGGACAATAAATAAAGGAAACTTTCCCCTCCTCTCATGACTTTCTCTGCCTATGGTGTGGTGAGCCCCCTTCACTCCCCATCGATGCTGTGGGGGCAGAGCCTGGCTTGAGAGTGACTGTCTCCTTAAGTTTTGCGCCCTAAGCACCTCACTTGCCTCACCCTAGATCCTCACCTAGCTCGGCTGTGGGGGTAATAAGCTTCCTATTCTCCCTTTCTTAGACCTAAAGAAGACAGATCCCAGTGTTTAAATGATGTGCCCCTATCAGAAAACAATTTTAGGTACACCGTTCAAAGTATGTTGGCTACTTATTATTATAATGTATTAAGAATATAATATACAAAATTATGTATATTTTCTATCATAATATTAATATTTATGTAATATACTGCATTAAGAATACAATATAAAACATATGCAGAATATGGTTTATTCATTAGTTATAGGTATACTTCTGTACCAGGCAGCATACGATAGTGGCAAAGACAATGAGTTTCTGAGCCAGACAGCCTGGGTTCCAATTCTGACTTCTCCACTTAGCAGCTGTGCAAGCTTGGCCTATTGTCTCAACCTCATTAAGGCACCTCTCTTTCCTCACCTATGAAATGAGGATAATAATAGAGTCCCTACCTCATGGGACTTAAATGATTTAATACATGAACAGTGCTTAGACCAACGTCAGCAGGTAGTGAGTGCTCAATCATTTATGGATGCAATATGATACATACGTTAAAAACAAACAAACAAATCTCAGCTGCCATGAGTTGATGCCAACTCTTGGCAGCCCCGTGTGCGGTGCAAACGGTTAAGCACTTAGCTATTAATCTAAAGGTTGGTGGTTCAGATCCACCCAGAAGTGCCTCAGATGTTATAAGACATACCCCAAAAGAAATTTTTACCCACAAAATTAGAATAAATATAACTAGAAGTTTTAATATGTGGCTTCTCTTGTGCTCCCCGCTCTATGCAACCCACTTTGGACCACTGCTGCCTTGAGCAAATTCTATGACAGCATCATCAACAATTATGACACAGGTTTATTCTTGATCAGTACTTTCTCACTTGTTATTCCCGTCAGACCAGTGAGGCAGCGTGGCCAGAGATCAGCATCCCATTTTACGTATGAAGACACTGAGGCTTTAGAGAGGTGATGTGATTAACTTCAGGGCGTGTGGTTTGTCTCATGATGTGGGAAGAAGAATCCAAGTTTTCTGACCCAAAGCCCATGCCCTGTCCACCCTGGCTTTCTGCTACAGTGTGGGTCCAACTTGTGAGGTGGGTGTAAAACCAACTGTCATGGATTGAATTGTGTCCCCCCAAATGTGTGTCAACTTGGCTAGGCCATGATTCCCAGCATTATGTGATTGTCCACCATTCTGTCATCTGATGTGATTTTCCTATGTGTTGTAAATCCTACCTCTATGATGTTAATGAGGCAGGATTAGAGACAGTTATGCTAATGAAACAGGACTCAATCTACAAGATTAGGTTGTATTTTGAGTCAATCCCTTTTGAGATATAAAAGAGAGAAGCGAGCAGAGAGACAAGGGAACCTCATGCCACCAAGAAGGAAGATCCAGGAGGGGAGCACACCCTTTGGACCTGAGGTCCCTGCACTGAGAAGCTCCTAGACCAGGGGAAGATTGATGACAAGGACCTTCCCCCAGAGCTGACAGAGAGAGAAAGCCTTCCCCTGGAGCTGGAACCCTGAATTCAGACTCCCAGCCTTCTAGGCTGTGAGAGAATAAACTTCTATTTGTTAAAGGCAACCACATGTGATATTTCTGTTATAGCAACACTAGATAACTAAGACACCAACCCACTTAGGCTCTTTTTTGCACCACTACCAAAGGAGGAGGGGCGGACTCATCCATTAGGCCAGCTGGTGCTGTGCGCGTATGGCCCATTCATTCCTTACCACCAGAAAACTCTAGAGGGCTTGGAGGCTCCCTGGCATGTGAGCCTATTGGGTAGGGGTAGGGGGTACACTTTGCAGATACAAGTGTAGAGAGGAGCACTTTTGTGCAGATCTTCTAGTCTGCACAGGAAAATACAAATTAAATTTCTGTCAGTGCAATTGCCCAGACATCAGGATGGCCCGGATCAGTTGGGCACACCTTACCTCTGTCCCATAAATGTTTATGAAGGGCCATTAGGGGAGGATGGTGGCCAGCTGTTCCTCACAGTCACAGAGATTAGACCCAGGGAAATGGTTTGAATTGGAAAAGCAGGGATTTAGGCTATTTATGATTACATCTTTCCTGACAGATAAATACAATGCAAGTCCTCCAGATGAGGTGGAATCTGTTTTATAAAGACCTCCAAGTTGGCTTGGAACAGTTGTACATCCTGCTTGGAGGCAGGGACATAGACTGGATGACCCTGGGAGGCCTCATCCCTCTCCATGACTTCATCACTATGAATGGTTAGGGTGGCCATTCAATTGTATAGAAGACACATTGGGGAGTCATCTTCTATGGAAGGGACAGCTCATCTACCTGACACAAAAGCCCTTCAAGATCATGGGTAGGATTCATTACTTGTCACAGTCCCTAAACCTGGGTGAATTGGAATTAGCATCAGCTTCTTTCTGAAAAATTGCAGACCAACAGCACAAACCCATGATGTGCTAAGTGTTGTGAGAAATACCAAGAACCAGAGGGTTAGGGCTGAGGAAGACCTTCACTAGTTGCAGTCCTAAACCCCAAGTTGGCAAATGAGGAAACTGAGGCTCAGAAAGGAAATGTGAATTGTTCAAGGTCGTGCAGTCATAGCAGGCAAGTCGGAACCCAAATCTCTTTCTACTAGTCCACGATCAAGTTCCAAAGCCCTTGCTCCGTGTTACTGTCATTTGGCACTGCCCGTATCCTGCCTTGTGCGTGGAGGTCCCTTTTTATGAGTGCGTATGAGTGTCTCCCTCAATAGAGGATAAGCTCCTTGAGGTCAGGAGCTGTGTCTCGTTGAGAATTTAGCAAGGACATTGTAAATGCTGGGTCTCCAATAGAGATGGGATTGATGGGTCCAGGCAGGTGAAGGTTATGTGAGACCTGGGCATCTGGGTAGCCAGCAAGAGGTAAACAGGACATGGAATGAGTGGAAGGGCTTATCAGTCCCTTATGGCTGCTGTAAAGACTAATGCAGGTGAAGGAACCAAGGCTGAGGGAGTTCTGAACATTGATTCCTTTATAGCCTTATACAGAGCACCAGTGGAGTTCCTGGGAGGTACAAATGGTTAAAGTGCTTGGCTGCTAACTGAAAGGTTGGAGGTTTGAGTCCACCCAGAGGTGACTTGGAAGACAGACCTGTCGATCTACTTCTAAAAAATCAGCCATTGAAAACCCAGTGGAGCACAGTTCTATTCTGACACACATAGGTCGCTATGAGTTGGCATCAACGCGAAGGTAACTGGTGCAGAGCATCAAGGACTGGTCCAAAAACTTTTCCACCTCACCCGTGCTTCCTGGGATCACCTCCCAAGTAAAAGACTTGCACTTGAGTCCTTGTCTCAGGGTCTGCTTTTGCCTAGACAGGTCAGGTAATGTAAAAGAGGGAAGTAACCAGCATAGTAATATGAACATAATATGGGAAGCATATGCCATCAACTGTGGATAGTGTCACTCATCTAGGGCTGATTGTTGCCATGTGGGAATGTGGCCAATGTTTACCAGAGCTTATGATTTAAAAAAAAAAAAAAAAACCAGAAGCCAGACATTTGAATTCAAGTTGAGAAAACAATCCTGAATGGGTCAAAAAAAGCCCATCTGTAGGTGGAATCCAGCTCACGAGCTCAATCGCCAGTTTTGTCACTATGGAGTAAACTTACTGTAGCAATCACGTGAGGCTATGTTTTGCTGTAGTAACATACAACCGCAGAAGTTCAGTGGCTTAACAAATCAAAGTTTATTTCCTGCTGTTGCCGCATGTCCACACAGGGTCATAGATTAGCTCAGAGTCACTCAGGGAGAGGCAGATGGAGTCTCCATCTTGACATCTGCTCCCACAGTCACACGGAGAAAGAACCATGGCAAATTGCACACACAGGCCCTTAAACCCCAAATGTGACGGATGGAACTTTTGTTTGAATTTCGTTGGCTAAAGCCAGTCACATGGCCATGCTTAATTTCAAAAAGGTTGTGGAAGTGCAACCTACCATGCCCAGAAGGAAAGTGTAACAATGGTATCCCTCTGCACACCAAAGGCTACTACTCATGATCACCTGCGGTTCTCTGCCTGAGGGTATTTTCTGACCAGGGACTCATGCTGGAAATACCAGAGGGTTAATGTCCCTGGAAGTAGCCTGCAATCAATGATGGAGAAGACTTGGTGGATAAATACCCCAGTTGCCTTCTGATCAGTTGGGATGACTTTGAGACGTGTTTCCTGATGGGACTGGCTTTATGACACATCCCTTATTGCCCTCTTTTCCTTCCTTACCTCACTTCCCACTCTCCCACTTGTGTTTCCTGGGATTGCCTCAGATCCTTGTCTCAGGGTCTGCTTCTGGAGTTACTCAAGCCAAAGTGGAGAGGAAAACAAGGATCTTGGTGAACATCCTAATGACTATCACACTTATTAACTGAGTAGACAATTGGCCTGGCCTTGGTAGAATTGAACGATGCTGGAGGTGATGGAATAATTTAGTGACTTTAGTGACTTCCACTGGACAATAATTCTCTGGTTTGTTCATCTAGGTAATAAAGAGAACACAAAAGCAGAGTTTGCGTCAGCTCATGCCACTTTTATCAAGCACAATCTCTTGTTGCCCTGCTATCCCTAGGGCATGTACTTTATTCTCATTACTCAGGATAGTCACCTCCACGTCTACATTCCAGCCAGAGGGACGATGGAGAGGAGAAGGGGAGGCACATGTTTTCCCGTTAAGGGGACAACCTGGAATTCATATACGTTGCTTCTGCTTATGTTTTCATGGGCCTGCACTTAATCACAAGGCTTCATTTAGCTGCAAGGGAGGCTGGAAAATGTAATCTACAGCTTGGATGGCCATATGCCCATCTGTAATTTGGGAATCTGTTACTAATAGTCTTTGCCACACTTAGCTATTAGAAGATACGAAACTTTCCTCCTTAGACTTAAGTAGAAATTCTTAATGTACTGTCTTAGTCATCTAGTGCTGCTATAACAGAAATACCACAAGTGGATGGCTTTAACAAAGAGAAGTTTATTTCCTCACAGTCAAAGTAGGCTA
>NW_004444099.1:1041857-1075020 GCF_000243295.1 Trichechus manatus latirostris | reverse complement strand
GATTGCCTCAGGACACAATCCAGTCTTGTAGATCAGGTCCTGCCTTACTGACACAACTGCCACCCATCCTCCCTCATTAACATCATAGAGGCAGGTTTACAACATACAGGAAAATCACACAGTACCAGGAATCATGGCCCAGACAAACTGATATACACATTTTTCGGGGGACATAATTCAAACCATGACATGTAGTGTCCATACTCCCCACTCCCTACCCTAGCCTAGGAGTTTCCAAGGACCGTGGAACCCAGAATATTATAGGCAATAAACTGTGTGTATCTGTATTTTTCTGAGAAGAGGATATGGCATTTCATTAGATCATCTAATGGCTTCATGATTCCCTGCTTCCAGATATTAAGAACTAGTGGTCTGAAGGTTAATGAACAATTTCAGGCAAATCACACACTCTCTCTGGTTTGTTTGTTTGTTTGAGAATTCTTTTCTCTTCTATTGAGATGTGCTGAGGCTTTGCGTGAATGAAGAGCTTTGGATAAAAGTTGTGACAAAACAAAATGAAGCCGTTTCAACCATTTGGCATACACTTGATGAGGTTTGCAATGGGCCAGGCACTGTGGTCAACCCAGTCCTTGCCTCAAGAGCTCACAGTCCAGTGGTGAGACAGGCACCTGTGGGTGCCTGCCATCTCAGTGTAGATCCTCTAGTAGCCCAAAACAAAAACCCATTGCCATCAAGTTGTTTGGCAGTAATCTTTACAGAAGCAGATCACCAGGCCTTTCTTCTGCAGTGCCGCTGGGTGGGTTTGAACTCCCAACCTTACAATTAGTAGTTGAGTGCAAACTGTTTGCACCACCTAGGGACCTTTCCTGATAGCCCAGGAATCTGTAAATATTCCCATCTGCTTGATGATTCTGATACAAAGCCACAGTTGGGACCAAGCCATAGTTGCCCACATCATAAGCTTTTGAAAAGTCACTGTAGGTGATGGTGCAGGAACCAAGCAGGCAGGAAGAGTCCTGGGGCTCTAGGTCCTAACTCCAGCTCTGTGGAATTGTAGATGGCCATCTGTGAAGTGGAAATTATGATCCGTTCATCCATAAAGAGGTAGTTTTGAGAACACAGATTCCCGAGACAGCGGATAGAATTGAATCCAGGCTGTATGTGGATCCTCCTATCTTTGTGACATTGGACAAATTACTTAACATCTCTAGTCTCGGTTTTCTTATCTATAAAATGGAAGCAGTAATAGTACTTCTTGGGTTGTTCTGAGGATTAAATTAGCTAGTATATGTACAGTGCTTAGCATAGTGCCCAGCTCATAGCAAAGGCAGTACTTTATTGAGGGCCTACTACGTGCTGGCCAGTGGGTCAGTGACGGGGATGCACAGGAGAGCAAAACATCCACGGTCTCTCATGGGCTGACAGTCTAGTTAGGAGGCAGACGTGAACAAGGCAATAGATAGTGACAACCCTGGTGAGAGCTCTGAGAGACAGCTTTAGGGCACAATGAGAGCTTATAGTAGAGGGATCCAGGGGTAGGGAAACATATTTTAGGGAGGGGACCAACATGAGTAAAAGCCTGAAGCAGGGAGGAGCAGGGTGCCTTAGATAAAGTGAAGGGCCTTGTGGTGGGAGCCCAGAGATGGGGAAGAGAGCTCATATTTGTAAACCTATGCTATCTTATAGGAGTCCTTGGGTGGTGCAAGCAGTTAAGCACTCGACTACTAGCTGAAAGGTTGGTGGTTCGAACCCAACTAGAGGCCTCTTGGAAGAGGCATCTCAGAAGGCATGGGATCACCATGAGTCAGAAATGACTTGACGGCACTTAACAACAACGTTTTATATTCTTCCACGCTGATTATAGCTTATTGATTGTTTTCTTTTGGCACTTGTGGTTAATTAGTTTTAGCATTTTTCACTTTCCTCATTATCAGTCATTCTTCTCTTTTTGCACTATTTCTCCATTCATTTCCATCATTTTAGAATTTCATTTTGGCCTCACGGTCTGCTTAATTTCCTCTTTAATGTGCCATGAGCATGTCATTCAAGGTTTCCAAGTGTTCTGACATACATTCAGTCTTTTTTGCACTTATTAAACTTTTAATAATTTAATGCATAAGCTTTAGAAAAATAGACAGTTCTTCAACTAGGTATGCTAACCTCAGCAATGCTTATGTGGTTGTTGTTAATTGCCACTGAGTCGTTTCTGACTCATGGCGACCCTGTGTGTTACAGAGTAGAACTGCTCCATAGGGTCTTTAAGGCTGTGACCTTCCAGAAGCCAATGAATGGCCAGGCCTGTCTTCCGAGGTGCCTCTGGGTGCATCCAAACCACTAACCTTTGGGCTAATAGTTGAGTGCTTAACTGTTTGTGCCCCCAGGGACTCCTATAGTTCCTTTAATTGAATTTTAACATACATACTCATTCAAAATGTCAAAAAATTTTATATATCAGATAATACAAAAGAGCACATTGTGCCAATCTTCTCCATCACCAATTCTCATTCCCCAAAGGCAATAGCTTTCATCTCTTTTTATGATTTCTTCTTTTATTTACCTTCATATTTCTATACCATGCCTCTACTACTATTTCTTAATTTTTCAGTTTGGTTCTTATTGATTGCCTTCCTACTATAGAAGATGACGAGCTGGCTATCTTGCAACCAGGCACATATCCCCTTCTCCTATCTTTTAATCTGGTTATAGCATATTTTTTATTATATTGATTTACGGTATTTATTTTGTCAGTGTAAGGATTCTTCACAGATGAGCTTGTAGTGTATTAGGGTCATATCTCCTTTCTTATAGCCCCTTTTGCTTTCTCTTGACTATGTCTAATCTTGAAGTTTGTTTGTTTAGTTTTTTATGACTTTATCATTAATCCATTCTGCCAAATTCTGACAGAAGTCTAAATCATCTTTTCATATATCCAAATGAAACTACCCAGTTTTTTTTTTTTTTTTTTCCTGGAGGCCAGAGCCACATTATGACTTTTGTAGGCACTTTTGCCTTTGCGGGCCCCTTTCTCCATAAAAAATATAAAAATTATATTTTGTAACTGCATTGGTATAAAGTTGAATATAATCCAGGCTGGATTAATTATTATATATTCATAGTTATTATATTCATTTTCCTTCTGATTTTAAAGAAATTAAAATTAAACTGTTTTTGTGGGTCCCTAAAATTATCATGGACCATAGGTATTGTGGCTATGTTGGTCCTCCTGGAAGCATCCATTTCTCCCAGAGCCCTCCTTTCTCTTACTGCAACCTGGACTGTTTATTCTCTAGGCTCTGAGATCTCCATTGACTGTCATCCTGAGAATTTCATTCGTTTCTCTTATATATTGATCCCCTATTTTGGGGAGCCCATGTCTTCTATTTTGTGTTATTCTCTGATTTTGTTGGAGTACGTCTTTCGGAAGGCTCCTGAGGTAAACAATCTGGGAGGTAAATTAGAGGCCTTGCGTGTCAGATGAATGCTTCAATCTACCCTCATGATTGATTGATAGTTTGGCTGGGTATAGAATTATAGGTTGGAAGTAATTTACCCCCTGAATTTTGCTTGTTTAACTACATAAATATCACATGCACATTGTAAAGAATTCAAAACATATAAATAGGAAGAAGAAAGTAGAGGCAACCTGAAAGCTGCACTGTAAGTTAACCACTAATATACTGGGAGTCTAGTGGAGAAAGGGATCAGAGGGTCTCACTGTGTGGTATGGACACTTTCACTTGTCCCTTGTTTTCAGTACAGCCTTACTGCCTACAGGGGTGACTAGTGTCCTTGAGTCTGAAGCTGCACTGAATCAACATCTCCAGAGAATAAATCTTCAGTCTTCTGCCAATGAGGGGGATATGGACTTCTATCCAAAGGAATTTAGAAATTGAGTAGATTGAGTAAATTACACATAGTCTTACACACTGATTATCTGCATTCATGAAGAATATGTAGGGGCTGTTGGAAGTAGAAAACTTTTTTTGTAACTAGGTTTATATGAACTATTTTCACAACAAACATAAATGCTAATTAAGCCAATTTTTGTCATGACTGGTGGGATTGAACATGGTAAGAAAGTAACTGATGTCAAAAAACTTTGGAAACTATGGAATGCAGTGCAAATGTAGGGCATTATTTACTTTGAAATGTACTTATATATTGCTTTTTTCTCCAAAAGGCACTGAAGCAGTTTACAAAAAAAAAAAAAAAAATTGCATTTGGTTGTTCCAGTTGTCTATGGCTTATTGACATCAGTCACGGAGCAATGAGACTAGCATTTTGAGCTGTTTGTCATTTGTGTGACTGTGAAAACAAGCCACACCAAATTAAAATAACTATTAGGTTGCTGTTGGTCTGACACACTCTGGGTGTTAATCTGACTCATGTAATCTAGACTGTGTGTCATGGATTGAAGTGTGTCCCCCCAAAATGTGTGTCAACTTGGCTAGGCCATGATTCTCTGTATTGTGTGGTTGTCCACCATTTTGCCATTTGAGGTGATTTTCCTATGTATTGTAAATCCTACCTCTATAATGTTAATGAGGCAGGATTAGAGGCAGTTATATTTAATAAGGCAGGACTCAATCTACAAGATTAGATAGAATCTTGAGTCAGTCTCTTTTGAGATATAAAAGAGAGACGCAAGCAGAGAGAATAGGGACCTCATACTACCAAGAAACAAGAGCCAGGAGAATAGCGCATCCATTACACCCAAGTTCCCTGCGCTAAGAAGCTCCTCAACCACGGAAGATTGATGAGAAGGACCTTCCACCAGAGCCGACAGAAAGAGAAAGCCTTCTCATGGAGCTGGCACCCTGAATTCGGACTTCCAGCCTCTTAGACTGTGAGAGAATAAACTTCTGTTTGTTAAAGCCATCCACTTGTGGTATTTCTTTGAAAAGCAATAAATCATCTGGTGGTAGAAAAATCTTAATGCTGTTTTCATGGCAAACATTAGGTATGTACTTCCAGGCTAAGACCACCAGGAACATACCTGTAGTTGAACAAGTTGGGTTTATTACTCATTATAGTGAGGGAGAACACACGTCAAGGGAAATTGTGGGGCATCTCAGCACCAAGGTGTGGGGAAAGAACCTCCTATAGGATTTGGACTTGTGTTAGGTGATTTTGCGAATGGTTTAAAGAAGTAGGGGTTTGCTTTGGATTGGGTTTTGTCAGGAAGCAGGGGTGATTCTATGGTTGGGTATCTCAATAAATCTTCTCTATGGAGGAGCCAGACTAGACTGAGGAGCCTAAAGCAGTAATTGGTGGAGAAGCAACAGGCATTCATATTAGCGGGGGGAGGAAGGGGTGGTGGTGATTGGTATTTTGTGGCTTGGACAATATCCATGTTTTGCTTGTGTTCAGACATGATTATGGAGTGACCTTGTTTTTGTCTTGCTCCATCATGGTGACTGAGTGGCCTTATCTGATGTTGATGTTCTGCTAGATTATGTTCAACAAGTGAACCAGCTGTGAGAACCTAATTGCCAGGCTAGTTTGTAGCAACACCAAGACCTAGCTGAGAGTACCAGGTCAGTTCCTTCTCACAGGAAAGGATTGGGTGCTATGGGGATGCAGTACAAGTTTCTTAGAGAATTTATAGTCTGGTTGGGGAGAAAGATTAGTACATGAAAAGAAACATTGCAGTACAATGTTGGTGGGAATTAGGAATGAGTTAAGTGTTAGAGGAATTGGCAGGAAGGGGCAAACTCTGGGCTAGGTTCATTAGGCCAGCTTTCTGGGGACACTGGGACTTACGAGCATTAAATCATCCCATGATAGAGCTGGGTGATTCTCTTAGAGAGCTGTTCAACCAATCTTCTGTTTCTGTCAACAGGACCTGATGCTCAGATGGGAAATGACTTATCCAAGGTCACACAAACTTAAACTGGGGCTTTAAATAAGTGTGGGTCTTAGGAAAGTAGAGAAGAGAGAGGACCCTAGGGATAGCAGGGATGGTGGGATGGCTGTGGGAGAACACAAATAAAAGTTATGAAGCAAAGAGTGTATCTTGTGCATTAGGGGATGGGAAGGGCAAAGAGCAGATCATTTGTCTAGGGTGGATGGTTAGTTGTGAGGAGAAAGGGCTAAGCAATAGGTTGGGGCCAGATTATGGAAGGCCTTGAATGTCAGGCCAAGGAGGTTGAACTTAATGCTCTAGGAAATGGGGAGCCATTGAAGGTTTTTTTTTTTTTTTAAATAATATTTTATTTTGTTTTAGGTGAAAGTTTACACAGCACATTATGTTCCCATTTAACAATTTTTACACAAATTGATCTGTGACATTGGTTACATTTTTCACAATGTGTCAGCATTCTCATTATTTCCACTCTGTTCTGTTTGCATTAATCTAGCTTCCCTGCCCCTCCTTAGCTTCTTATCTTTGCTTTAGGGTAAATGTTGACCGTTTGGTCATGTGCAGTTGATTATTTAAGGGAGGACAGTACTCACGGATGATATTGTTTATTTTAAAAGCCAATCTATTATTTGGATGAAAGGTGACCTCTGGGAGTGGCTTCAATTCCAAGTTCAAAGCGTATCTTAGGGCGATAGTCACAGGGGTTCCTCTAGTCTTTACCATTGAAGGATTTTGAAGGGAATGCCAGGAAATCACAAGAAATAGCAACAGAACCACAGCTAATCACGATGTTCCTAACAGGGCATGGAGTGTGCATAGTTATGCTTTAGGACAGCAGCTTTCATACTATTTTGACCAAACTTACAGTAAGAAATACATTTTATGTTGAAATCCAGCACACACACACACAAACTTAAGTTTAACAAAATGAGACTTAGCCTTCTTTATATGTGCTGCTCCCTTTCCGCTCCACCTCCCTCTACTCTACTTCACTCGATTCCATTTCACGTTGGATTTTTAAAAATTTTTCATTGTGCTTTAGGTGAAAGTTCACAGTGCAAATTACTTTCTCATTCCAAAATTTATACACAAATTGTTTTGTGACATTGATTGCAGTCCCTGTATTGCATCAGCACTCTCCCCCATTCCCTTTCTACCCTAAGTTCCCCGTGTCCATTCGTCCAGTTTTTCTGTCCCTTCCTGCATTCTCGTCTTTCTTTTTGGGCAGGTGTTGCCCATTTGGTCTCATAGAGTTGATTGAACTAAGAAGCATCTTCCTCACATGTGTTATTGTTTGTTTTATAGGCAGGTCTAATCTTTGGCTGAAAGGTGGACTTCAGGAGTGGCTTCAGTTCTGAATTAGGAGGGTGTCTGGGGGCCATAGTCTTGAGGGTTCCTCTAGTCTCTGTCAGAGTAGTAAGTCTGGTCTTTTTGTGTGTGCGTGAATTTGAATTTTGTTCTATGTTTTTCTCCTGCTCTGTCCGGGACCCTCTATTGTGATCCCTGTCAGAGCGTTCGGTGGTGGTAGCCAGGCACCATCTAGTTCTTCTGGGCTCAGGCTGGTGGAGGCTGTGGTTCATGTGGTCCATTAGACCTTTGGACTAATATTTTCCTTGTGTCTTTGGTTTTCTTCATTCTTCTTTGCTCCAGACAGGATGGGACCAATAGATGTATCTTAGATGGCCACCGGCAAGCTTTTAAGACCCCAGATGCTACTCGCCAAAGTGGGATGTAGAACATTTTCTTTATGAACTATGTTATGCCAATTGACCTAGATGTCCCCTGACACCATCATCCCCAGCCCTGAGCCCCAGTATCTTGGTCCCTTAAGATGTTTGGATGTGTCTAGGAAGCTTCTGTGACTTTGCCTTGGTCAATTTGTGCGACTTCCTCTATATTGTGTGTTGTCTTTCCCTTTTCCAAAGTTAACACTTGTCTACTATCTAGTTGATTTCTCCTTCTCACCCCACCCCATAATAATCAAAGATTGTTTTTTTCTGTGTGTAAACATTTTCTAGGATTTTTATAATAATGGTCTCATACAATATTTGTCCTTTAGCAATTGATTTATTTCACTCAGCATAATGCCCTCCAGATTCATCCATGTTGTGAGATGTTTCCCAGATTCATCGTTGTTCTTTATCGTTGCATACTATTTCATTGTGTGTATGCACCATAATTGTTTATCTGTTCATCTGTTAATGGGCACTTAGATTGTTTCCATTTTTTTGCTATTGTGAATAATGCTGCAATGAACATGGGTGTGCATATGTTTATTTGTGTGACAGCTCTTATTTCTCTAGGATATACTCCTAGGAGTAGGATTGCTGGTTTGTATGGTATTTCTATTTCTAGCTTTTTAAGGCGGTGTCATATTGTTTTCCATAGTGGTTGCACCATTTTATATTCTCACCAGCAGTGCACAGGAGTTCCAATTTCCCTGCAACCTCTCCAACATTTGTTATTTTCTAAGTTTTTTTTTTATTCATGCCAGTAATGTTGGGATGAAATGGTATCTCATTGTGGTTTTGATTTGCATTTCTCTAATGTCTAGTGATTGACAGCATTTCCCCATGTGTCTGTTAGCCACCTGAATGTCTTCTTTGGTCAAGTGTCCATTCATATCCTTTGCCTATTTTTTAAATTAGATTATTTGTCTTTTTGTTTTTGAGGTGTTTAAATATTCTATAGATTTTAGAGATTAGACCCTTGTCAGCTATGTCAAAGCCAAAATTTTTTTCCTAGTCTGTAGGTTCCCTTTTTACACTTTTGCTGGAGTCTTTTGATGAGCTCATGTTGTTTTTTTTCCTTACTAAATGGATTTCTCTACCTACTAAGAAGTAGTCTGAAATAGTATTTGAAAAATACTCTTTTAAGGAGACGAATCAGTGTGGAGAATAAAAAGGAGAAGAGGAGATAGGAGTAGGGTGACAGTTAACAGGTTATAGCAATAGTGCATTTACAAAGAAATTCATTAATTCGTTTCTTCAACAAACATTTATTCAGTATCCACTATGTACCAGGCATTGAGATACAAAGATAAGCAAAGCCCAGCAGTGCCTTTGAAGAGCTCGTTGTCCGTGGGGAGACAGGTAGCCATTTCAAAGTGGTAAGTGCTTTAATAGAAATTGGAGAAAAGCATCACTGGTTGGTCGGACTACTTCAGGACAACAGGGAATGTTTGACAGAGAAAACTGTTTGAGGTGGTTCCTGAAGGGTGAGTTTGCCAAGGGGAGAGGACTGGTGGAAGGCATCCTAAGTGAAAGGAAGAATGTGACAAGGCCAGGGAGGTTTGCAAGCACAGAGTGTGATCTGGGTAGGGTTGCCAGATTGAGTAAATAAAAGCATAAGATGCCCAGTTAAACTTGAATTTCAGATAAACAATCCATTTTTTGGTATAAGTATATCCCATAGATCTGGGAGGGACAAGACATTCTAAGTGGATGGAACATAGGTGGGTGTGGGCAAGTGACAGAGATGAGTCTGGGAGAGTACTGGAATCAGGTTGTGAAATCTTAAGAGAGAATAACAATTTGCCCTGCAGAGTCTTTCTCACACTGAAGGCCAGTTTGAGAATAATTATAGAATGCTAGAAAAGAAGTAAAAAGACATACACACAGAAAACAAATGTAACTCTTGACTCCGTAGCTTATTAACATAGAGTCCTGTTGTGTGGATGGAATGATTGTTAATTATTGACGATTATTAAATCCATTTGAGTAATTCTTTCTCATCTTCTATCCTGCTAATTAAGGAGCCTGGTGGTACAGTGGTTAAAGAGTTCAGCTGCTAACAGAAAGGTAGGGGATTTGAACCCACCAAGCGCTCCACGAGAGAAAGATGTGGCAGTCTGCTTCATAAAAATTTACAGCCTTGGAAATCTTATGGGGCAATTCTACTCTATCCTATATAGGGTCACTATGAGTTGGAATCGACTCAATGGCAGTGGGTTTGTTTTCTTTTTGGGGGGTTATCCTGCTGACTCAAATAGTTTCGAAGACACTTTTGTCAAGATATTTAGTTGAGAAGAGGGAATGAGCACATTTGCTGTGTATACTGAGTTCTTATTACTGTTCCAGCCTGAAACCACATTGAGGCTGGCCACAGCAATGGAATTAATAGCACCTGTGTGATCAATCAAGCGCATCATTAAGCAATTTGTCAGATGTGATAGACACAGATTGGCTATCGTCCCTTCACCTACTGTTCACAACATCATAGGGATGGCTTCTGGAAATTGGGGGTGCCCCTTGTCCCAAGCTGGACCAATCAGAGTTCAGTCTCCCTTGTTGTGGTTGTACTTGGAACCTTAATCTCAGGAGCTCTCTGTAGCCATGCTTTTCTTTTGTTTCTTTCTTTTTTTTTTGGCTTTAATGAACAGAATTTTATTTTCTCACAATTAGGAGGCTGGAAGTCCAAATTCAGGGCACCAGCTCTAGGAGAAGGCTTTCTCTGTCTGCTCTGGGGGAAAATCCTTGCCTCTTTCGGCTTCTCTCCCTCGATTCCTTGGTGATCTCCACATGGTATCTGTCTTTCTCTGCATAACTTTCACTCATATAACTTCATTAACACAATAGAGAAATCCCTATTCCCAAGTGGAATTACATCCACAGATATAAGGGTGAGGATTTACAACACATCGTTTTTGGGGGACGTAATTCAATCCCTAATAGAGCCCATTGCTGCAACATTTCTCAACTGGTGCTCCCAAGTGTCCTTGTTGTTGTTGTGTGCCATTGAGTCAATTCCAACTCATAGCGACCCTATAGGACAGAGTAAAACTACTCTATAGGGTTTCCTAGGCTGTAATCTCTTGATTTTATTTTTTAATTTTTTATTGTGCATTAGGTGAAAGCTTACATAGCAAATTAGTTTCCCATTTGATAGTTTGTACATAAAGTGTTCCATGACATTGGTTCCATTCCCCACAATGTGCCTGGCCTCCCCCCATTTCTGTCCTGTTTCCTTCTGTCCCTAATTGCTACCCCTTCCTGCTTTCTCATCTTTGCTTTTGGGTAAGTGTTGCCTTTTTGATCTCGTATAATAGATTGTTCTAAGGAACACATTTCTCTCAGGTGTTGTTTATTTTATGAGCCTGCCTATGGTTTGGCTGATGGGTGGTCTCTGGTAATGGCTTCAGTTCATTTCAGAAGGGTGTCTTAGGGCCATAGTATTGGAGGTTCCTCCAGGCTCTATCAGAACATTAAGTCTGGCCTTTTTGGGGATTTAATTTTTTGTTCTGCAATTTTTATTCTGCTTTGTCCAGGATTCTCTGTTGTGATCCCAGTCAGAGTAGTAGGCACTGGTAGCCAGACAGCATCTAGTTCTTCTGGTTTTGGGGTTGTGTGGGCTGTGGTTCATGTAGTCCATTAGTCCTTTGGACCAATTGCTCCTTTGGATCTTTGGTTTTCTTAATTCTCTTTTGCTCTAGGTGGTAAGAGACCAATAGGTGTATCTTAGACGGCTGCTCACAAGCTTTTAAGACCCCAGACACTACTCACCAAAGTAGGTTGCAGAACTTTGTCTTTACAAACTATGTTGTGCCACTTGACATAGATGTCCCCCAAGTCTATGGTCCTTCATGTTTGAGCCTAGGAACTTCATCCCGTGAAGTGTTTGGTTATGTCTAAGAAGTTGCCCTGACTGTGGTCCTTGTGTGCTCTACTGTCTATACTGACATATAAGCATCCACCACCAAACTTTTATCTGCAGGTGGGTGTGTTCCCTTATACCCTCCCATACCTCTTATATCTATCTAGCTGTGTATCCATTAGTAAATTAGTTTTTGTTAACACTATTGTTGCAGGATTGTCTATGCTGTAGTAATTACCATCGTTACTCATTGTTCTTGCTTTCCTCTCAGTGTCCTCCCATGCCTGTTCGTGTTTTGCTGTTGTTGTTGTTGTTAGGTGCCATCGTGTTGGTTCTGACTCATTGCAACCCTATGTACAACAGAACGAAACACTGTCTGGTCCTGCACCATCCTCACAATCGTTGCTATGTTTGAGCCCATTGCTGCAGCCACTGTGTCCTATCCATCTTGTTGAGGTTTTCCTCTTTTTTGCTGACCAAGCATGATGTCCTTCTCCAGGGACTGGTCCCTTCTGGTAACATGTCCAAGGTAAGTAAGACAAAGTCTCACCATCTTCCCTGCTAAGGAGCACTCTGGCTGTTCTTCTTCTGAGACAGATTTGTTCATTCTTCTGGCAGTCCATGGTATATTCAATATTCTTCGCCAACACCATAATTCAAAGACATCAATTCTTTTTCAGTCATCCTTATTCACTGTCCAGCTTTTGCATGCATATGAGGTGATTGAAAATACCATGGCGTGAGTCAGGCACACCTTAGTCCTCAAAGTGACATCTTTGCTTTTCAACACTTTAGTCTTTTGCAACAGATTTACCTAAGGCAGTAAGTCCTTTGATTTCTTGACTGCTGCTTCCATGGGTGTTGATTGTGGATCCAAGTAAAATAAAATCCTTGACAACTTCAGTCTTTTCTCTGGTTATCATGATGTTGCTTATTGGTCCAGTTGTGAGGATTTTTGTTTTTTTATGTTAAGGTGTAATCCATACTGAAGGCTGTAGTCTTTGATCTTCATCAGTAAGTGCTTCAAGTCCTCTTGGCTTTCAGCAAGCAAGGTTGTATCACCTGCATACGGCAGGTTGTTAATGAGTCTTCCTCCAGTCCTAATGCAGCATTCTTCTTCATATAGCCCAGCTTCTCAGATTATTTGCTCAGCATACAGATTGAATAAGTATGGTGAAAGGATACAATCCTGACACACACCTTTCCTGATTTTAAACCACATAGTATCCCATCATTCTATTTGATCAACTGCCTTTTGATCTATGTACAGGTTCTGCATGAGCACAATTAAGTGTTCTGGAATTCCCATTCTTCACAATGTTATCCATGATTTGTTATGATCCACACAGTCGAATGCCTTTGCATCGTCAATAAAACACAGGTAAACACCTTTCTGATATTCTCAGCTTCCAGCCAAGATCCATCTGACATCAGCAATGATATCCCTTGCTCCACCTCCTCTTCTGCATCCGGCTTGAATTTCTGGCAGTTCCATGTAGATGTACTGCTACAACTCTTTTTGAATTAGATTCAGCAAAATTTTACTTGCATGTGATATTAATGATATCGTTCAATAATTTCCTCATTCTATTGGATCACCTTTCTTTGGAATAGGCACAAATATGGATCTCTTCCAGTTGGTTGGCCAGGTAGCTGTCTTCCAAATTTCTTGGCATAGATGAGTGAATGCTTCCAGCGTTGCTGACTTTCCCCGCTTTGTGTATTGCCTTTCTCTTCACCAAAATTAACACGTCTTCTGTTTGATTATTTTCCCTCCCCCCATCCCCATCCCTGGTAACCATCAAAGAAAGTTTTTTTTTCTTTCTGTGTGTTAACCTTTTCTTGTTTCTTTATAATAGTGGTGTCATGCAATATTTGTCCTTTTGTGATTGATTTACTTCATTCAGCATCATGACCTCCAAATCCATACATGTTACGAGATGTTTCGAGGATCTATCATTATTCTTTATCTTTGTGTAGTATTCCATCATGTGTATGTACCACAGTTTGTTGATCCATACATCTGTTGGTGGGAACTTAGGTTGTTTCCATCTTTTTGCTATTGTGAATAATACTGCAATGAACATGGGTGTGCATATGTCTATTTGTGTTACCGATCTTATTTCCTTTGGGTATATACCTAGGAGTGGGATTGATGAGTCATGTGGTATTTCTATTTCTAGCTATTTGAGGAAGCGCCATATCATTTTCCAAAGTGGTTGTACCATTTTACATTCCCACTAGCAGTGTATAAGAGTTCCAATCTCTTCACAACCTCTCCAACATTTGCTATTTTTTGTTTTTTTGATTAGTGCCAGTAATGTCAGGATAAGATGGTATCTCATTGTAGTTTTGATTTGCAGCTCTCTAATGGCTAATGATTGCGAACATTTCTTCATGTGTTTGTTAGCCATCTGGATGACTTCTTTGGTGAAGTGTCTGTTCATAGTAGCCATGCTTTTCTAACATAAGGGCTAGAAAAGCAGAAGAAGCCAGTCAACACTATGGTTGGGGGAGGTGGCAATTTAGTGAAAGAGGGACAGAGAGAGTGTGGGCATTGTGTCAGAGTGAAAGCACTGCTAGAGTGTGAGAGAGAAGAATAAAGATACACAGAAAGAGTCAGAGAGAAAGAGAGAGAGAGAACCCTAACCATGGTCCAGTCCTTGGATCCATTATATCCCCAAGGTTTTGGTTGAGTTTCTATCTTTGGGTTTGCTGAGGTGCCTGTACCTTCTGATGAATCTGCCTTTATACTTAAGATCACCACAGTGGGTTCTGTTACTTGAAACATGAGTACTGATTATTAAATGATATCATTAAAGTTATAGTACTGAAAACCACTGTCATTATCATTATTGAGAGATAGTTCCACCCAGTGGTGATTAAGAGGAGTTGCTGAATGGTGCAAACTGTTAATGTTCTCAGCTGTTAACTTAAAGGTCGGAGGTTCAAGTCCACCCAGAGGCACCTCAGAAGAAAGGCCTGTCAATCTCCTGAAAGCTCAGCCATTGAAAACCCTGTGGAGCACAGATGTACTCTGATACACATGGGGTCATCATGAGTTGGAGTTGATTCAGTGGCAACTGATTTTTTATTACTCACTGGACAGAGTTTACCATAAAAATCCTTTGTGGCAAATAGGAAGAAGCATGGTTTTTATTAAACTGAGTCTGTGCATTGCTGCACGTCATATAAACTACCCAGGCACATGGTTTCTCTTTTCTGCCTACAGCTAATTCTAGGAAAAAGAATATTTACTTAATGAGCAAATTTAGTGCCCACGCTCTTAATTTGGAGCAGGTTTATTTTGGTTAGTTGGGGATTGCTTTGTGGTACTTTTGACACTGCACAATTCATGTTTCCCAACGTGTGTTCTATGAAGCTAGTAGTTAGACCATGGAAACAGGAGGAGGTGGGGTGGTCAGGTGATCAGTTCACATTTGGGTTAAGTAAACCACTCTGCAGCACTTCGCAGAGCCGTTGCTATTCTAATATGCATTGTGAATTTCCAAAAGGCAGAGAGCTGATGGAGCATTTCCTAAACCCACTTGACCACAGAGTGGAGTATTTTATTGGAACATTGGTGCTTCAGTGGTAGAATTCTTGCCTTCATGTTGGAGACCTGGGTTCAATTCCCAGCCAATACACCTCAAGCACAGCCATCACCCATCTGTGAGTGGAGGCTTGAGTGTTGCTGTGATGCTGAAAAGGTTTCAGCGGGACTTCCAGACTAAGACAGACTAAGAAGAAAAGCCTGGTGATCTACTTCTGAAAATTGGCCAATGAAAACCCTATGGATGACAACAGGAAACATTAGTCCAATGAAATACTCCACTCTGTGGTCAAGTGGGTTTGGGAAATACTACATCAGCTATCTGCCTCTTGGAAATTCACAATGCATATTAGCATAGTAAAGGCTCCTTTAATCTTTACAACAACCTTACAAGCAAATGCAGGCAGTTGAAGGGCCCATGGCCAATCCTGTGCCTCAGGAGACCCATGCTTTTCTGAAATGCCTTCCTTGCAATTTTCTAGGTCCTCCTCCAATGCCTGGGACCTACTGTGCTGTCACACTTTCACACAAGGATAGGGTCAACCAAGTTCCAAGCAGCTCTGAGACTCCCACCTGTGGGGTTGCCCAGGTCTATGCGGCCAGGTCTTGGTTCCAGAGGGTGGCCTAGTGAGCAAATCCTTCCTGCAGCCCAGAGTGGTATTTCTTTCACCAGATGGCATGAGACTGGTCTGCCAGAATGGTGCTGACACATTGACTTGGAGAGATTCAAGTTGTTTTTATAGACAGGGGACCCACAAAGAATATCTGCCTGGGGCCCACCCACCCTAGGACTGGCCCTACTTTTTTTTATTGTGTTTTAGGTGAAAATTTACAAATTAGTTTCCCACTCAACAGTTCATACACAAATTGTTCCATGACATAGATTGCAATCCCCGCAATATGTCAGCACTCTCCCCATTTCCACCCTGCCTTCCCATTTCCATCCCTCCAGTTTCCCCGCCTCTCCTTGCCAGCCTCATCTTTGCTTTTGGGAAAATGTTGCCTGTTTGGTCTCATATAATTGATTGTTCTAAGGAACACATTCCTTATGGGTGTTATTGTTTATTTTATAGGCCAATCTATTATTTGGCTCCAGGAGTGGCTTCAGTTCCAGATTAAAAGTATGTCTTAGGGTGATAGTCTTAGGGGTTCCTCCAGTTTCTATAAGGCCATTAAGTAGTGTCTTTTTTATGAATTTGAATTTTGTTTTACATTTTTCTCCCATTCTAACCAAGATCTTCTATTATGTCCCTAGTCAGAGCAGTTGGTAGTGGTAGCTGGACACCATCTAGTTCTGGTATCAGGCTAGAGGAGGCTGTGGTTCATGTGGCCCGTTAGTCCTGTGGGCCAATTGCTTCCTTGAGTCTTTGGTTTCCTTCACTTTCCTTTGCTCCAGACGGGAAGAAACCAATAGTTGTATCTTAGATAGTCACTCACAAGCTTTTAAGACTCCAGATGCTACTCACCAAACTAGGATGTAGAACATTATCTTTCTGAACTATGTTATGCCAATTCACCTAGATGCTCCCCGAGTGGCCTTACTTCTGAGGCAAGTATTATTATGATTGCCGTTTTATAGATGAGAAAACTGAGGCTTATAGAGCTTAAGAATCCTTCCCCAAAGTACACCAAGGAAGCTTAGAATTGAATATAATTATCTTTGACTTCAGAGCCCAAGTTCTTAGCCGTTACATGATACTGTCCTTCCAGTGTTTTTTTCTTTTCTTTTTGCTAGGAGATCACTAGGGTTAATAGTGAGTGAAGTCACTTCTATTTCCACCCCTTGATTCCTGGACATGTTAATCCTGGCTATGAGAGAAACAGAACTATAAATTGAATGCTTATAGAATATATAGAGCATCCTAGAAGACTATGCTCCAGGCTTGCAAAGTATTGTCACCTAGCTGATACTGTAATTGAGTCTTCAAAAGACCATTCCATCATTCTATCAAGCCAGCTCTTTCAATGAGCATGGGCCCATTGTTGCATTTGCCATGAAATGAGTTCCTTGATCAGAAGCAATGCTCTTCAGAATACCATGATGGTGGGTAAGGCAATTCTGTAATCCATAGACAGTAGTTTTGTCAGGGAGGGCAAATCCATATTGACAGTAAATGTCTATTCCAGAGTAAGAATAAAGTAGACTTACCCTTAGATAATGGATAAAGGAAGTTCTTCAAACAGAAAGGAAACGGTAAAAGAAAGATTCTTGTAGCATCAGGAAAGAAGAAAAAACAATGGAAAAAGCAGAAACATGGATAAATACAATAAACTATCCTTCTCTTCATGAGTTTTATAAATCACATGTGATAATTGAAACACAAATCATAACATCATCTGATACTCAAGGCAAAAAGTGAGGACGGTAAAGGGATCTAAATGGAAGTAAGCCTTTCACACTTCATTTGAAGCCATAAACATTGATACCAGTAGACTATGATAAGTCAAATATGTATATTGTAATTCCAGAGCAACTACTAAGAAAGCTATAAAAAGTATTGTGCTCAGACACATTATAAGTAAATAAAGATGGAATCCTAAAAAAATGTTCAAGTAGCCTACAGTAAGGCAAGAAAAGAGAAACAGGAACAAAAATCAAAGGAAAAAAATAAAACAAATTAAAAAAATGGCATAGTAAGCCCTAAGATATTAATGTTGTTGTTGCTGTTATGTGCCATCGAGTTGGTTCCAACTCATAGCAACCCTCTAGCACAGAGTAGAACTGCCCCTATAGGGTTTCGAAGGAGTGGCTGGTGGATTCGAACTGCCGATCTTTTGGTTAGCAGCCAAGTCCTTAACCATTGCGCCACTAGGGTGCCAAGATAATTACCTTAAATGTAAATAGTCTAAATATACCAATTAAAAGGCAGCTATTGGGAAAGTGGATAAAAAGAAAACAAAACATGAGCCCACCTACGTGCTATTTACAAGCAACTCTCTTCAAATTCAATGACGTAGGTAGGTTAAAAGTAAAAAGGTGAAAAAAGACATACCATGCAACATCAATAATGAAAAAGCAGGTGTGGTTATATTAATATCAGATAAAGTAGACATCAGAGCAAAAAAAAATTACTAGAGGCAAAGAGGTACATTACATATTGATAAAAGGATCAATCTACCAGGAACGATCCTTAATGAGTACACACCAAAAAACAGAGTCTAAAAATCATTAAACAAAAGTTGACAGAGCCGAAAGAAAAAATAAATAAATCCATATTTATAGTTGGGGACTTCAATATCTCGCTCTCAGCAACTGATATAACTACTAGAAAGAAAATCAGCAAGGAGATAAAAGATCTGCATAACACCATCAACCAACAGTATCTAATCGAGATTTTTAGAACATTCTACTCAATAGCAGCAGAATACACATTCTTTTCTATTGCCTATGGAACATTGACCAAGACAGATAATATCCTGGGCCATAGAACAAGCCTCAACAAATTTAAAAGAAGTGAAATAATACAGAGTATATTCTGTGACTATGTCGAATCTAACTAGAAATCGATAACAGGAAGGTAACAGGAAAATTAATTCACGAGTCAAAGAGGAAGTAGCAAAGTAAATTAAAAAATACATAAAACTGAATGAAAATACAATATATAAAAATATATGGGATGCAGTTAAAACAGTGCCGAGAGGGAAATTTATAGCACTAAATGCTTACATTAGAAAACAGGTAAGATCTCAAATCAATAATCTAAGTTCCTACCTCAATAAACTAGAAAAATAAGAGCAAAATAAACCCAAAGCAGGCAGAAGGAAGAAAATAATAAAGAGAAGAGCAGAAAACAATGAAATTGAATGAAGGGAAAGTAGTAGAGAAAAATCAGTAAAACAAAAAGCTGGTTCTTTGGGAAAAATCAATAAAATTGATAAGTCTCTGGCAAGACTGACCATGATAAAAAGAGAGAAAGTGCAAATAACCAATGTGAGGAATAAAACAGAATATGACTACAGATCCTGCAGCCATTAAGAGGAAAGAAGAAGGAATACCACAAAACAACTTTATGCTCATATACACAACTTAGAAGAAATGGACCAATTCCTCCAAAACCACCAACTACCAAAACTAAGATGAAATATATAATCTGAATAATACTATAAAAAGCACCTGAAAAACAAGCCTCCTGGTCCAGATGGAGAATTCTACCAAAGAAAAATTAACACTAACTTTATACAATCTTTTCCGGAAAACAGAAGAGGGAATGCTTTCCAACTCATTCTATGAGACCAGCGTTGCCCTAATACCAAAACTAGACGAAGATAGTACGAAGAAAGAAAGAAAAACTATCGACTAATATCATTAGTGAACTTAGACACAAAAATCTTCAACAAAATATTAGCAAACTGAATGTATAAAATATATAAAAACATATACACCATGATCAGATATGCAAGACTGGTTTAACATTTGAAAATTAAGCAATGTAATTGACTGTAAAGAAGAAAAAATCATATGATTATATCAATCAATGCATAAAAAGCATTTGACAAAAATCCAACACCCATTCATGATAAAAACTCACAGAAAACTAAGAGGGGAACTTTTTTAATTTGATAACACATATCTTCAAAAAATTTACAGCTAATTGTGAAAGACTAAATTGTGACCGACTTAATAGTGAAAGACTAAATGCTTTCTCTGTAAGGTCAGGAACAAGGAAAGGATGTCTGTTCTTACCACATTTATTCAACATGTTACTGGAAGTTCTAGTCACTGCAGTATTCATAATCTTTGATAGCTTCCCTGGTATCTGGATTGACAAGGTGCCCCAGGTCTGAAGTCAGCTTTTTCTCCAATCAGTCCTAGTTCCTTTTAGTAGGGAATGGTAATTAGAGGCCACAATCTTGGAGATAAAGGTGTTCATTGCTACTGAGTTGGTTGTTATTCTAGGCCTTTTCAGTGAGTAGAACCATGAAGTAAAGTATTAAAGAGGAAAATACATATGAGCCTCTAATTCCAACTGAAATTTAGCATTACAGGGTTTTAGTTAAATTCTTTGAATTTACATTTGTATCTCTTTTCTTTAATTGAAAAGTCTTGGTTCTTAACTATATTAATATAATTACTTATTTGCTGTATCCTACCATATGCATAATAATTTCAAATGAACAATATGTTATATAAACGAGCCGAAGATGTATACTGGCCTTATGTTTTACCTTTTCACAGCAGGCTGGGACCTATTAGCTCAAAAGCTTGCCAGTACCAAACTTAAATTTTTACAGATATAATTGATCATAAAATAGTCCAAATAAGCATATTTCTAGCCATTTAGGGCCTTTCTGCTTTACATTTCCTGTGAATCTGCACCCAACATCTGCTCCCATCGATAAGATAAACTCCAGAGCTATAAAAGACCCCTGGATTGACATAGTGGCTACAACAATGGGCTCAAACATAGCAATGATTGTGAGGATGGCACAGGACCAATCAACATGTAGTTCTGTTATACATAAGGTCGCCATGAGTCAGAGCTAACCGGGTTAGCAACTAACAACAATAAAAGACCCCAAAACAACTGCTGCCATTCAGAGTTCTCTGACCCAGAGACTCCCCGCTGTGCTGCTGAGGAACAACACCTAGACACATACACCCCCTGTCCAATCACGCTCTCCCCTGGGAGTTCCCTTGCCCTCCTCCCCTTTAGGTGGTAGCCTCCTGTGCTGTTGCCTTTGGAAGGTCTTGAAAACATTTCAAAGCATCACCCAAAGAAAGCTTGTTGTACACTACCGCCACCTTGTGGTTATCTTTTTCCTTATCAGCCTTCAAATTCCTGGAACTCACTACATATTGTAGTTACTATAGTTGCCCTGCTGTCGTAGTGGTTAAGAGCTACAGCTGCTAACCAAAAGGTTGGTAGTTTCAATCCACCAGGTGCTCCTTGGAAACTCTATGGGGCAGTTCGACTCTGTCCTATAGGGTCGCTGTGAGTTGGAATCAACTTGATGGCAAGGGGTTTGGTTTTTGGTTTATAGTTGCCCTGGAGCCCTGGTTGCGCAGTGGTTAAGAACTCAGCTGCTAACCAAAAGGTCAGCAGTTCGAATTCACCAGCTGCTCCTTGGAAACCCTATGGGGGCAGTTCTGCTCCCCTATAGGGTTGCTGTGAGTCGAAATTGACTTGACGGAATGGGTTTGGTTTTTTGGTATAGTTACTAAATACGATTTAGGAGTCCCTGGGTGGCGCAAACAGTTAAGCACTAGACTACTAGTTAAAAGGTTGGCCGTTGAACCCACCCAGTGGCTCCACAGGAGAAAGACCTGTCGATCTGCTTCCATAAAGTTTACAGCAAAAAAAAAACTAATGAGGCAGTTCTACTGTCACATGGGGTCGCCATGAGTTCACGGCACCTAACAACAGCAACGAAGTCAAAGTTACAAAACAAGGTACTTTCAGAGAAGTCTAATTTCTATCCTGCCCCACCTTCCTCTTATTGGAAACCATTTTTATTAGTTTTTTTTAATTTGTCCTTCCAATGTTAAATATATAAACAAATTTATTATTTGTTTGTATTTCTGTTCCCCCTTTCTTAGATAAAAGATAGTATGTAATACATTGTTCTGTACCTCTATTTGTTCTGTTCTTCAGTGGGCAGTCATTCTGTAGCTGTGTATCTGTAGCAGGATTTTGGAGAAGCTGGACTTACTAGGATGCAAACAGAAAGCCGCTGTATCATTTCTCCCCCACTGCTCCTTAAAAGCTGCTCTCTTGTTTTAGTCTTCATTGCCTCTGGATGAAATCTCTGGCCATTCTTAGGGCTTTTCCAATCACTAACAGGTAAAGCTGAGTAGTGTCTTTTTCCAGATATTAGAATGCCTGGTCCAGTATAGGAGCCCTGGTGGCGCAGTGGTTAAGAGCTTGGCTGCTAACCAAAAGGCTGGCAGTTCGAATGTGCCAGCTGCTCCTTGGAAACGTTATGGGGCAGTTTAACTCTGTCCTGTAGGGTCACTATGAGTCAGAATCGACTCCACAGCAACGGGTTTGGTTTGGTTAGTCCAGTGTAATATAAATTCCAACTTTAGTTAAGGTTTTTCCTCTCCCTCAGCTCAGGCCTACAGCAGATTGGGACGCTGCAGTGGGACAATAGTGTGTGTGGGAGGTATGATCAACTTCTCTCTGCTTTTTCTTCTCCTGCCCAACTCTCTAGCTGCTAGATTGTACCCCTGAGTGAGAAGAAGCAGGAAAGTTCTTGCTTGTCTGCTATGGTTGTAATGTGGGGCTGGGGCTCTCTGAGTGTGACCATTTCCAAATGCTGATTGTCTCCTTCTAGAGGTAATTTCCCGGATTCTTTGGAGACTATCCTACAGATCTCTCACTTACAGTTTCCTTGGCGGAAATGTCTTTTCTTGCTGTCCTTGTATTAACCCTCCTTCAACTCCTTGGTTTCTGGGGAGTCACCTTGTCGTTTTACCCTGTCCTCCTGGGGGGAGATAACTCTCAAGGTGACCCACCCTGGCTTCCGTCTTAAGGCTCCACATCTGACCCCAGGGAGCACGACTGTTCCCAGGGCAACTGCCTCTTCCCTCAGCCAGCAGGGCACCTCTAACCATAGACTCTGTCCTTTAGAATTCTCAGATACAGATCAGATTCCACTTCCTGCATCCTTCAAACTCCAAGGAATGCATGTCAAACTCTTCACATGATTTTCCAGAAGCCCCTTAACTTGACTTGAGGTGAAGAGTGTAGGGTAAATGCCCAGCACACTGACGAGTCTCTCCAAAAATTCTTGTTCACTGGCCTCTTCCATCTCCTCAAAGATTTCTCTGTCTTCGTTATGTAGCCTGGAGATGGTGATGGACCAATATTGGCAGACAGTGTTGCAATCACTACCATGTCCTGCAGGGGATGTTTAGCATTCCACTTTAGGATTGGGGGATACTGGGCTCCTATCCCTTTGTTCTGGGGTGCCAAAATTCCGAGAGAAGAGAAAGGGTGCCATTTAATATCTTATTGTATTTCTAATCAGCTGTGCCCTGAATGCATCATTTGGACTCTCTGGCTCATTGTACCACCCATAAAACATATTAAAACAGAGATTCTTCGCTTTGTGCCTTCATCTGTCCCAAGACCTGGAACTGTGGACTAATCTGTTGAAAGGAACATTTCTAAGCTCTTATTGAAACCCAACATTTTCCTCCCAGAAAGACTCCAGTTCATCTCTGCCTTCTCCGACTGTTGGGGCTGGGGAGGCAGTCTTTCCCTGCTGCAGCCTGTATCTCACCCTCCCAATCGGCCACTCAGCACTTTCAGGCATGATGAGTGGTTAAGGGCATGCGCTTTGGAGACAAACTACCGGTCTGTAAATCCCAGTTCTGACCCTTTTTAGCTGTGGAAGTTCTTGGGCAAGTCACTAAAGTGTATATTTTGAAACTCAGTTTGCTTATCCATAAAATGAGCATATAAATAGCACAAACGGTTTGCACTGGATTGCTAACCTAAAGGCTGGCGATTCAAACTCACCCAGTGGTACCACGAAAGAATGACCTGGCAATCTGTTTCTGTTAAGATAATAGCCAAGAAAACCCTATGAGGCAGTTCTTTTTTTTTTTTTTTTAAATTTTATTGTGCTTTAGGTGAAAGTTTACAGCACAAATTAGTTTCTCATTCAAAAATTTATACACAGATTACTTTGTGACATTGGTTGCAACTCCCAAAATGTGTCAGCACTCTCCCTCTTTCCAATCCGGGTTCCCCATGTTCATTTGTCCAGTTTCCGTGTCCCTTCCTACTTTCTCATCTTTGCTTTCGGGCAAGTATTGCCCATTTGGTCTCATATACTTGATTGAACTAAGAAGCACATTCCTCACATGTGTTACTGTTTATTTTATAGGCCTGTCTAATCTTTGGCTGAAAGGTGGGCTTCAGGAGTGGCTTCAGTTCTATGTTAGCAGGCTTTCCGGGGGCCGTGGTCTCAGGGGTTCCTCCAGTCTCTCTCAGACCAGGAAGTCTAGTCTTTTCCTGTGAATTTGAATTTTGTTCTACATTTTTCTGCTGCTCTGTCTGGGACCCTCTATTGTGATCCCTGTCAGAGTGATCAGTGGTGGTAGCCAGGCACCATCTAGATCTTCTGGGTTCAGGCTTGTGTTCATGTGGTCCTTTAGTACTTTGGACTATTATTTTTCTTGTGTCTTTGGTTTTCTTCTTTCTCCTTTGCTCTGGAAGGGATGGGACCAATGGCTGTATCTTACATGGCCACTGGCAAGCTTTTAAGACCCCAGATGCTACTCACCAAAGTAGGATGTAGAACATTTTCTTCGTGAACTATGTTATGCCAATTGACGTACATGTCTCCCGAGACCATCGTCCCTAGCCTGGAGCAGCTCTATTCTGTACCACATGGGATCACCATGAGTCAGAATTGACTTGACAGAAATGGGTTTAGTTTTGTTTAATAGCATCTACTTTGCAGAATGTGTTAAGGATAAAAGAGAGGCATGTGTGATGCTTAGTCCAGTGCCTAGCACATAATAAATGCTCAGTAATATAGTAAACAGTACTATATTAGTGTAGATAAGTTAGGCTATGCTGCTGCAACAAATAAGCCCCCTCCCCCCATCTCAGTGGCTTAACACAACACAGCCTTCTTTATGTCTCACAGCACAGTCTGATGTGGGTCTGGCGGCCCTCCTCTTCTTGTAGCTATACGGTCTGGAACACATGACCTCCGTGGCACTGTGAAAGGGGAAGAGAGAGCTGGGGACCACATGGGTTGTTTTTAAGGACCAGGCCTGGAAGTGGCTTTCATTCCTTCCATCCTTTTTCTATTAGATGAAAGTCAATCATGTGACCCTAACCTAACTTTAGGGCAAATATGATTTTCCTGTGTTCCCTGGAACAAGAAATGGTATGATGAACAAGGAGCATTGTCTTACTGCTGCTCAGCATAGAGACTCCTGCGGGCACATAGTGCAGACTGCCTGGTTTGGCTTCTGCTCCTTTCCAGGGCAGGACTCTGAGCTGTGAGGAATTTACACACTTGTTGCCTGCAGTCAGTGTCCTGGTGTCACACTGACCGGTCCACCCCGAGGCTCCGCTGTCCTAAGCCTCAGAAGCAGACCGTGTGTGGCTTGGGTCAATGGCTAGAGTCCTTGCTGCCCACATTGTGCCTTCAGGCTCCAAAGTCTTGTGGCTTCCCATGGCCTGCAGAGAAAACCACAGAGTGAGAATGTTAGAACTTGGCGAGTTTGGAAATCTGAGTCCAGTACTCTCATTGGAAAGTAAGGAAAGAAATGCTCAGAGTCCTGACTTTTCTACCTGTTTGTGTTTCATATTCATACAAGTTCTGATGCAAACAACTCTCCAGCCTCCTCTCCCTCCACTCCCCAACAAGAACCCCTCCATCTAGCTACATCAGCCTCCCTCGTCCTTAAACATGGTGCTCAGGGTTCGAGCCTCACAGCTCTGCCAATGCCATTCCCTGTCTGAAAGGCCACCCATCCCTCGACTTGCTCAGTTTCTGCAAGGCCTTCTACCCTCCCACCCACAGGGATCACTCTTCATGCTCTGCAGCCTTGATGGAGCTGTGCTTTAGGCATCTTTCTCGAGCATCCCTTTCTTAACTCCCCTCTGAGTGTGCTCTTGGGGGTATGTCCTTTCCTTTCACCACTCACGCTCCAGGAGGGGAAGGTTCACTAGAATAACGGGCTGAATTTAACAGTGGACACTCATCAAGCACTGCATGCTAAGGGCTCTACATGCATGGTCCTCGTCGATTCCCACTGCCAACATACAAGATGGGAATTGTTGTTGCCGTGTGCAGTCAAATCAATTCTGACTCATAGAGACCCTATAAGACCAAGTAAAACTGCCCCATTGGGTTTCCTAGGCTGTAATCTTTATGGAAGCATATCACCAGGTCTTTTCTCCTGCAGGTGGCTGGTGGATTCGAATCGCCAATCTTTTGGTTAGCAGTCAAGCACTTAACCATTGCACCACCAGGCCTCCTTTGTTGGGAATTAATACCCCCATTTTACAGATTCTCACACGTCTGTCAATTTGTCATACTGTGGTGGCTTGCATGTTGCTGTGATACTGGAAACTTTGCCACCGGTATTTCAAATACCAGCAGGGTCACCCATGTTGGACAGGTTTCAGCTGAGCTTCCAGACTAACATGGGCTAAGAAGAAGGACCTGGCAGTCTACTGAAAAAATTAGCTAGTGAAAACCTTCTGAATAGCAGCAGAACTTTGTCTGATATAGTACCAGAAGATGAGCCCCTCAGGTTGGAAGGCACTCCAAATATGACTGGGGAAGAGCTGCCTCCTTAATGACATGGATGGAGTCAAGCTTTCCAGACTTTCATTTACTGATGTGGCATGACTCAAAATGAGAAGAAACATCCGTTAATAATAGGAACGTGGAATGTACCAAGTATGAGTCTCAGAAAATTGGACGTCGTCAAAAATAAAATGGAATGCATAAACATCAATATCCTAAGCATTGCTGAGCAGTAACAGACTGGTGTTGGCCATTTTCAGTTGGACAATAATATGGTATACTATGTCGGGAATGACAAATTGAAGAGGAATGGCATTGCACTGATTGTCAAAAAGAACATTTCAAGATCTACCCTGAAGTACAACGCTGTCAGCGATAGGATAATATCCATACGCCTACAAGGAAGACCAGTTAATACAACTATTATTCAAATTTACACACCAACCACTAATGCCAAAGATGAGGAAATTGAAGATTTTTACCAACTTCTGCAGCCTGAAATTGATCAAACATGCAATCAAGATACATTGATAATTACTGGTGATTGGAATTCAAAAGTTGGAAACAAAGAAGAAGAAACAGTAGTTGGAAAATAAGGCCTTGGTGATAGAACTGATGCCAAAGATTGCATAATAGAATTTTGCAAGACCAACAACTTCTTCATTGTAAATACCTTTTTTTTCACCAACATAAACAGTGACTATACACATGGAGCTTGCCAGATGGAATACACAGAAATGAAATTGACTACATCTGTGGAAAGAGACAATGGAAAAGCTCAATATCATCAGTCAGAAGAAGGCCAGGGGCTGACTGCAGAACAGACCATTAATTACTCATATGCAAGTTCAAGTGGAAACTGAGGAAAATTAGAACAAGTCCACAAGAGCCAAACTATGACCTTGAGAATATTCCAACTGAAATTAGATACTATCTCAAGAATAGATTTGACTCATTAAACACTAATGACCGAAGACCAGATGAGTTGTGGAATGACATCAAGCACATCGTACGTGAAGAAAGCAAGAGGTCATTAAAAAGACAGGGAAGAAAGAAAAGACCAACATGGGTGTCAGAAGAGACTCTGAAACTTGCTCTTGAATGTAAAGTAGCTAAACTGAAAGAAAGAAATAGTGAAGTAAAAGAGCTGAACAGAAGATTTCAAAGGGCAGGTCTAGAAGACAAAGTAAAGTATTATGATGAAAAGTGCAAAGACCTGAAGTTAGAAGACCAAAAGGGAAGAACACACTTGGCATTTCTCAAACTGAAAGAACTGAGAAGAAAATTCAAGCCTCGAGTTGCAATATTGAAGGGTTCTACGGGGAGAATCTTGAACGACACAGGAAGCATTAAAAAAAAAAAAGATGGAAGGAATACACAGAGTCACTATACCAAAAACGGTTGAGGTTGAACCATTTCAGGAGGTAGCATAGGACCAGGAACCGATGGTAATGAAGGAAGAACTCCAAGCTACACCGAAGGCATTGGCGAAAAACAAGGCTCCAGGAATTGATGCAATACTAATTGAGATGTTTCAACAAATGGATGCAGCACTGAAAGTGCTCACTCGTCTCTGCCAAGAAATTTGGAAGACAGCTACCTGGCCAACTGACTGGAAGAGATCTGTATTTGTGCCCATTCCAAAGAAAGGTAACCCAAAAGAATGCGGAAATTGTCAAACAATATTATTAATATCACACACAAGTAAAATTTTGCTGAAGATCATTCAAAAGCAGTTGCAGCAGTACATCAACAGGGAACTGCCAGAAATTTAAGCCGGATTCAGAATAGGATGTGGAATGAAGGCTATCATTGCTGATGTCAGATGGATCTTGGCTGAAAGCAGAGAATACCAGAAAGATGTTTACCTGTGTTTTATTGACTATGTGTGGATCAGAACAAATTATGGATAACATTACGAAGAATGGGAATTCCAGAACAGTTAATTTTCCTCATGTGGAACCTGTACATAGACCAAGAGGCAGTCATTCAAACAGAACAAGGGGATACTGCGTGGTTTAAAATCAGGAAACGTGAGTGTCAGGGTTGTATCCTTTCACCATACTTACTCAATCTGTATACTGAGCAAATAATCTGAGAAGCTGGGTTATATGAAGGAGAATGATGCATTAGGATTGGAGGAAGACTCATTAACAACCTGCCATATGCAGATGATACAACCTTGCTTGCCATTAAGTGAAGAGGACTTGAAGCACTTATCGATGAAGAGCAAAGAATACAGCTTTCAGTATGGATTACACCTTAACATAAGAAAAACAAAAATCCTCACAACTGGACCAATAAGCAACATCATGATAAATGGAGAAAAGACTGAAGTTGTTAAGGATTTCGTTTTACTTGGATTCACAATCAACACCAAAGGAAACAGCAGTCAAGAGATCAAACGATGCATTGCACTGGGCGAATCTGCTGCAAAAGACTTCTTTAAAGTGTTGAAAAGCAAAGATGTCACTTTTAGGACTAAGGTGCACCTTGCCCAAGCCATGGTGTTTTCAATTGCCTCATATGCATGTGAAAGCTGGACAATGAATAAGGAAGACTGAAGAAGAATCGATGCCTTTGAATTATGGTGTTGGCAAATAATATTGAATATACCATGGACTGCCAGAAGAATGAATAAATCTGTCTTGGAAGAAGTACAGCCAGAATGCTCCTTAGAAGCAAGGATGGCAAGACTTCGTCTCACATACTTTGGTCATGTTATCAGGAGGGACCAGTCCCTGGAGAAGGACATCATGTTTGGTAAAGTAGAGGGTCAGCAAAAAAGAGGAAAACCCTCAGTGGGATGGATTGACACAGTGACTGCAACATAGCAAACAATTGTGAAGATGGTGCAGGACTGGGCAGTGTTTGATTCTGTTGTGCATAACGTCATTATAGTCAGAATCGACGTGACGGCACCTAGCAACAACAACATTTTATGGATGAGGAAACAGGTCCGGAGAGATTAAGTCAGTTGCCCAAGATGACCCAGTTGGTGAGCTGCAGAGGGAGCATTTGAAGGGAAGTTTGACTTCAAGCCCAAGTCCTTCACCATTGGGTATCCAGCTGCTCTGGTGCCTTCTGGTCACAGTGGTGGCCCCAGTGGTGGCAGGTGACTGCTGACTGTGTACTTTCCCAGCCAACTTCATCTGAATGATACACATTGGAAAACTGAGGCTCACCAGAGGTCACACTACCTGCTAAGGGCAGAACTGGGAGGTGAATGTAGTGTTGCTCCACCGTACTTGCATTTCCCCACACTGGGGCAGGATGTTCTGCTAGAGTTTCTTCTGGTTGTTTCTTTTTTTCTGCTTCAGCCAAAGGTGACATTGGGAAAGGCTGGGCCAGAGACTCTATCTACTGGTTGTTGGCTGGCTTGAGGGATAACTCCCTCCCTCCCCTGGCAGGCCATAGGGCCCAGCACCATTGATGTTTCAGTCGTAAACCTCAGCCAGGCCTGAACATATGTTCCACCCTGAAAGGAACAATGGGGGCTCCAGGCTTAATTAAGACCCCACAAAAAGCCCTTGGCTGGGCTGGTCTCATTCTCTGCTTTAAGTTCCTTTTTCGCTTACCCCACTCCTACACTTCTGTTTCTGCTACTTCCTTTGTGGAAGCAATGAAAGGCGTTCAGGACGCTCTGGCTCCTCCGCTCTCCCTGTCCCTCTCCTCTCACATTCTCACCTCCCTCCACTCTTCTGAGTCCTGCAGGAGGAGAAGAGACTGCTTGAGTCCTGGTGCCAGACTGCCCAAAGCCCCCATGCTCAGCTGAGGAGGCAGGGGCCATGAAAGCTTCCAGCTCCTGCAGGGTTCCCCACCCCGGGATGAAATCCCGTGAGCTCAGCCCGGCCCAGGCCAACAATCTGATCTGGATTTTAGAGGGAGATTCTTCAGCAGGCAGTTGCACTGACTCTGAGGCTACTCACCAAAGTAGAATATGGAACATTTTCTTTATAAACTATATTATGCCAATTGAGCTAGACGTTCCCCGAGACCATAGTTCACACAGCAGGCCAGGCCTTTTTTTTGCTGGGAGTTTTTTTCATTTTTAACCACTTCAATTTCTTCTTTTGTTATGTGTCTGTTTAGTTTTTCTACCTCAGTTTGTGTTAATTTAGTTAGATAGTGTGTTTCTAGAAATTTGTCCATTTCCGCTAAGTTTTCAAATTTGTTGGAGTACAATTTTTCATAGTGTTCTGTTACGATTCTTTTTATTTCAGTTGGATCTGTTGTGATATTACTCGTCCCATTTCTTATTCAGGTTTGTTTGCCTCCTCTCTTGGTTTTCTTTGGTCAGTTTGGCCAATGGTTTGTTGATTTTTTTGATCTTTTCCAAGAACCAAGTTTTGGTCTTGTTAATTCTCTCTATTGTTTTTATATTCTCTATTTCATTGATTTCTACTCTAATCTTTATTATTTCCTTTCTTTAGGTGCCCGTGGGCTTCTTTTGCTGTTTTCTGTCTATTTGTTTGAGTTATAGGGTTAATATTTTGATTTTGGCCCTTTCTTCTTCTTCTTCTTCTTTTTTAAATTGTACTTTAGATAAAGGTTTACAAAACAAACTAGCTTCTCATTAAACAGTTAGTACATATATTGTTTTATGACATTGGTTAACAACCCCTTGACATGTCAGTACTCTCCCTTCTCGATCTTGGGTTCTCTGTGACCAGTTTCCTGTCCCCTCTTGCCTTCTAGTCCTTGCCCCTGGGCTGGTGTGCCCCTTTAGTCTCATTTTGTCCTATGGGCATGTCTAATCTTTGGCTAAAAGGTGAGCCTCTGGAATGACATCTGTACTGAGCTAAAAGGGTGTCCGGGGGCAATACTCTCAGGGTTTCTCCAGTCTCTGTCAGACCAGTAAGTCTGGTCTTTTTTTTGTGAGTTAGAATTTTGTTCTACATTTTTCTCCAGCTCTGTCTGGGACCCTCTATTGTGATCCCTGTCAGAGCAGTCAGTGGTGGTTGCCGGGCACCAGCTAGTTCTACTGGACTCAGTCTGGTGGAGGCCGTGGTAGTTGTGGTCTGTTAGTCCTTTGGACTAATCTTTCCCTTGTGTCTTTAGTTGTTTTCATTCTCCCTTGCTCCTGAAGGGGTGAGACAAGTGGAGTATCTTAGATGGCCACTCGGAGGGTTTTAAAACTCCAGATGCTACTCACCAAAGTAGAAGGTAGAACATTTTCTTTATAAACTATGTTGTGCCAGTTGAGCTAATGTTCCCTGAGACCATGGTCCCCACAGCCCTCAGCCCAGTAATTCAGTCCCTTAGGGAGTTTGGATTTGTCCATGGAACTTTCATGACCTTACCCTGACAAGTTGTGCTGGCTTCCCCAGTATTGTGTACTATCTTACCCTTCACGAAAGTTACCACTTACCTATTGTCTAGTTAGTGCTTTTCTACCCCCACCCCTCCCCTCCCTCGTAACCATCAAAGATTGTTTCTTTTTGTGTGTAAACCTTTTCATGAGTTTTTATAGTAATGGTCTCATACCATATTTGTCCTTTTGTGATTGACTTATTTCACTCAACATAATGTCCTCCAGATTCATCCATGTTGTGAGATGCTCCACAGATTTATCATTGTTGTTTATCGTTGTGAAGTACTCCGTTGTGTGTATGTACCATAGTTTGTTTATGCATTCATCTGTTGATGGGTATCAAGGTTGTTTACATCTTTTTGCTGTTGTGAACAATGCTGCAATGAACATGGGTGTGCATGTGTCTATTCTTGTGACCGCTCTTATTTCTCTAGGATATATTCCTAGGAGTGGGATTGCTGGATCATACTGTATTTCTACTTTTAGCTTTCTAAGGAAGTGCCATATCATTTTCCAAAATGGTTGTACTGTTTTGCATTCCCATCAGTAGTGCATAAGAGTTCCAATTTTCCTGAAGCCTCTCAATATTTGTTATTTTCTGTTTTTTTGATTCATGCTGGTAATGCTGGGGTGAGATGGTATCTCAGTGGTTTTGATTTGCATTTCTCTAATGGCTAGTGATCGTGAGCATTTCCTCATGTGCCTGTTAGCTGCTTGAATGTCTTCTTTGGTGAAGTGTCTGTTCATTTCCTTTGCCCATTTTTTAATTGGATTATTTGTCTTTTTGTGGTAGAGGTGTTGGATTTTCCTGTAGATTTTAGAGATTAGACCTCTGTTGGATTTGTAATAGCTAAAAATTTTTTCCCAGTCTGTAAGTTCTTTTTTTACTCTTTTGGTGAAGTCTTTTGATAAGCATAAGTGTTTAATTCTTAGAAGATCCCAGTTATCTAGCTTATCTTCTGGAGTTTGTTGTTAGTTATGATTTGTATCTTGTTAATGCCATGTATTAGGGTCTGTAGCATTGACCCTATTTTTTCTTCTATGATCTTTATAGTTTTTGGTCGTATATTTAGGTCTTTGATCCATTTTTAATTAGTTTTTGTGTTTGGTATGAGGTATGGGTCCTGTTTCATTTTTTTTTTGCAAAAGTTTTGCCAGCACCATTTGTTAAAAAGACTGTCTTCCCTATCTGATGAATTTTGGGCCCTTATTGAAGATCAGGTGACCGTAGGTGGATGGATTTACATCTGGGTTCTCAATTCTGTTCCATTGGTCAATGTATCTGTTGTTGTACCAGTACCAGGCTGTTTTGACTACAGTAGCTGGATAGTATCTTCTGAGGTCAGGTAGTACGAGTCCTCCTACTTTTTTCTTCTTCTTCAATAGTGCTTTTCTTATTCGGGGCTTCTTCCCTTTCCATATAAAGTTAATGATTGTTTTTTCCATCTCTTTAAAGAATGTTGTCGGTATTTGGATCGGGATTGCCTTGTATTTGTAGATTACTTTGGGTAGGTAGAATCGTCATTTTCACAATGTTAAGTCTACCTATCCATGAGCATGGTATGTTTTTCCATTTATGTAGATCTCTTTTGGTTTCTTGCAGTAGTGTTTTGTAGTTTTCTTTGTATAGGTCTTTTACATCCCTGGTTGGTTTTAT
>NW_004444099.1:1030011-1040807 GCF_000243295.1 Trichechus manatus latirostris | reverse complement strand
TCTAGGAATTTTTTAATTCCATCTTTGATTTATTCTATTACCTAGTGGTTTGTAAGCAGGGTGTTATTTAGTTCCCATGTAATTGATTTTTTTCCCCTTGCTCTTCCTGTTGTTAATCTCCACTTTGATGCTGTTGTGATCAGTGTTTTGGATTTTGTTGAGGGTTTTTGGCCTAAGATATGGTCTATTCTGGAGAACATTACATGTACTTTGGAAAAGAATGTGTACTTTGCAGCTGTTGGTTGGAATGTTCTATATATGTCTGAGTTCAAGTTGGCTGATTGTGGCCTTTAGGTCTTCTGTATCTTTGTTGAGTTTCTAGATGTTCTGTCCTTTACTGAGAGTGATGTGTTGAAGTCTACCATTTTAGTGGAACTGTCAATTTCTCTTTTCAGGGCTGTTAAAGTTTGTTTTATGTATTTTGGAGCCCTGCCATTAGGAGCATAAATATTTATTATTGTTATGTCTTCATACTGGATCGACCCTTTAATCATGATATAGTACCCTTCTTTGTGTTTTATGGTGGATTTTGTTTTAAAGTCTATTTTATCTGAGATTAGTATTGCCATTCCTGCTCTTTTTTTGTGGCTATTTGCTTGATATATTTTTTCCATCCTTTGATTTTTAATAAATTTGTGTCTTTGTTTCTAAGGTGTGTCTCTTGTACACAGCATATTGATGGATCTTGTTTTTTTAATCCATTCTGTCACTCTCTGTCTCTTTATGAGTGCATTTAGGCCATTTATTTTCATTGTAATTATTGATAGATGTGAGTTTATTGCTGTCATTTTGTAGTGCTTTTTTTGTGGTGCTGACGATTTCTTTGTTCCTCATACTCTCCTGTGCTGAATTCCTTTTGTTCATGGATTTTGTTTTCATTTCTTTTGTTTTTGTAGATTTCGTTTTTACTGAGACTTTATGTTTTTCTTGTTTATTTTGATGAGTAGGTTTGTTAACTTTCTTTGTGGTTACCTTGAAATTTACCCTTATCTTCCTAGGTTTGAACCAGTCTATTATTACTTGGTATCACCTTGCCTTCCCCTCCATTAGAAAGTTCTATACCTATGCCGTTTATTCCCTCTTTTATTGTTCCAATGTGGTTGTCCTTTACAGATTAACCTCTTTGGTTCCCTGTTGTAAATCTTTTGGTTTTGTATAGTGCTCGAGAGTTCATTTCCTAGGTTGGTATCTGGAGGATGCGATCTTGCATCCTAGATTCAGGCTATTATCTGATGTTGTTTGTTCTCAAACTGAAGGACTCTCTTTAATAATTCTTGTAAGTTTGGTTTGGTTTTTACATATTCTCTTAATTTCTGTTTATCTGGAAATGTCCTAATTTCACCATCATATTTGAATGAGAATTTTGCAGGATGTGTTATTCTTGGTTGGCAATTTTTTTCTTTCAAGGTTTTATATATGTCATCCCATTGCCTTCTTGCCTGCATGGCTTCTGCCGAGTAAGCAGAGCTTAGTCTTATTGTTTCCCCTCTGTATGTGACTTTTTGTTTTTCTCGAGCTGCTCTCAGGATTCTTTGTTTGTCTTTGGTTTTAGCGAGTGTGATTATCATATGCCTTGGTGACTTTCTTTTGGGGTTCATTGAGCTTCTTGGATGGTCAGCTTTTCATCTGTCGTGATGTTAGGGAAGTTTTCTGTCAGCAATTCTTCAATGATTGTCTCTGTGTTGTCTGTTTTCTCCCTGTTCTGGAACTCCGATGATTCAAAGATTTTTGCTTTTCATTGTATTCCACATCATTCTCAGGGTTTCTTCATTTTTCTTTGTTCTTTTTTCTGATTTTTCCTCAAACAGAGTTGTATCCAAGTGTTTGTCTTCAATTTCGCTGATCCTGTCTTCCATCATTTCAGACCTCCTCCTCAGCCCTTCTATGACGCTGTCCATTTCTGACATCTTGTTGTTTATCTTTTGGATTTCTGATTGTTGTTTTTGTATGATTTCTAGTTGTGAATTTATTTTGGCATTTTGTTCCTGTATTATTTTCCTGAATTCTTCCATTTTATGTCTGTATTTGCTGTGAATTTGTCTGCCTTTACCATGAATTTGTCTGTTTTTTCCTCATTTTTGTCTACTTTTTGCTTCAACTCTTGGATAGCTCTGAATATTAGAGATTTGAATTCCCTATCAGGTAGTCCTAGTGCCTTTTCTTCTACTGGAAAGTCGTCTGGTGTTTTATTTTGGATGCCTACTGGAACCATCCTGTCCTATTTTTTTTATATGTTTTGATATTGTCCGCTGTCTTTGGGACATTCAATAGTTATTTTTTTCATTTATTGATTGTAGATTTGTTTGTTTCATCCTGCTGTTTTGTTTTATTTGGTTATGTCTGAGCAGTGGGCTGAATGTTCTTTGTTGTTTGCTCATCTTCGGACACGATATTTCTCACCTCCTTGTCCAATGGGCAGAGCCAGTCACTCAGCTATGGTGCAGCAGTGCAGGTCCAGCTGAAGGGGAAGGGCTGGGATGGGTTGTTTGTGGCACATATTGGAGCCAACAAGGTGAGCCGGGGTCAGTGCAGGGCAGGTTCCAGTAGGCTGTGCCTGTGCTGCTCAGTTGTGCAATGTTCAGCACACAGTGCAGATAGGAGGGAGGGGGAGGGGGAGAGGGAGGTTGTAATGTGTGGAGCTAGGTTGGGTATGGGAAAGAAGAGAGAGAGGAGAGAGAAACAGGAGCCAAAAAAAGAGAAGGTGATGAGGGAGTGTACCATTGGAGTGGAGAGATGAGAAACTGAGAAATGAAGAAAAACAAAAAGAAAAAAAAGAAATAAATAAAAATTTTAATAAAATGCCTCCAGGGATCCCACTCATGTGGCTGTGCAGACCAGGGAAGCGGCTCCTAAGCTACACAGTACAGCCTGGCTAGAAGGGGTGGAGATGATACACAGCGCCAGGTATTCAGGGGACAGGAAAAGAAGGTAAGTAAAAGAGATAAGAAACCGAGAAATGAAGAAAAATAGAAAGGAAAAAAGAAACAGAAAACAAACAAAAAAAGAAAGAAGAAAGCCCCCAGGGATCCCATCAGCTTGGTGGTGCGGACTGGGGAAGCAGTTCCCCAGCCAAGCAGCACTTCACAGCCTGTCAAGAGGAAGCAAAGACAGCACACAGAATCAGGTCTACAAGAGAAAGGAGGAGGAGGAAGTGAGAGGCAGGGAAGAAAACAAAAGAGGCTGAAAAAAGCAACACCAGCAACAAAGAAATGGCAGTGAAGAAGCTGGCTGGTGTGGGTGGGGCAAATCCTCACTGCACGGAACCGGTGCCTTCTGTGCTGTGGTCATGGCCTGATGGGAAGCTGGGAATTGGCCCACTGACAAGCTGTGGATAGGCCCACTGGAAAGCCTTGGATTGGCCAGCTGGGAAGGTGCGGAGGAGGCAGGGTGGGCAGTGGGGGATGGGAAAGTGTGTCTTGCTAGTTACCAGGTGCTCTGTTTCCTGCTGGGAGCTCCGTGAATGTGCTTTCCCGTACTCCTGGTCCGCCGATGTCCAACAGCAGTCCAAGATGGTGGGTCCATGCTACGTTAGCTGATAGGAGACCTCTGCTTCTAATTCTCCTTGCTCTCTGGTCTCTGTCAGTTTCTTATTCCATTCAGTGCTTGGTTCAGTTCTTTATCTTTTCATTTGATGCTTAGAGTTCCAGGATTGATGTTTGTCTCTGTTTTACTTAGTTTTCCAGGTCTTTGCTGTGGAGGGACAACATGGTGCTTCCGTCTGTAGTGCCATGTTGGCTCTGCCTTGGCCCTTTCTTCTTTTTTGTTGTCTGCATTTATTGCTATTAAATCTACCACTAAGCACTGCTTTTGCTGTGTCCCAAAGGTTTTGATAAGATGTGTTTTCATTCTCACTTGATTCTATGAACATTTTATTCCGTCTTTGATTTTTTCTATAACCCAGTAGTTTTTGAGCAAGATGTTGTTCAGTTTCCATGTATTTGATTTTTTTCTCCTTGCTATTTATGTTATTGGTTTCTACTTTTATGGCATTATGATCAAGAAGATTCTTTGTATTATTTTGACATTTTGGATTTTGTTAAGGCTTGCTTTGTGGCCTAAAATGATGTCTATTTTTGTGAATGTTTTAAGTGTGTTGGAAAAGAATCTATACTTGGCTGCTGTTGGGTGGAGTGTCTGTATATGTTTATGAGGTTGATTTGGTTGATGGTGGCATTTAGATCTTCTCTGTCTTTATTGAGTTTTTTTTCAAGATGTTTTGTCCTTCACTGAAAGTGGTGTGTTGAAGTCTCCTACTATTAATGTGGAACTGTCTATTTCTCTTTTCAATGCTGTTAGAGTTTTTTTTTTAATGTATTTTGGATCCCTGTCATTGGGTGTGTATATGTTTATTATGGTTATGTCCTCCTGGTGTATTGACCCTTCAGCCATTATATAGTGTCCTGCCTTATCCTTTATGGTAGATTTTGCTTCAAAGTCTATTTTATCGGAGATTAACATTGCTACTCCTGCTCTTTTTTGTTATTGTTTGTTTGATACATATTTTTTCCTTCGAGTTTTAGTTTGTTTATGTCTTTGTGTCTAAAGTGTGTCTATTGTAGACAGCATATAGATGAATTGTGTTTTTTGTACACTCTGCCACTCTCCGTCTCTTTACTGGTGCATTTAGGCCATTTACATTCAGTGTAATTATTGATAGGTATGAGTTTACTGCTGTCATTTTGTTGTATTTTTTTGTGATATTGATGGTTTCTTTGTTCCGCTTAATTTTCTGTGCTGAGTTCTTTTTGTTTATGTATTTTCCTTTTCACTTCTTTCATTATTGTTGATTTTGTGTTTTCTGAGTCTTTATGTTTTTCTTCTTTATTTTGATGAGTAGGTTTGTTAACTTCTTTTCTGGTTACCTTGAAATTTACCTTTATTTTTCTAAGTTTAAACCTTTTTTTATTTTTTGATATTGCCTTGACTTCTCCTCCATCTGGAAGTTCTATGACTACATTGTTTATTCCCTCTTTTTGTGTTTTGACGTTTTTGTCATTTACATATTGATGTCTCTGGTTCCCTATTTTCAGTCTTTTAGCTTTGCTTTATTTTTAGAATTCCCTATCTGGGTTGGTATCTAGTTGATCTGTCCTGTGTCCTAGTCTGGGATTGTTTTCTGATGTTGTTGGTTCTCTAACCAGAGGACTTCCTTTAATATTTCTTGTAATTTTGATCTGGTTTTTACATATTCCCTTAATTTCAGCGTATCTGGAAATGACCTAATTTTGCCATCATATTTGAGAGACAATTGTTCTGGATATATAATTCTTGGCTGGCCATTTTTTCCTTCAAGGCTTTATATATGTCATCCCATTGCTTTCTTGCCTGCATGGTTTTTGGTGAGTAATCAGAGCTTAGTCGTATTGGTTCTCCATTGTAGGTGACTTTTCATTTATCCCTAGCTGCTCTCAGGATTCTTTCTTTGTTTTTGGTCGGCAAATTTGATTATGATATGTCTTGGTGACTTTCTTTTGGGATCTATCCTGTATGGGGTTCATTGAGCTTCTTGAATAGGTAGTTTCTCATCTTTCATGATATTAGGGAAGTTTTCTGCCAGTAAATCTTCAACAATTCTCTCTGTTTTCCGTTACCCCTCCCCCCCCCGCCACCCTGTTCTGGAATTCTGATCACACGTAGGTTTGTCCTCTTGATAGTATCCCACATAATTCTTAGGCTTTCTTCATTTTTCTTCATTATTTTTTCTGATTTTTCCTCAAGCAAATTGATGTCAAGGGATTTATCTTCAATCTCACTAATTCTGACTTCTGTTGTCTGAATTCTGCTCCTATGACCTTCTATTGAGTTGTCTAATTCTGAAATGTTATTGTTAATCTTTTGGATTTCTAGTTGCTGTTTTTGTGTGATTTCTAGTAGCCTATTTATTCTGTTGTTTTGTTCTTGTATTGTTTTCCTGAATTCTTCTGTTGCTTTGTCTGTGTTTCCCTCGGTTTTTTCTGTGTTTTCCCTGGTCTACTTCTTGATCTCTTGGAGATCTCTGTATTAGTCTTTTGAATTCTTTATCAGGTAGCTCCATTGCCTTATCTTCTTCTGGAAGGTTTTCTGGTTCTTTATTTTGGTTGCTTGCTGGAGCCATCTTGTCCTGCTTCTTTATGTGATTTGATATTGACTGTTGTCTCTGAGGCATCAAGAAGTTATTATATTTATTTATTTGTTGTATGTTTGTTTACTGTGTCCTGAATTTTTGTTTTGATATATCTGAGTAGGCTGGGCGTGTGTGCTACTTTGTCATTAATCTGGCCACATTGAAGCTCTCACCTTCTGTCTCCAGGTGGGCAGTATAGCTGCTAGGTGTGTTAGCCTGGGACTCTGTTCACTGTTCTTGTGGAGCTGCTGAGGATGTAGGTGGCATTTTTGGTGAGGTGATATATCTGTCCTGCTGGTCACCTGGTCATGGGTGCAGGGGGTGTTCTCCCTGGTTGTTGAGTTGGGTGTTGTGTGTATGCTCTACTGCTTGCCAGATGGTTGGGGCAAAGGTGCTCAGGTCATTGGTCACCGAGTAAGTGGGCCAGAGACCCCTACTTACACTCATGGGTGGGCAGGGCTGCATAGGGATGTTCAGAGCAGGCACAGGTCTCTGGTTGCAGTGGGAGGTGATGTGGGGGGCAAAGCAAGGGCTGTCGGCTGTCTCTGGGTGCCTGGATGGAGGATGTGCCCCTGTCTGCTGAAGTGCAGTGTGGGGGGGTAGTGCAGCCAGTCCTTGGGTGCCAGTGCCATTGGCTGGAGGGGTGAGGGAGCACCACTGGTTCTCCAGCCCACTCCATGGGCGGCTGGATGGAGCAGGTAGTACCACGAACCCTTAGGCCCCTGATGTGAGTGGTTGAGGCCTCTTCTTAGGGGATGGTGCAGTGTCCAATGCCACAGATCTGCAGCTCCCACTTGGCTGCTGCAGGTGAAAACAGGCTTCAGCTGGTAATCCTGCATGCTTTGTCCTAACGAGGGCATGCTATGCCAGCTTGGCCATTAAGTCAGTAGCACAGGTGATTGGTGGGGGTGAAGGGTGCTGCACGTTTGTGGACCCCCGTACCAGTGCTTGGGCTAAGGGGCAGGTACCTTAGACTGGGCTGAGAGCTACAGGCTTAGTGGGTGAGGCGGTGTTAAATGTCACAGATCTGTGGCTCCCACTTGGTTGCTGCAGGTGAAGATGGGTGTCAGCTGAGAACTCTGCCTGCCTTAAACCAATGTGTACGTGCTGTGCCAATTCAACCAGCAAGGCACTGGTGCCGGTGATTGGGGGGGTAGAGGGTGCTGCAAGCCCATGAACCCCCTGTGCCAGTGGCTGGGCAAAGGGGTGGGTGCCTCTGGGCCGGGGCTGTGAATTCCCAGCTTAGGGGGCGTGGTAGTATTGAATGCTGCTGGACTGGTGTCAGAGTAGGGAGGGGGATGATGAGGGGGAGGGAGTGCTTCTTGGCTGTGGAGCTCTGGTGGGGAAGGGCTGTGGTATGTGTGGTGGGTTGGGAGCATGAACTTACTTTTGTAGGTCTGGTGCCACTCCTGTTTGATTCTGAGGTGCATGTACAGTTGCTCCTGCTTAGCTGCAGCACATGGAGTGGGTTTCTGCTTGGGATGCCGCTGCTTGCCTCAATATGTCTGTGCTGTGTATGTTTGGCTAGCAGGACACTGGTGATCCAGTGATCCGTAATTCTCATTTCTGCTATTTTTGAATTGTCTCTCCTTCCACCCGTTGCTCAGTCCAATTCTTTAGCTTTGTCTTTGATGGTTAGGGTTTCTAGATTGTCATAAATATCTGATTCACTTGGGTTTTTTTTTTGGTCTTTGTTGTAAGAGGGACGACACGAAGCATCTGACTATTCCACCATCTTGGCCTCACCTCCGCTTCTGGCTTCTTTTGTTCAATATCATATTTTTAAGATTCAGTGTAATTGCTTGTAATTGTAGTTCCTAGTCTTTGTCACTGTGTAGTCTTCCATTGTATGACTCAACTGCAATTTGTGTATCCATTCTACTTTGATGGACATTTGCATTGTTTCTAGTTGGGTCTATTATGAAAAATGCCATAAATGTACACATGTCGTGGTAGGTATGAATATTCCCTTCTGTGTCCTGGGTCATAGAGAATGCAAATGTCCCTTTCCTAGGCAATTTCAAATGGTTTTCCAAACTGGTTCTACCAATTTACCCATCCACCGGCAGTGTGTGGGAATTCTCATTGCTGTCCATCGTCTCCAATGCTTGGTCCTGTCAGAATTTTAATTATAGCCTGTCTGGTGAGTGTGTGGTAGTGTCTCATGATGGTTTTAATTTATATTTCCGTGATTGCCAAAGATGTTGCGCACTTTTTCAAAAGTTATTGGTGATTTGGATGTCTTCTTTTGTAATGTGTCCGATCAAGTCTTTTGCCCACTTTTTATATTAGTTGTCTATCTTCCTATTTATTGGTAGGGGGCTCTTTATATATTCTGTATATGAGTCCTTTGTTGACTTTTTTTTTTCCAGTTGCTGTCAAGTTTATTCCAACTCATGGTGATCCCATGGGTGTCAGAGTAGAACTGTGCTTCATAGGGTTTTCAGTGACTGATTTTTCAGAAGTAGATTGCTGAGACTTTCTTCCAAGGTGTCTTTGGGTAGACTTGAATCTCCAACATTTTGGTTAGCAGACTAGTGTGTTAACTGTTTGCACCACTCAGGTATGCTGACTGCATGTATTGTGAACACCTTTTCTTGAATAGTGTACTTTTCCTGAATATTACGCTCGCCTTCTTACTTTTTAAACAGTATTTAATCAATAACTTTTAATTTTAATTTAAGTTCAATGTAGTAAAAGTTATCAATTATTTCCTTAATGGTTGGCACTTTACTTGCTAAAGAGTCTTCCCCTACTGAGGTCTAGAAGGTACACACACACATACTAAATACATTATACATATATATGGAGCCCTGGTGGCCTAGTGGGTAAAGTGATTGACTGCTAACCAAAAGGTCAGTGGTTCCAAACCACCAGGGGCTCTGCAGGAGAAAATGTGGCAGTCTGCTTCCATAAAGATTTACAGCCTTGGAAACTCTGTGTAGTCACTATGAGTCAGAATTGACTCGATGGCAGTGGGTTTATATATATATATATATTCATTATAAATTCTTTATTATTTTACCCATCATATGTAATTGAACCTGAGATGCATGAAGTTTTATGTAAACCCCACTGCGCCTGTGTAGTGTGATTAAGAATGTTGCTGATGTAACTTGTATGAACTTCCTGCTTGTAAACCCCATAAAAGTAACCTTCCCCCTCACCCTCACTGAGCAGTCTTGGCAGCAGCAGCCCCAACTCTTCCTTTCCCTGAACAATGGAATAAAAGCGCCCCTCTGATCTCTCACCTTAGTCTCCCATTTATTGGCTGAGACGAGTTGCGATGAGCAAAACCTGGGGTTTCCACCCAGCAACAGTTTCAACACCAGAATGGAGTGAACAGAGAAAAACCAGTAAATTGGAAGATAGACCAATAGAAATTTCAAAGCCCTGCTGATGAGTTGGGTCTTGATAAGGTACAAAATAGGGAGCCATTGCTGGCACTTGATCAGGGGAGACAACTAAAGGAAGTGGAGAGGTGGAGAGAGGCAGATGATTCGAAGCCTTCTGAAACTATTTTAAATAGTAATGATAGGTCTTCTCCAAGTCAGTCAAATGTTACCAAGCCCAAGAAGCTGTCCTTGACCTTCTGGAAGGGGCTTGCTTCCTCCTATGGGCTCCCGCGGTTGTCTCTGGCTGGATGGCACCTCTTTGATGGCAAGTGTACCAGTTCAAACCTTGCTGGAAACTTTCCTAATTTCCTCCCTGAGCCTCCTGGTTCCCACAGCCCACGGTGGTCTCTCCCTCCTTGGGACTCCTGGGTTGTGTGCCCTACTTATGGGGCTCTGTTCACTGAAGGCAGTGTGGTCCTCCGCCCTGGCTGCTCACTGGAATCACCTGGAAGTTGGCTTTAAAAAAGTTTCCATGCTCAGGCTGCATCCAAGACAAATGGCATCATTATCTCTAGGGTGAGACTCAGGTATTGGAACTGTGTTTAAATGTCCCAGGCAATTCCAATGTGTAGGCAGTTTTGAGATCCACACATGACCTCTGCCAATTAGGCATCCTGCTTGGGATTACCGTTTCTGTGTATGTACGTGCACACCTGGGATGCATTGGTGTACAGGCGGGAAACATTAGGATTTTGGTTTATGTTTATTTTAAATCCCTTTCTTTTCAATATGCATGTTTTACAATCAACTTAATATATTCCAACAGAAGTAATGATAATAACAGCCCGCAGCCATTGAGACTTACTGTGGCTCTCCTCTAAGCACTTTACACAAAGGAGCTCGTGTAATAGCTACAAAGTGCTTAGCACTTCACAACAACATGATGAGGTATGTATTGCTATTTCCGACCATTTTACAGATGAAGGAACTGAGGCCAGAGAGGTTGCACAAATGGCCCAAGGTCACACAGCTACAAAGCAGCTGTGCCAAGATTCAAACCCAGGCTAGCTCCAGAATTCACCCTTTTAACCACAATGCCAATCTGCTTTTCACAATACACATGTATAATTTATAAACAAACAGAGAAATAATATGCAAATAAGATACATATATCAGGGGGACCTGCTCCACAAATTTTTTTATTTTTTTTAATTTTTTAATATTTTTTTATTGTACTTCAGGTGAAGGCTTACAGTACACATAGTTTCTCATGAAACAGTAGTACACATATTGTTTTATGACATTGGTTAACAACCCTACAACATGTCAACCCTCTAACTTCTCAACCTTTTTTTTTT
>NW_004444099.1:1013105-1022137 GCF_000243295.1 Trichechus manatus latirostris | reverse complement strand
GCGGTTGGAGTGGAGAGATGAGAGACTATGAAATGGAGAAAAGCAGAAAGGGGAGGAGAAAGAAAAGAAAAGAATGAATAAATAAGAATCAGAAAGGTTAAAGAACCGCAAAGTTCCCAGGGATCCCACTGGTGCAGCTATGAGGTCTGGGGAAGTCGCTCTCAGGTGTTGCAGTACAGCCTGGCTAGAAGGCATAGAGGTATAGAACTACAGGTATTCAGGGAACAGAAAAAGAAGGAAGATAAAGAGAGATGAGAAACTGAGCAATGAAGAAAGACAAAAAGGGAAAAAGAGGGAAAAGAAAACAAAACAAATTAAGAAAAAAACAAGAAAGGCCCCCAAAAAAACAGAAAGAAAAAAAAAACCAACGAGAAAAGAAATGCTCTCAGGGATCCCTTTGCACGTCTGTGCAAGCCAAGGGGGTAGTCTCCTTGCCACGCAGCACCGCCTGGCCAGAAAGGGCTCCGAACTTAAGAAAAGGAAAAGAAATCAAACAAACAATTCAAAACAAAAAAACAAAAGCCCCAGTATCCCACCAGCGTGGCAGCCCAGACCAGGCAGCAGCTCCACATTCGAACGGAGCTCCACAGCCCCTCAGGAAGAAGCAAAGATGGCGCACGTAGCCATGTGTTTGAGTGAAAGGAGGGGGAGGTGGCGAGAGGTAAGGAAGAAATCAAAAGAAGCAGAAAAAAAGCAACACTAGCAGCCAACAAATGGCACTCAGAGAGCCAGCTAGTGTGGGCTGGTGTTTTTTGGACAAGAGACTGTGTCCGCAGAAAGCAGAGGGGGCCGAGTGTGGGTGAAGAAGTGTAGGGGGTGGGAAAGCGTATATCACAAATTACCGGAGCTCTGCAGCCCCTCAGGAAGAAGCAAAGATGGCGCATGGAGCCAGATATTTGAGCAAAAGGAGGGTGAGGTGGTGAGAGGTAAGGAAGAAATCAAAAGAAGTGGAAAAAAGCAACCCCAGCCGCCAACAAATGGCACTCAGAGAGCCGGCCCGTTCGGGTGTGTGGAATCCAAGCAGCTGGTGTTTTCCAGACAAGAGATTGTGGCTGCGGGAAGCAGAGGAGGCTGAGTGGGGGTGAAGAAGGGTAGGGGGTGGGAAAGCGTATATCACAAATTACTGGTTGTTTTGTCTCCTGCTGGACGCTCGGTGAGGCTGCTTTCTCGTAACCCCTGTTTGCTGGTCTCCAATAGGAGTCCAAGATGGCGGATCTGCGCTGCGTTAGCTGGTAGGGGACCTCTGCATGAATTTCTCCTCGCTTTCCGTTCTCTGTCAGTTTTCTCACTCCATTTGGTGCTTGGCTGAGTTCTTTATCTCTTCATTTGATGTTGTAGGGTTTGAGGATTGTTGTATTCTCTGTTCGGCTTAGTTTTTCCGATCTTTGCTGTGGAGGGACGGCGTGGTGCTTCTGCCTGGAGCGCCATTTTGCCCTGCATGTCCCTGCTCAACAATTTTTACTGGTAAGGTTTTACAATCAAATAATTGGAGACCACATTGGCAGACTATGAGTCCTTGAGGCAAGGTCAGTCTCACTCTTCTTTCTGTTCCTCCTACCCAGGGGTTAGCTGGCATCTGGGCCCTAATGTATGCTCAGTACATATCTGCCCACTTCTGGAAACATCTACTGATAGATAATCATAGCTAACATCTGTCAGCACTTGCCATGTGCCAGGAACTCTCACACTCAATCTTCACCACAATCCTGTGAAGTAACCTGTTTCTATTGAGTCAGTTCCGACCTATAGCGTCCCTATAGGACAGAGTAGAACTGTCCCATAGGGTTTCCAAGGAGAAGCTTGGTGGATTCGAACGGCCGACCTTTTAATTAGCAGCCAAATGCTTAACCACTGCGCCACCAGGTCCCCTCCTGTGAGGTAAGTACTGTGATTATCCCCACTTTGCAGATGAGGACACTGAGGTGCTGAGGCCGTTGGCCATAACCACAACCCTGCTTGTCTGACTGCACACATGCGTTCAGACTGTGGCTGGCAGAAGCTCCTCAGGGAACAGCTTCTGAAGGGGGTGGGTGGGGTGGGATTCGTAGATATCAGGAAGGAGGTAGAGGCTGATTGTTTACTCCTTCCCACCTTTACCCAGGTGGTTCTTTCTTCCAGGAATGCCCTTTCCTATTTGCCTCAGGGACAAACTCCTACCTACCCTCTAGCGCCAGCTCAAAGGCTGCCTCCCATGGCTGCACCTGCTTTGTCTTCCCCACTGGACTTTTAGAGCTCCTTGAGGGCAGGGTGGGTCGTACTCCAGGGAGCCAGCTCAGCAAACATGCAGGTGGGCTGAGCCTGGGTCCACCTTTCCTCCCACGGTTTTTCTTCTGTGGGCAAGGTCCTGCCTCTTTTCTCTCCTTCTCTCTCTCCTCTTTCCTTTCCTTCCTTCCAATTAGTCTCTCTCTTCCCGATCCTCTTTCATCCTCCCTCCCTTCTAGCTACCCTCCCTCCTCCCCGCGCCCGGCCCGCCGACTGCAGTTCCCGCATAAGCCTGCAGAGGGCGCCTCTGAGCCGCCCGCCTGCCCGCGCCCCGCCCGAGCCAAGCTTCCTGTGAGGTCAGGTGGGAGGAAGCGGCCTCCGAGCAGCAGCGAGTGGACGCAGCCGAGGCCCGAGGCGAGCCCGCAGGTGCGTGTCTGGGGCTAGGGGAGAGAGGTGGGGACACATCCCTCCTCCACCCCAGGCCTGGACTTGGAGCCGGTCTGAGGCTCCCGGAGGCTGGAGCTGAGCGGCCTGGCAGCGCCCCCTCCTCGGAGCCCAGCCCCCCGGTGCCCGCGCGGACCCTCGCCCCTCCTGCCCCGGCAGCACAGGGGCTGGGGGGGTTCCCGTCCCTGGCAATGGGCGGGGCCCCACCGCGTAGTGTCAGGTGCCCCGAGGGGGCGGGCTGCGCCTTTAGCCCACCTCGCGGGGGCGGGATGACGAAGCACAAAGAGACTTTGGAGGACCACGACCCTCCTGGCCTTCTTCAAGGTCAGGACCCTTCAAAAACGGGACCTCTCAGCCCCAAGCCCCAGGCCAGGGGCAAGAGATCAGGGACTCTTAACCCCATTGGGGGAGTGTGCCACCGGTGCTTTTGAGAATTAAGATGAAAACTGGCTAATCTGAGAAAAATGGCCTTGACACAGACTTGAAAGAGGCAGGGACACCTCCCCCCCGCCCCAGCCGCCAAGCCGGTCGACATCTTTAACTAAGGGCCTTGGCCTTAGGACAGGTCTGGGAGGCCAGGGGTCTGCGGAGTGGAGCCATCCCGGAAGCCACAGCAGCACACCATCCCCTCTCCTGGGAAGACTGGGCCCTGCCCTATGTTAGCAAGGACAGACTGGGTTACCTGAGAGATGAGGGACAGGTGAGGGGCATGCCCTCCTTATGAAAGGTCTGCCCCTGATAGCCAGCAGTGGTGAGCGAGTGGCTAACAGTGTGGTCGGCTGCCAAGCGGTGGATCTGAAGTCACTCTGAAGTGGGGCCTACATGTCCTCGGGATGCCTGGGGCCGGGGGCGCGGGGAAAGCCCCAGGTCCTAGGCTCTTACTCCCTGAGGGAAAAGCACACTGAACCCATTTTTTAACAGAAGAGAAATTGAGGTGTGGGTATTGTGGGGTTGAGGATTCTGGTGCCTTGGACTTCTGTTTAGTACCCATAGAAAGCCCAGAGCTGGCGTTCCTGGCTTCACATTTTTTCCGTGCTGCCTATACAGGCTTGATCCTGGGCAAGCTCCTTAAACCTCTGTGCCTCACTCCCTCACCTGTACAGCGGAAGTGCTAGTACCCACCGCAGAGGAGTGTCGTGAGGCTTAAATGAGATCAGCCTCCATGGACCTTCAGCAGTGCCCAGGCCACAGCAAGGGTTCAAGTCCAAGTTGTTGATGGTGGTGGTTAATAATAAAACTTCCTTCTCCCAGAATCCTTTGGATAGTTTTCCCAGTGGACTCAGTGTAGAGTCCACTGAAAAAGATTTGAAATATTTTTGTCTAGTAAAGAACTTTCATTTACTTATTTCCCTGCTTTTTATTAATCAGACCCAGCACCTGCTCAGAGTGGGTACCCTGTGTGAGCACCGTGTGAGCACCGTGGATTGCAGTTTGCCCCACTAACAGCAAACACATCTCTTTATCTCTGGGAAATTGCTTCCTTCAGGCTTTCTGAGGTCTGGGGGAAAATCATTCTTGGACCCTCATGATCCTAGTCACAGATCACTGCAAGTTAAGGGCTGTAGTGGGTGGGCATCTGGGCTACTTGGCTTCTGCTGGCCCTCCACCCTGGCCGTCATTGCAGATATAGCCCAGTGGGGACCGGAGTCCATCAGAGGATGGTACGGATCTTGGCCAATGGGGAAATTGTGCAGGACGACGACCCCCGCGTGAGGACTACCACGTCGCCGCGTAGTAGCACACCTCGCCAGGTAGGGGGACAGCTGCTTTCTCCTGTCCTCCGTGCTGGTTTCTCAGCTCCCAGAAGTCTCTCCTGCTGCTGTTAACCTTCTCTAGCTTGAAGCCCTCTTTGCACTGAGCCAAGCTGGGAAGCATAAAGCGCCAAGACTTGGGGCAAACTCAGTGGATTTATTGCCCAGCCCTTGCCTCCCCAGTTCTCCCTCCTCTAGGCAGTCTCCCCAGGCTTCAAAGCCAAGAGCTCTCTCTCCTTTAACCTGGGTGGCAAACCCCACTGGAGCCACACACTTCTCTGTGAGTCCTTTGGGTGAGAGAAGCTGGAGAGTAAGTAGAGGAGATGAGCCCATGACCACAAATGATTACTTTAAAAGAGGGAGCGATGAGTATTAAAAATGCTTTCATGAGGCCTGTGCCCTGTAATCTAACCCACCTTGACCCCTTCCTTTCTTCCCTGTCCTGGGCACAACACGGAGAATATGGGCTAGCGTTTTTTGCGTTCTGAGGGCTTGTGGCTCATTGTTGGGGATCCTATGTCTGGATCCAGGGATTGCTGAGAAGGGAGGAAGTGACCCTGGGTGGCTCTAGGGGACCACCTACCCTTCCCAGCACAGCCTCCCTCTCCTGGGAGGGTAGGGCCCAACCCAGCGGGGTTCCCTCCTGGCTGGCGCCTGAACTCTGGTGAAGCTTTCTCTGGATTCATTCATCTTTCTCTGTTTCCACCTTCCAGAGCTTTCTCAACAGGGCCCATGGTGCTCCCCTGGGGGGTCCTGGCCCCCGCCAGCAGCAGGCGGGAGCCAGGCTGGGTGCTGCTCAGTCCCCCTTCAATGACCTCAACCGGCAGCTGGTGAACATGGGCTTCCCCCAGTGGCATCTGGGCAACCACGCCGTGGAGCCGGTGACCTCCATCCTGCTCCTCTTCCTGCTCATGATGCTGGGTGTTCGTGGCCTCTTGCTGGTGGGCCTCGTCTACCTGGTGTCCCACCTGAGTCAGCGGTGACCTCCAGGGGGCTGGTGGGGGTGTGTGTGAGAGCAGGCGCATAGGGGATCTAGTGGTTCCTTGCAGGTGTGGGCAGAGGAGGGGCCGCAGGTGTGTGTTTTCACTTTGTGTTACGCATGAAGCAGAGGGAGACTCTAAGCCAGCATTCTCCAAATATCAGGTGATACTCTGGGCCCCTGGAGATTTTTTAGGTGGCCTGCATTAAGTGGCACAAAATCAGAGCAAGATAGGGATTTCCTTTCCAATTTTCTTTAATCCTTTTATGCCAAGAAGAAAGTCCCAGTTGGTGCCAACATGTTCTGACGCATCTGGAACATGTGCTGACTTCCCCTTTTACTAGGAAGCAGGCCTTGGGCTTAGGACAGGTGGGAAATGTTTCCAGACTTTTATAGCAGTGTTTTGTTTTAATTGTATATTTTTATTGGCTACCTTGTATTTATGACAAGTGCTGGGACTGGCATTCTATTCATTGTGGTGATATTTTCAATAAATTAATTGAAGCAAAACTGAGTCCCTGTAAAGAAACTGGTAACTAATAGCACAGCTGGCACGCAGCTCTGGAAGACACGGTGAAGGTGGCTTGGGAGGGGTTGGGTTTGGGGAACAGGATATCAGTGGGCATCTGAGCGGAGAGGGTGGTTTCTCAGCTTTTCTCGATAGGGTTCGGGGTCTGGCAGGGGGGCCAGGTAAAGCCAGGACTTGGGCCCCTTGCCTGATGCTTGGCTAACATCTAGGCTCATTCTGAGATGCTGGACTTCAGGGTCAGCCTTGGGAGGACGGGCCCTCTGGTGGAATGGCTGGGGAGGCTGTGGGATGGAACAGCTAGGGGCAGGATCTGAGGTCTCCCTCCCAGGGCTTTGCCTGGAGGCTGCTCAGCTTCCCAAAGGCTGGCCTTGCTGAGGTTCTCGCTTTCCTTAGTGGGTGGGGGCCTCGGCGCTGACTGCTCAGTGCATCTGGGATGATGGGACCCTAAAGTGGGGGTGAGGGTACCCTGCGTTTTGTGAGTTTTGACTGCGAGCCCTGGAGCTGGCAGCCGTGCTAGCCCTGCTAGCCCCCTGCTGGGGGGAGGCACTGGGGAGCTTGGGACCCACTGTGGGCTTTGAGTTACAGCCTAGAGAAAGGCTAGGTGAGCTTGGGGACTTTGCCTGCCCTGGAACGAGATTTCTCACCATCTTCTCAGGATCCTTCTGGGTTCGGTTGGGGAGGAAAGCAGGTTTTGGAGGTGCTTCTCGAAGACCAGAGCAAGGGGAGGAAACCATCGTGGGATGTTGGGGGGAGGAGGGGAGAGAGGGTGAGATTGATTCTATCCCTCTTGGGAGCCCCCTGCACTGCCCCGGACAGAGCCCTCTGCTGCCCTTGAGGGGGCTGGATCCCTTTACTGCAGATATGCCTGGGGGAGCTTTGTGGTGTCCCAACAGGACTCCTTTCTCAAAGAATGTTTTCTGTGTCTTTATTTCCTGGCGGCGGATGGAACATGTGTTCCCTTTATGTTGGGCATATAGATGGAACATGTGTTCCCTTTATGATGGGCATATAGGGGGAGGGATGCTGGGCCCTTTTCAGGGGGTCACAGAGGGGGAAGGGAGGGTCTGGGCAAGGGGCAGCTGGTGTCTAGCCCTGGATGGTGTCCCTGGCTGCTTCTGTGGCATGTCCGTCTGCCCTAGCCCCTTTGCCCATCAGCTTACCCAGTCCCCCAGCTCCTGCAGTTGTAGCCCACCCAACCATGAAGGAAGGGGCTCCTTCCTGTGCGGCATCTCCCTTACCCACCCCCCACCCCAAAAAAAGCCCCTCCCCTCAACCTGTCTCTCTAGGGCTGGTTTTCCCTTTTTCCTGTTTCAGAGCTGTGAGACTCTGAAGAAATAAATCTTAAGTAACGAGTTGCCATCAAGTCAATTCCTCCTCACAGTGGCCCATGTGTGTCAGAGCAGAACTGTACTCCTTAGGGTTTTCATGGCTGATTTTTCAGAAGTGGATCACCAGGCCTTTCTTCTGAGGTGTCTCTGGGTGGATTAAAACCTCCAACCTTTTGCTGAGCAGCCGAGCACATTAACTGTTTAACACCACCTTAAATAGACCCCCACTATATAAAATACCTTTAGGGGGTGTGAATCTGAGTCCACAAATTCAGGTGCTGAGAATTGTGTCTTTTTCTAGAGTTCATTTTCCATTTCCAAAGCCTGAGCCGTTTGAGGAGAAGTGGGAGTATGTGAGAAGCTGGGCCTCTGGCTCGAGGCGAGGATGGAGAGGTGCCCTGACAGCAGCTGGGGCAGTGGCCATCTCTCCTGGGGCTTGGTTAGCCAGCCTGAGGCAAGTTGTTAGACGTGACATTTTTTTATTAACACTTTATTTTATTTTTTTAAATTGTAGTTTAAGTAAAAGTTTACAATTCACATTAGCATCTCATACAAAAATTTATACATATATTGTTATGTGACCCAAATTGCTCTCCCTGTACTGTGACAACACACTCCTCTTTTCCACCCCTGATTCCTCATGTCCATTCAACCAGCTCCTAACCCTCTCTGCCTTCTCATCTCACCTCCGGACAGAAGCTGCCCATTCAGTCTCATATCTACTTGAGCTAAGAAGCACACTCTTCACGAGTATCATTTTATGTCCCATGGTCTAGTCCAATCCCTGTCTGAAGAGTTGGCCTCGGGGAATTGTTTCAGTTCTGGGTTGACAGAGAGTCTGGGGGCCATGCTTTCTGGGGTTCCTCCAGTCTCAGACCATTGAGTCTGGTCTTTTTACTAGAAGTTGAGTTCTGCACCCCACTTTTCTCCTGCTCTGTCGGGTACTCTCTGTTGTGTTCCCTGTCAGGCTGTCATTGGTGGTAGCCGGGCACCATCCAGTTCTTCTGGTCTCAGGCTGATGGAGTCTCTGGTTTATGTGGCCCTTTAGTCTCCTGGGCTAATATTTTTCTTGTGACTTTGGTGTTCTTCATTCTCCTTTACTCCAAGTAGTTGGGACCAATTGATGCATCTTAGATGGCCGCTTGCAAGATTTTAAGACCCCAGATGCTGCTCACCAAAGTAGGATGTAGAACATTTTCTTAATAAGGTTTGTTATTGCAATTGACATAGATGTCCCCTGAAAGCATGGTCCCCAGACCTCTACCCCTGCTACTCTGTCCCTCGAAGTGTTTGGTTGTATTCAGGAAACTTCTTAGTTTTGGTTTAGTCCAGTTGTGCTGACTTCCCCTGTAATGTGTGCTGTCCTTCCCTTCAGCTAAGATAATTCTTTTTTTTAATTGATGTAATTAAATGAAGTTTACATTTCAAGTTAGTCTCCCGTACAGAATTTTTTTTTTAACATACATTGTTATGAGACCCCAGCCGCTCACCCCATTCTGCCACAGCACACTCCTCCCCTCTGCCCCTGATTCCCCATGAACATTCAACCAGCTCCTAACTCTCTCTGCCTTCCCAGCTCACCTCTGGACAGAAGCCGCCCCTTTGGTCTCTTATATCTACTTGTCTAAGGGGCACATTCTTCACGCGTATCACTTTATGTCCCACAGTCCAGTCCAATACCTGTCTGAAGAGTTGGCCTCGGAAATTGTTTTAGTTCTGGGGTGATGGAGAGACCAGGGGCCATGCTTTCCAGGGTGCCACCAGTCTTAGGCCATTAAGTCTGGTCTTCTTACTAGTAT
>NW_004444099.1:1010813-1011721 GCF_000243295.1 Trichechus manatus latirostris | reverse complement strand
TTGCAGTATCTTGTAGATTTTAGAGATTAGACACTGATCGGATTTGTCGTAGCCAAAATTTTTTTCCCAGCCTGTAGGTTGTCTTTTTACTCTCACAGGGAAGTCTTTTGTGAGCATAAGTGTTTGATTTTTAGGAGCTCCCGTTTATCTAGTCCCTCTTCTGGTGCTTGTGAAATGTTACTTATGTTTTATATTCTGTTTATGCCATGTATTCGGGCTCCTAGCGTTGTAGAAGTGACGTGTCTTGTCCTGTTTGTTGACTGAGCTCCAGGATGCACTTTACAGACCCAGCAGAGCTGCTCTGGTTGAATTGGGGCCCATCCACTTGTCGCTTCTTTTTCTACCCACCTTTCAGTGCCTCTCAGGCTTGGGGCGTCACTTCTAGAAGTCTAGGTCTGAAAGGCTGCTGGTCCATCTGGTGCAGAGAGACAGCCTACCTCTGAGGCAGAGCCGCCTAGTGGAGGGGCAAGCGCCCCAGAGTTGTGCAGCCTGGGTGGCTGTAAGTGAGTCTGGGGGCTGTGTTGCTGCCTATTGTTTGAACGTCCTTCTGCAAAGCTGTCACAGGCACTGACCGAGAAATCACGGATGTGGGCGTGTTCTGAGGTGAGGGCTCCCTGCTCTGGGTGGGTCTCTGACTGAGTCCTGGGGCCTTGACCTATTCGGTGGTCTTGAGTCAGAGGCTTGCTGAAAAGGGCGGGCCTTCCTCCTTACACCGCCCCCACTCTGCATGACAGGCCCCCTGGACTGGGTCACCTTGCTGGCTCCAATCCCCCCACCCCGAGGGAGATTTGGAGGAGGTTTCTGCTGATTTCCAGGGCTAATCCTCCAAGCCGGTGTTTCCACGTCAAGTGAGACTTGCGGCCTGGCTGCCCGGGGAGGCTGTCCGGGGAGGCTGCCCGGGGAGGCTG
>NW_004444099.1:985481-1010713 GCF_000243295.1 Trichechus manatus latirostris | reverse complement strand
CCGGGGAGGCTGCCCGGGGAGGCTGCCCGGGGAGGCTGCCCGGGGAGGCTGCCCGGGGAGGCTGTCCGGGGAGGCTGCCCGGGGAGCCTGCCCGGGGAGGCTGCCCGGGGAGGCTGTCCGGGGAGGCTGCCTGGGGAGGCTGTCCCTGCTCCCACACAAGTGAGCCACCAGCCTGGAGCTCCTGGGCCCCCACCGCCTCTGTGGGGCTGGACAGGGAGGACCCCTTGGGGTTGTTTTGACTCCCTGGCCCGGGCTACCTGGTGCATGGAGCTGCTGAGTCTGAATTGTGTGTGCTCCTGCCCTGATCTCTGGGGACCTGCGGACCCGCGGACCCTCTGAACCCTCCACTCTGTAAGCTGCACCCCTCCTTACCCTCCAGTCATCCCCAGAGTAGGGGCCACATTTCCATCTCCCCAGATAGAGACACCAAGATCAGGCAAAACAGCCGCTCCAGCTTAGCCAGTTCCCCAAGGAGCCTTTTATGGCTGCCCCCTCCCTGGGACTGGCATCGGGACCAGGTTTTGTCACATAGGCTCCTTGACAGGGGACTCTTCAACTCTCTGAGCCTGAAGGGGGCATCCTGGGCATTTGTCAGAGCCTCTGCCTACTCCCATGTCTGACCTCAAAGGTGAGAGAGGAATGCTATGCCCCCCACACTCCCCATCAGCATCAGAGGGTGCCTGCTTGCAGACTCTGCTCCTTACGGCCGCGGCCTCAGGTAGTCACATCGCCTCTCAAGTCTTGGTTCCCTCATCTCTAAGCAGGGATGGTGACCTGGGTCCTGCCTGCTGGTCAGGGGATTGCCTGAGGCTCGGTGGGGGGAGAGAGAGCAGAGTGCAGGAAGGTGGGGTAGGAGGCGCCTTCTCTCTAGACCATGGAGCTTCCGACCACAGCTGCTGTGCCATGCCCCAGAGCAGCTGAACCATCCCAGGCACTGAGGACCCCCTGTGTGGGGCAGCGCTGGGCCTCCTCTCCAGCTGTTAGAGAAGAAATGAAGCCGCTTCCCTGTGTTCCTTCCAGAAGCTTCGTCGAAAGGCTCGTGTGCCAGAGTCAGGCAATGTTTGAGAGTTTGCTGGGTACCTGGCACTTTACATCTGCCACTTAATTGTCACTAGTTTGATGCTGGAGGAGTCCTGGTGGCACAATGCCTAAAGTACACAGCTGCTAACCTAAAGGTCAGTGGTTTGAACCCACCAGTGACTCCTTGGGAGAAAAGACCTGGCGATCTGCTCTCGTAAAGATTAAGTAAAAAAAAAAAACAATCATACACACACACAAAACCGCCAACCTGTGGCCATCCAGTTCATAGTGACCCTATAAGACAGCAAACTGCCCCATGGGGTTTCCAAGGAGTGGCTAGTGGATTCAAACCACTGACCTTTGGTTAGCAGCCGTAACTCTTAACTGCTGCACCACCAGGGCTTCCCATAAAGATTATAGCCTAGGAAACGGTATGAGGCAGCTGTCCTCTGTCCTGTAGGGTCACTATGAGTTGGAATCATCTCGATGGCACACAACAAGTTTGAAACTTACGACTGGGGTCACCTTTATTTTACTGCTGAGGATGCTGTGGAGAGGTTATAACTTGCTCTGGGAACACAGAGCAAGCTGGGGGTGGAGCGAGGATTCAAACTGAAGCCTAAAGACCACCCTCTTGACCACTCTTCCATAGGGCCTCTGGCTGTAAGTCTGAATCACCTGGAAACTTCTCACAGCTCCATTCCCAGGCCTCACCTTCTCTGTGAGAGCGCTGAGGGGTGTGGCACAGGAGTCAGCCTTTTCCTGAGCTCTCCAGGTGATTCTGATGCGGCAGAAGGTGTGTGTGTTGGGGGGTGGGGGGGCTGTTAGTGTCCCCCTGACTGTGCAGAAGGCCAGAGAGACAGAAGAAAGAAGTCGCCAAGGTCACTCATCACATTGGGGCGGGGAAGGAGACGGGGCTGGAATAGGCCTCCTTACACGCTGGGACCTGTTGTGACCTGTCTGCGCCCCATCAGCTCTGTGAGGGCAGAGGGCACAGAGGTGGTATGAGGACACTGTGGCAGCATCCGCCTGCTGGGTGACCTCACTAGCTCCCTAGCTCTGGGTGGCGACGCCTTGGCTGCATCTCAGAGTGGGGGTGCACCTTCTTCCCTGCCTTCCGAAACAAATGACATTTTCATTGTAAACCGACAAGCAGAGAAATCTGATTACCTTGAAGAGGGCCCCCAAAGGACTATACAGAAGAGGGGGTGCAGTGGCAGAGGACTCTGCTGACAAAACTAGTCAGAGAGGGAGGCTGGCAGCCATCCACCGGGGGACAACGGTGGGAGAAGCAAGCATTTCTGCCACCCAGGGCCCATAATTGCAGCAAGAGGAAATTCAGGAAGCAGGAGAGTGGAGCCTCAGTGGAATTGCAGAGGGGGTGTGTGTGTGTCTAACCCTCTGGTGTGGGGGTGGGGGAAACTCAGAAACCATATGGCTTTAGGGACTCAGAGCTTGGGAGAAGTAAATTGAAGCGCTCCAGATGAGGCCTGAGCCTTTAGGGCAGCTGCCTCCATGAGCTGGGGCGGGTGGGGGCACTGGGCTGGGGTCTGGAGGGCTGGACTGCCCTTACAGCCGAGTCACCAGCTCCAGTCCTTCTGGTGTCACTCACTGCTTGGGACCCTGCTGGAGGCAAACTGCCTGGGTTCAGATTCCCAGCTCCATCCTGCTAACCAGTGACATTGAGCCACGTTCCATAATCTCCCTCCACCTCTTTGTCCTGCACCAGAGACACTAGACACCAGTGTTAACTGATGGGTCGTTCAAAGTTGCCCATGGCGCCACCTGGTGGAATAATTTGGGTGGGAGCATGAACTCTGTCCACAAAATGGTTCCTCCATAAAATCACCCTCCTCCTGCCTCAGGTGAGTGCTCACCAAGTAGCCCTGGCTTGAGCTAACCTTATATTTCAGTGATAGCAAAATTCAAGTTTCTGGTGGTGGTCGTGTAGTGGTTAAGAGCTATGGCTGCTAATCAAAAGGTCGGCAGTTCAAATCCACCAGGTGCTCCTTGGAAACCCTATGGGGCAGTTCTACTCTGTCCTATAGGGTCACTATGAGTTGGAATTGACACGATGGCAACGGGTTTGGTTTTTTTTTTGGTGGGGAGAGGGCACAATTCCATTGCCATTCCTCGTTTTTTATGGTCTTGTCCTGGACTGAGCCCTGTGCCGGGGACGTTCATAAGCCTCTTCTCATTTCATTTTCCCCAAAACAAAAATAGGTGTCTTCCCCTTTTCACCGATGGCTAACCCAAATCTCAGAGAGGTTAAAGTCTCTCATATGTGGTTGAACGTGGTAGGTGGCAGATGCAGGGTTTGAACACAAGTGGACCTGCCGCTCCAGCTTCAGGCAAATTGAGTGGGGGGGCCCTTGGGCTGGGGGAGGGAGATGGTGGGTGGGGACCTCCCAGAAAGAGGATCTGCCACCTGGGTCACTGGGGCCCAGTCTTGAACTAGACCTTCCCGCGTCCGAGCTTTCAGTCTAGGAGACACAATGAGAAGTCATAGACTCAGTTATCATCTAGCCCAGGGTTACTAGTGCACGAGGTGAGCCCAGTGGGAAGGACTTGCTCATTTTCTAAGCTTGTGCTCTTTCTGAGTGGGGAGCAGCTGTGTCTAGGGCAGCCCCACCCAGCATATCACCCATCAGCACCTTTCCCATTAGTCTGTCTTCATTCACAGTCCGGTGCTGAATGAGTCTCCTTTGATAAACACGACATTCCTGACATGGTATCTGTGCGTTGTCTAAACCCGTTGCCGTTGAGTAGATTCCAACTCATAATGACCCTGTAGGACAGGGTAGAACCGCCTCATAGGGTTTCCAAGGAGCAGCTGGTGGATTTGAACTGCCGACCTTTTGGTTAGCAGCCGAGCTCTTAACCACTGCACCACCAGGGCTCTGTCCGTTGTCTAGCACTTGTCTTTTTCATAGGTGACAAGGAGTAGGGGAGTCAGACAGATTTCTCGATAGCGTTTTGTGTGCCTTTGGGCAAGTTACTCATTATGTCTCAGTTTCCTCATCTGTGAAATGGGTATGATGGGCCATCTAGGGTGGTTGTGAAGCCCAACTAAAAGATGTGTATGCAGTGCGCATGTGCATGGTCTTTTGTGATCTGTCACTTTCTGCAGTGCTTGTTAGTGAAAATTGCTGCCCTAATTCAAGAACATTTAAAATGCAATTTGCTTTTGAAATTCCTTGAGAAAAACACAGTAAATATGTCCACTGTGGCTGCTTACCCTCTGAGGCAATGGCATGCTCCAGGCCCTCTTTGGCCCAGACGTGGGGCTTCTGAGAAGCCGCCTTCTCCTGATGAAGTCACTAGAACCTGGACGCTATCAGCAAGGGAAGGGAAGACACAGCCACAGGGGCCCTGGACCAGACGTTGCTTTCCCCTCTGACCATGTGGCTCTCAACCCCTGCCAGCTCACCTGGGCAGCCTTGAAACATGCAGGTGTGGCTCTCGCTCCCCGAGCCGTGAGAGTCTTCCTCCTAATCCCCTTCTGTGGGGATTAGGCTTTTCGGTCATATGTCCTTTTGAGGGCAGGGGTGGTACTTGGTTCCTGTTAGTCCCCTAGTCCTGACAGAGGGCTTGGCCCTTAGTCAGAGCTTGGAGATTGCTGAGTGAATAGAGAAGGCACGGGCACAACCGTAGGAGAAGGGAGAGCTCACCCTTCCCGTCTGGCCAGGCTGGTCCTGGCTGCTTCCAGTGCGGTTGGGGAAAGAGTCAGCGGAGCACTCATAGGCTGTATTCTTAAATTATAAGTGCAGGCAGTTCTACCCGCTTTCCATGCGATGGAGGGAGGGAGGGAAGAAGGAAAGACGGACCTGGGTCAAGAGAGTAAGTGTAGCCCCGGGCCAGGGGCCCCAGGGGTCCCTGTGACATCTGCTGGCATCCCTGTGTCTCTCTTACCTGAAGCAGCAGCCTTCCCATGGGGAGGCCGGACGAGAATGCCCCTGGTCCACTGGCCCCTTAGCTGCCCCTGCTCTAGGAGTTGCAGGAGGTCCTCCTAGGGCTGTGGTCTCAGTGCTTCCCTCTCCCCATTCCGCTGCATTCTCCCTGGTCGGGTCATCAGAGGCGGCAGAGGGTAAGTGACCCTTGGGGCGCACAGATGCACAGCATCAGGTTGCACGGCATTGTAGCCTCGCAGCTCAGAAAGGGATGCAGCATCGCCTCCAAGTGCCTATGCTGGCTGCCTCACTTCTCTGCTTTATTCCCAGGGGGCTAGACTCTGGCCCTTTGCTCCCAGGATCTTGAGGAAAAAAGCCTGTTTACCTGGGCTATAACTACTGGCACCCTAGTTATTTGGGGGCTGGAGACTCAAATGCCCTCAGGGGCCAGGCAGATGACCTAGAGGACTGGGTGAAGCAGCTGGGTACGAGGCAACAGGGAGGGTGGGGCCCGTGGAGAATTGGCCTTCAAAACACTCCACAGCACGGTGCAGGCTAAAGCTCATGCTGCTGCCAGCAGACGACCTCATGAGGCCCCTCATTCTGTGGGCGCTGTGCCTGACCACCTGAGGCTGCATCCCATCGTTTACCCCCAGTAGTTGTGTGGCCTCACACAATTTAGCCTCTCCCTCAAACCTCAGTTTTCCCTCTCTAGAAGGGAGGTAATACTGCCTCCTGTTAGTGTTGACGTACAGACACAAGTGAAGTGATACGTTCCTGAAATACCGCATCAAATGTTCTTGACATAGCACCTGTGTTTGTTTTCTGTGCTGTGCAACACATTACCAACAACATAGTGGCTTAAAACAACACCAGTTTATTGTCGCAGTTTCTGGGCACAGCTTAGCCAAGTCCGCCGCAAGACTGCAGCAAGGCGTTGGTCAGGGCTGCGTTCTCATCTGGAGGCTCGACTGGGAAGGGGCCACTTTCAAGCTCCTTCAGGTTGTCGGCAGAGTTCAGTTCCTATGGGCTGTGGGACTCAGGGCAGCTTTTCTCTTCAAAGCCAGCCATAAGGAGAGAGAGAGCAAGCCTGCTGGCAAGATGAATTCTTACACAGTGGTGTCACTGCGGGGGTGTGGACCTCACTGGGTGACACTGTCAGGGAGTGACACCAGAATGACTGTCTATAAAATTTTTGTGCAGTGTTTTAACAGAGATTTATTGTTTTTTATAACAATACCCTTGTAGTTAGTTATAACAACAGAAACATTTTTCATAAGCCCAGCTTACATGTATCAGTATACGTACAAGGTTAAAACTCTACACTGTTCTTTTTGAACCTTCTAATGCCCTCCAGTCTGAGCTGTCATTATTACCCGAGTACATTATTACCCAGGTGCTTCCAATCACACGGCTTGTCTGCACGCACTACAAGCACACACTGTTTTCGTTGCTGCCGGTGATTTTATAGTCGCTGATTTTCTCCAATTTTCTGGTGTTTTACCTACAATATTATGGTAATTAGTATTTGTGAGCCTATATCAATAACTTTTTTGAGAAAGAAGTAGTAATTAAAGGAAAAGGAGAAAAATAAAAGGATTCTGCTCAGTTATTAATAATGTTACAACTAGTAATGTTGTAATTCAATGTAGAAAGATTTTACAAAACAATTTTGTTGTTAGTATTCATATAATCTAAGAAATACTACATTTAAGCAATTTACAACTATATCACATATTATTCTGTGATTAAAATTGATAATAAACTTACATGTATAATAATTGGAAAACCTGGTGGCTCAGTGGTTAAGAGTTTGGCTACTAACCAGAAGGTTGGCAGTTGGAATCCACCAGGTGCTCCTTGGAAACCCAAGGGGGGCGGCTCTGCTCTGTCCTATAGGGTCGCTATGAGTCGGAATCAACTCGACGGCGACAGTTTTATGGGTATAATAATTATTGATTCTGTAACTGATAACTAAGTAGAGAAATTGACAGTTTAAAACATGAAGTGAGGGAAATACTATGTTTCTTGATACATGTTTAGAAGTATAACTGAAATCTTAAATTTAGTTTTTAAAAAAAATTAGTGTTTTTAAAATTTTCTTTAAAAACATCACTGTCTTGTAAATACATATCTGACTTTAATGAAATTTTCAGGGTTTAAGTTTGAATTATGGTTTAAAAAAAACAGTGACATATTAAAAAATGAGTTGGCATTGATTTGGCGTTGATTATGATATGAAGAGATTCTCAAGTCCACAGCTTTGAAGGCCAGCAAAGGAAAGTTCTGATTTAGTCGAGATGTTCACTAAGTGCTGAAATGCTTGTGTATTTGTTCCTGTTTATTTTTATGGTATTATTTCATTTATGCATGTATTTCCATATGCATTTGTCTACAACTTCTACATTTTTGGGGCCATTACTGATTAAGCAAACCTAATCCATGAATGTACCTCATGTAACGGTAAAATTTAATGTTAAAATGAACATAATTTTGATGTAGTTCTTAAATATTTTTACTTCGAATTCTTATGTTTCTTATCTAATTTTTACTTTAACCACATAAAACTATGTACATACAGTCAGCCTGTGCAAAGGATATTGCAATTTAAAGGTGTAATTTTAATTGTGCTAGCTGTTCATGTCCATATTATTGACATTACATTCAGTGATATACGGAAATTACGATTTATGAGTAACATCGATACAGAACACATTACTAAGGATTCTGTAAGATCTGGTACAGGAGGAGGTCTATGGGAGACGGTGGCATCATGAATTACCACGCTGGGTGACACCAACTGTAGTGACACCACTGGTCTTATACAGCATAATGTAATCATGGGGGTGACATCCTGCCAATGTTGCCATAATCTGTTGGTTACAAGCAAGAACCAGGTCCTGCCTACACTCAGGGAGAGGTTGTGAACACCAGGAGGTGGGGATCATGCTGTCCACCACAGCACCCAATACGTTGTTGCCCATAACTATAATTCATTAGGGGCCTACCATATGCCAGGTAGTATGTGGAGGATTTTACACATATTATTCCATTAATTTTAATTGTTTTATAGGTAAACTGAGGCTCAGAGAGATCAGGCAACTTATCTGAACTCACCTAGCTAGTAAGTGGCAGAGCAGGGTTTAAAGCCAGGTCTCTCTGCTGCCCATGTCTCGGTTCTTCCCTTGGTGTTGCACTCAACGTCAGGGTCAGGTGCAGCTGTTCCAGAGGAGTTCTCTAATTCCTTTGTTTTGGGGGTCAGTTCTCTCCCTTGGCTTAGTCCCTGCAGCTCTTGTTCTGGTAGCCCCTGTCCTTGGCAGCTGAGTTTCTCTGTCCTACACTCCTTTAGTTCCATCTCTAGACAGCTCTTGAAATGGTTCAGGCTTTTTGCCCCAGATTTACATCTACCTCCGTTTATCTGTCCAATGACCCTTCTGTCTCCTGCCAGCTCTTACCTGTGAAATTAAGCTAGTTCAGTAAAGAGCTACTGAGACTCACTCATATGAGGAAAGCCCTGTACTGGCACTGCACTCCTTCTCCTCCCCAGGGTTGTACAGTCTAATGAGGAGGCAACATATTCATTGCTACAGTCAGAGCATTTTGAGGACAAGGACAGAAAAGCTAAAATAACACTGTTTTGAACAAGATGAAAGTCATTTTTCTCTCTTACATAAAAGAAGTCAGGAGTAGACAATACAGAGGGGCATTTAACACCTTCACAAACTCATCAGAGACCCATGCTCCGCCTATGCAGCAGCTTTGCCTCATGGCCCAATGTGGCTGCTAAGTTCCAGCTATCGTGTCTTCATTCTAGTCAGCAGGAAGGAGGAAGAGGCAAAGATTAATCTTCCCTAATTACCCAGACCGGGTCATCTCCCTGGGTACATGCTCCCTTCACACTTCTGCTTCCCCTTCAAAATGGTAAGTAATTCTTTATGTCATTGTTTGATATCTGTTCACCACTCTCCCTTGCCTCCTACCAGACTAGAAGCTCCATGAAGTCTAGTATTGTGTCTGTCTTTGTTGCTCTAGCCCTGCTGCCCAGCGCAGTACTTGGCGCATAGTAGGTGCTCAAGGAGTAGTTATTAATGGAAGGAACACTTGAGGTTGTACTTTATACATGTTCTTGATGCTACATGAGTCAGGACTGGCCTGGCCCAAATCTGGAAGGCTTCTGAGTCGAGTCTATGATGATGTGTGCTGCTATGGGCCAGATCTGTGCTACCGGCTCTACGTGCATAATTTCAATCCTCACCAGAGCCCTGAGAGGTGAATACTGTTTTCATCTCCAGTTAGCAAATGGGAAAAGGGCACAAGGTCATGGAGCTGCTCAGTGGGAAAGCTGGGATTTGAACTAGGGTCTCCTGACTCCAAAGCCCAGGCACTTCCCTCCCACCTTTCCAGGCTAGCAGGGAGCATCATGGGCTTGACTGTCTTGATTGGCAGCAGACAGCTCAGCAGTCACAGGTGCAGTCCCGATGCACAGGCGTCACACGTGCTCGGCACCATGTCCCGAGTGGCGTCTCACCTGGAGAATATAGAGGAACCTCTGCGTTCATGGGGCAGTGGTGCCAACATTGATTGGGAGAAGGCGGGTCCCCAGAAATCCCTTTACAGCTTTCAGGGCCCTTATTGTAAGGGACGGATTAACCAGTAAGCACGCTATGCACCAGTTTACAGTAAGTGAGGTATGCACGTGCTTAATTGTGCTTACTTACTAATCTGCAGTGCACAATTTCACCTTGTGCTTTAGCCTGCACCTTCCTTGTTGAGTAATCTGTCCCTGCCTTTACAGATCCAGGGGTCTGTCAGATGACAGAGGAGGAGCAGGCAGGCTGTGGTGGGCTGGGGTGGGTCTTACAGTGGGTGCTGTGTGTGCTGGATGCTTCAGCTTCTGCTGCCCTCTCCTGGGACCCACCTGATGTCCTTCCCGGCTGAGTTGCCCTCAAAGCACGCAGGGCTTAGTAAGCCCCCAGCCCATGAGCCGCTGAGAGGCTCTGGGGGAGTGTTCTGGTCTCTCTCCTCAGACTCAGTGGAATACTCCCAGTAGGAACAACATTCTGGCTGAGTCAGGGAACTCAGAGATTGTCCAAGCCATCCAGAGCCCTGAGGGTCATTTAGTCCAAACCTTTGTCTCAGGCATGGGACGCTGAAGCTCAGAGAGGAAACTTCTGGTCACATGGTGTCAGTGTTAGGGCCAGCACTGGCTCTCCAAGCTAGATGCATCTGGCCCACAGGCTGCCTGAGGGGAGTTTGGAGGAGGGTCCTAGCTTGGTCCCCAGGCTCTGCGTGGAGGATGCTCTGGGCCTAGCCAGTTCTGGAAATGGTTCACCAGCGTCTTGCTTCTAATGGCCACCAGCAGGTGGCGCCAGGCACCCAGGGGCTGCTTCCTCCCAGAGAAAGAGAACCACAAACCAAGTCTGGGAGTAATTAGGGCAGGAGGCCGGCTTTGGGGCTCAGCTTGTAATCACCCTCCCTATCGCTCCCTTGTGCTTGGGCTCCCTGGGACAGGGGAGGGACAGGAGGCCCCGAATTGGGTTCCTCTGGTTCCAAGCCCTTTGGAGGGTACTTCTTCTGTCAGCAAGGGGAACCCCAGGGGGAGTCCTTTCAAGGGGGAGAACTCCATTTACTCATCTTGAATAAGTGGTAGCAGTGGTGTGATAAATAACAATAAACAAGGACGAATGGGTGCCTCTGTGCCTACTGAAGTAAGACTCGGCCCAGGACTCCAGCTCAGGCCTCTTCACCTCAAGTCTTAGTGCATTCCCACATTCAGCGAACGGGGGGCACTTGGTCCTCTGCTGGGAAAAGTGCCGAGAACTGCAGGACCCCCTCTCAAAGAGGCTGGCCAGCTCCTGGGATCTTCCTCTTCTTCTTTATTTCCTTCTTTGCCCCTCTCCCTCTCTCTCTTTCCTCACTTTCCCCTCCTCTTCCTCCCTTATCTTTCCCACCCTTGTTGTCTCTCTCCTTACTGTCTTTTGGCCCTAGGTCCCCAAAGGGACCATGCAGCTCCAGCCCCACGCCCAGCACCTCATCTACAAAGGCAAACAGGGACCGATACCAGTGGGTTTCCAGGATGTGGTTTCCATGGTGACAGTGCATCTCCTGCTCTGGGGTTCCCAGCCCCGGGCGGGTTGCCGTGGAGACTCTCACCTCATTGAAGAGTGATTTGTGGGGCTGTTTTCCTTCTTGATTTCATCTCCTTCCTTCTATCCAGAAATTCCTGCTGGCCCAAATGGCCTTTCCCCTCTCATGGCAGACCCCAAAGGGCCACAGAGGCCTGAAAGCATTCTGTTTACCCAAGGCTCCCCTGGTAACCCTCTGCCTGTCTCGTGGAGTGAGTGGGCATCCCTAAAGGCCAGCTGAAGGGTTGCCACAGAGGAACAGGTCATAGCGGACCTGGGTTCCACCTTTTCTGCCCACTGCCCTGCCAGACCGCTTGCCTTGCACATGCATTGACATGTCAATCTTGTCTGCTTCTGCTCAGCAGCCATTTCCACTAAGAGTCCTCATGGCTTTGGAGGGAGGGTGAGAGACAGCAAGAGGCGGAAAAGGAGGGACGTGGGCTCACGCTGAAGAAGGGAGCTGAGCATTTGGCTGAGAGCCACTGTAGGTTAGAAGAGGGGATGCACTGGGCAAAGGGGGAGGGGGAGGGGAGGAGATGGGGGTGGGGGCGCTGGGGAGCGAAAGAGGAGAGGAAGTGGTTGAGGGTGAGATCTCAAGTCACCCAAGAAAGCCAGCCCTGGATCTTAGCAGGAGCATTTCTCTGGTGTTAATGCCCCTTGTAAATCACTGCATAGCCCCCAGACCGAAAACAGGCCTCTCCTTTCTCTGCCAAGTAGAGAACCTGTTTGTCGACATAAAAACATATTAAGCACGTTGTCCTTCTCCTTCCCCCCAAGTTAAAAGCCATTACAATAATTAATTAAGGCAGGAGATTAATTAAAGAGTCGTTTCCCCCCATTCTCCCTGAATAGATCCATCAGGGGGTGGGGGAACATGTGGTACACAGCAGACAAGAGGGGGGCTTGGGGCAGAGAGGAATTTACAGACATAGCTAGAGACAGAGGACATTAGTGGGAGGGGGAGGCTCTGCAGGGGCTGGGGCTGAGAGGGGCTGGCAGGGAGGCCCCTGAGGAGGAGGAGAGCCCAATCTGCTTCAGAGGGCCCATGGCCTGCGATCACCTTCCCCTCTTGATTTTTCCTGCATGAGGGTCTCTGTCACCATGGAAACGGGCCTGGGGACATGAAGGAGTATTAGCCCCCTGATCCTAGGTTCTTCTCTCTGAATGTGTGACAGGCCAGAGCTCCTCAGTCTAGGGTTCCAGCCCCACGGGTGAGATTTCCAGGTAACCAGAGTGAACCAGCCTCCTGAGAAGACGTTTCTGTGGTGTGGTGTGAGGGCAGGGCGGCCTGCCTCGTGCGGTGCCCTAGCTTAAAACCAATTCACCTCATGCTCAGTGTCTTGATGACCCAGCCTGAAATTTCTCTTCTTCAAATTTATGACACTGCAACCCCCTGAAACTGTTGCCCTGAGGGAATCTTTAAACCTTAAACCAAAAATATCCCCTGAAGTCTTCATAAAACCAAACAATGGTGTAGCTTAACTAGTAAAAAATGTCTGCCTTGAGCGTTATGCTCTTTTAAGAACTATCTGTATGGGATCAAATTGACAACAGTAACTTGAACGACTAGATAGGAACCTTAGGGGGCAGTGAGTTTATGTTAATGGGGGAGGAACAACTCAGAAAAGGAGGGTGAGAATGGTTGCACAACTCGAAAAATGTAATTAATGTCACTGAATTGTACATGTGGAAACTGTTGAATTGGTGTATGTTCTGCTGTGTATATTCTCAACAACAACCAAATAAATTAAAAAAAATTTTTTTTTTTACCATACTGAAGACATGACTGCCTAGTGTTAGCTAGGCTGAGAATTATTACAATCTTTTAGGTAACTTTTCTCATTTTGCCAGATTTTGAGATCTTAAAAATTCCTTCCTTCCTTCCTTCCTTCTTTCCTTTCTCCCTCCCTCCCTGCCTCCCTTCCTTCCCTCCTATTCCTTTGACCAATTTGCTTTCCAGCTTAATTCCATATTTCTAAGAAATATTTCTATAATGTAATGTATTTCATGTGTGACATTATGGGTTTAAGCCGTTCCATCCTGTGTCTCTGTCTTGCCTACTTTTGAGCTTTCCAGATCTTTCTGGATGACTTGTTAAAAAACATCATTCTTGTGTTTTCATGTTTTGGATAATATTTGTCATATTCTTAATAAACATTATAAAAGGTGTGACATTCCATAGATGACTCCACATTGCCTCTCCTGGCGTTTTCTCCTTTCTGCCATATCATGGTTGGGGTTGGGTGTCGTCAAGTCGGTTCCGACTCATAGCGACCCTGTGTACAACAGAATGAAACACTGCCGGGTCCCGCACCATCCTCATAATCACTGTTAGGCTTGAGCCCATTGTTGCAGCCACTGTGTCAGTCCATCTCATTGAGGGACTTCCTCTTTTTCACTGACCCTCTACTTTACCAAGCATGATGTCCTTCTCCAGGGACATCCTTCCTGATAACATGTCCAAAGTATGTGTGAAATGAGTCTCGCCATCCTTGCTTCTAAGGAGCATTCTTGTTGTACTTCTTCCAAGACAGATTTGTTCGTTCTTTTGGCAGTCCATGGTATATTCAATATTCCTTCACCAACACAATTCAAAGGCGTCAATTCTTCGGTCTTCCTTATTCATCGTCCAGCTTTTGCATGCATGTGAGACGACTGAAAACACCATGGCTTGGGTCAGGCGCACCTTCGTCTTCAAACTGACTTCTTTCATTTTCAACACTTTAAAAAGGCCTTTTGCAGCAGATTTGCCCCAATGCAATGCATCGTTTGATTTCTTGACTGCTGCTTCCATGCGTGTTGATTGTGGATCCAAGTAAAATGAAATCCTTGACAACTTCACTCTTTTCTCTGTTTATCATGATGTTGCTTATTCGTCCAGCTGTGAGAATTTTTGTTTTCTTTCTGTTGAGGTGTAATCCATACTGAAGGCTGCAGTTTCAAGGTAGGTTTTGTGTATCTTCATGCACTGTCTGGACTTAGCAGGCAGCCCTTTCTGCTGAGGGGGGTTACACAGCAGCAAGAAGAGATGAGGGTGAAGTTCATGCAGAACTTCGGTGCTTTATGTGCTCTGAGACCTACAGAAAGTAACACAAGGTCACAAAACGTGTATTCACTCTGCCATTATTGACGGAGGCCTACTGTGTAGTAGGCCTTGGGGACACAGGGGTGGACAAGAGAGATGTGGTCCCTGTCCTCTGGGGGATGACAGTCTGGTGAGAAGACAGACACCAAACAAGCAAACACCAAAAATATAGCTACAAATTGTGAAGAACACTAAGCAGCAAAAAATCAAGGTTCTGTGAGAGAGAATAGCAAGGATCTAACTTCGGTTATGGAGGTAATTACGGTTCAGTGGTAGAGTTCTCCCTTCCATGCAGGAGACCCAGGTTCGATTCCTGGCCAGTTCACCTCATGCACAGATACCACCCGTCTGTCAGTGGAGCCTTGCGCGTTGCTGTGATGCTGAACAGGTTTCAGCAGAGCTTCCAGACTAAGACAGACTAGAAAGAAAAGCTTGGTGATCTACTTCCGAAAACCAGCCAGTGAAAACCTTATGAATAACATTGGTTTGATTCACAACTGATCATGGGGATGACGCGGGACCGGACAGCGTTTTCTTCTGTTGTGGATGGGGTCGCCATGAGCTGGGGGTCAACTTGAAGGCAGCTCACAACAACAGCTTAGGCTGTGGGGGTCAGAAGAGGCCTCTTGGAGGAAGTGACATTTCCACTGCAACAGAAGTGGGAGGAGAAGTCAACCAGGCACAGCAGAGGGAAGCAAGTCTCAGGTGAGGAGTGAAGCTCCCCAGCAGAGGTGGAGCCACCGGAAGCTGAGGAAGCATAAACCCAGGGTTTCCCCAAGGCCCTAGGAGCGGGCCTACCAATGTGTCCACTGGTCACCTCTTTCTGTAAAAATTGCAAAAATAAAACAGTTTAACTTCAATCCATTAAGACCACTAACTTCTCCTCTGTCTACTTTGCCAGGCACTCAGGGACAGGATCAGGCTGAGGGGTGCCGAGTTGGGATACAACCGGTTTGGGTTTTGGGAGATGTACTGACGTGGTTGCAGCCCTTCCGTGCATGGCTAAGGTCCAGCGGTCTGCCCCTGTGCGGGAATGCAGCAGGAGCGTCCCCACTGCCACTGTGCCGACCTGCCCTGTGTGAGTCGGGCCCTGGGGCAGGCAGGAAGCGGAGGAGGAATGGGCACAGGCAGAAGCTGGTCTGCAATATTGCTCTGAATTTTGTGATGCTTGTGATATTAGTCTGCTTTTAAAAGTAATTTGCTTTAATTTTTCTCTTTCTAAATTTTCACTGTTGTACCTAATTTTTTTTATTTTGGATTTCTGCAGTCTTTCTTTAAGGGGCCCCTCTCCCCGACTATATGAGCTTCAGACCCCCAGATCTGGGAGCCACCCCTGGTCTGAGGTGGGTGAGTCTGGCTCCTCCCACCCTGAGTGTGGCCCACGCTGAATGGGCAAGCGAGTGGGTGTCCACAGAAGCCAGAGCCGAAGAGCCCCATCCAGAGACTTCCCAGGTTTCTCCTGCTGTGTCACCATTTCCTCTGTCTTAGGGAAAGGGGAGCTGGGGGGCAGACAGAGCAGCTGTTTGCTTAGGACCAAGGGCCAGCTGCTCCTTGGCTGCCTGTCCGTCCCGGGCTGAGGGGTGTACGTTGCAGACACCAGGCCCAGTGCAGTTTCACCCCAAGGACAGACAGGACTCTGCTGGAACCACGATGGACTGTGATGAGTGCATTAAGAGCTTTTGAAGTTAACTTTGATTACTGGTGACGGGTTGCCTGTGGGAAGGAGAGTTGGTGGCTGAGGTCAGGGGTGGAGGGAGACCGTCTTCCCACGGTATCCTCTTTTACCTTTTGAATTTTGCACCCTGTGCAGGGTTTTTTTTGGTTATTGTTTTACGGTTGTCACCAAGTTGTGATCGCCTGTGTGTCTGAGTAGAACTGTGCTCCACAGGGTTTCCAGTGGCTGATTTTTCAGAAGTAGCTCTCGCCAGGGCTTTCTTCCCAGACGCCTGTGAGTGGACTTGAACCACCAACCTTTCAGTTAGCAGCTGAGCATGTTAGCCAGTTGCACTGTCGGGATTCTGTGTCCACGTGGTACCTATTTAACATACTCGGAAGAGAGACAGAAAAGAAGCCAATGGAAGGACTCTGATAAAGCTTTTCTTACCTCTCCACTACAGTTTCAATCTAGAACACTCAGAAAGTATGGAAAAGTATAAAGAAATGGAAAAATCACTAGACTGTGGGAGCGAAGATATATAGCCACCACTTCCCTCAGACTTTTCGTCCGTGCATGCATACATGTATTTACATAATTGGGATCGCAATGTGTACATACAGATTGGAATCTTTTAAATACTCATGGTGTTTCCAGATGCTTTAAACTGTAGGGGAGTCGGTATTCTCAGCCCTTCCGACCCCCCACTCCTCAGGCCACAGTGCCTTGAATTAACCCATTGAAGAATCATTTGGGGTGAAGGCATTACCTTATCCAGTCGTTCTCTTTTAAAATATACCCTCTGCTATCAGACAGTGTTTAGAACATAAATACATGTACGTGATAGATTAGGTAGAGAGGACAGAATAAAAATACACACATAATTTTTATACACAATACATAAAATGGTCTAAAAAAAGAACATGTACATACTAAGGAAGGTGGGAGAGAATCCAGAGCGGTACTAAAAGGGCTTAGGTCTGTTTTATGATTGTGTTTTATGAACGAATGCGTGTGTGTGTGTGTGTGTGTGTGTGTGTGTGTGTGTGTGTATGTGTATGTGTTGGAGAGGAGGTCTGGGGGGATAAATGCAAAGTGACCCAAAGAATTTTCCCAAAGGAAAATGAAAACCCTGAGGGGCCCTGGCTGCAACTGTTTCTGAAGGTGGGCTGGGTTGGGAGGAGGCTGGCAGGGCCTGGAGGGCTGAGCTGGAAGCCTGGCCCCACCAGATGCCTCTGACTAGCTCCTCCCAAGCCAAAACCCAGACAAACCGTGACCCCACAGGGTACAGCCCAGAACCTGATCTGGTTTGAAAAGGAGGGCTTATTTGCAGCCCCCTTCTCTCCACCACTCCACCACATAGAATCCAGCCCCAGACTCTGCTATTGTCCAATGCCAAGCTCTCCCGTAGATATGCGTTGGGGGGGCTGTCCCTCTGCAATTCTTGAGGTTCTACCTGGCTGCCCCCTCCACCCCCATTGACCCCCCTCAGCCCAGATCCCTCTGGAAGGCAGAAAGCACAGGCAGTGTGGTTTAGAGACCCAGGGAATCAGGGCCTCCCTCAGAGCTGCTTCTTAAGAGGATTTGCAGATCGTTGATCGGTGGCAGATCTCTTTGCTTTCTGCTTTCCTTCTTGCTCATATAGAAGTGCAGCCGCTGTGGTGGGAGCTCAGGCTTTGGGGGCTGAGGGTGCTCAGGGGTGGGGGGTGGGGTGTCTGGAGCCTCACCCTCTCTGCCTCCACTTCCCCGAGAGCAGAAGCTGGGGACGCATGGTCAGAATTAGAACATGGATCATAACCCTGCTTACTCGTGCTTTGCCCTGAACCCCAGAATGTTAAATGCTTCCCTCTCCTTCCCTCAGATGGGCGTAGAAGGTGCAGGAGAGCTCGGCCACCTGCCAGGCATCCCGAATCTTCCCCCTCAAGTTCCAGCTGCAAGCCTCTCAGACACAGCGCCTGCTGGCTTCCCACCCCCGGCCTAAAGTGCCTTATCTCTCCCTATCCACACTTTGAAAGCAGCGGAACAAAGACTTGTTGACTGGTAGGTGGAGTCTTCAGCTGCCTGAAGAAGAGCCAGGAGCGTTTCTTAGGCCACACGTTGCTCAATTCCTGAGTTTCTTGTGAATTGACCCAGTTTCTACTAGCGGCCCCAGAGGGGGCAGCTGTCCACAGCTGGACTGTGAGAGGGAGCGGCCCTTACATATCCAGCTCCCTTGGACTCAGGACTGAGGTCTTCCTGACGAGCATGTTCAGGTCTTGCTTGATGGGCTGGCAGAGGCCTGGCCGGGGATTAGACTCAAAATGTAATAAAGTTGGGCAGTTTGGCCTCTCTGTCTGGAAGTGGGAGGTAAGTATGTAGCTGGGGGAGATTCTGGAAGCCACCTTGAGTCCTCAAGGGAAGTCGGCCTTAGGATAAAGACAACATCATGAACGGCAGGAGGTGAGAGAAAGAAATTGGGTTCTTGGTGGTATTTTTCAGCTACTGGGTCAAACCAACCCGATCAACTGACCCTCTTGCCAGCAGTGTGTGATGAGCTCATGCTCTGGGGTCTCCTCCAAGGCGGGAAGGACTCTTTGATCCCTGGTTGCTGCCTTTCCTGAAGCTTTTTCTGGCCCCAGAGTTCAGGGCTTGTGATGTGCTGTACTCTGCAAGCTGTCAGTTCCTGTGACCACCCAGTGTCTCTGGGGCCTGGATGCTATGATGGGGTTGGGGGGTGGCCCGGAGCATAATGGGCACCTGGAGAATGCGTGCATGTCTTCCCCCCATCTCCACCCAGAGCAGGAAGCACAGGCATTGTGGCAGATACAAACCTGCTTCCTGGAATTACGATGCCATTCTTCTGGATGGGAGAGACCCGACTAAGAAGTCATGCAAGGAAGAGAATACGCAAATGTATTTGAAAACAAACAGGAAGTGGTTATGGCCTCTTTGGGCAGAGAGAAGTCTGTTTCATGAGAGCCCTGCTCTGGGTGGCTTTGTCCAGGTTTTGTCATTGAATAAACATTAACTGAATGTCTATAAGTACCTGGCCTTGGATAAGGTACTAGAACACAGGGGGACACAGAGGTGAATAAGAAGATGCAGTCTCTGCTTGTTGTGGATTGAATTGTGACCCTCTAAAATATGTACTGAAGTCTTGGTCCTTGTACCTGTGGATGTGATCCTGTTTGGAGGTAAGGTTTTTTGTTATGCTAGTGAGGCCCCACCATAGTAGGTTGGGTCCTAAACCTAATCACTTCTGAGTTATGAATAGAGCAGAAACACACAGGGGCAAGACACCACAGGAAAACAGATACACACGGCAGATGCATCTACAAGCCCAGGAACGCCAAGGATTGCTGGCAGCTACTAGAAGCTGAAATAGACAAAGAAAGGCCTCCCTCTAGAGTCATGCCCTGAATTCATACGTCTAACCCCCTGAACAGTGAGAAAATAAGTTTCTGTTTTTTAAAGCCACCTACCACTTGTGGCATTTTTTTGTTACTGCAGCAGTAAGTAACTAAGACACTACTCCCAACAAGTTTAGTCTAATGTAGCAGACCAATATGCAAACAGTGAAATTATAATTTAGTGTGGCAAGTGTATAGATAAAGCAGAAATCCAGGTTCTCAGGGTCTCAGAAACAGGGTGACCAGCCCCACTGTGGGGTGAAAGAGTTAGGGAAGAGTTTTTTGATGGTTGCTTCTCCTTGCCCACTTCTGCTTTCCTAACAGGCCCCAGTTTTCCATTGGGTCTTTTGCACAGAAACCTTATGCTTTGGGCCTAATTGACTAACTCCAGCTTCGGGCAGAAATAGATTATAATGAGCTTAAGCTACTCAGCACATTCTATTCCTGGCCATAGACTTTACTTCATGGGTGGACATGTGGTCCAATCAGAGTGAATCTCAGCACTTCTGCTTGGACTGCTAGACAGAGATACTTGCTTGTGAGTCCCCTCTTTTTCCCTCTCTGCTCGTCCTTCTCTCTGGATGTGAGAAATAAGTATGTAGTTGGGGGAAATTCTAGAGTCCACCTTGAGACTGTAAGAGAAGTCAGCCTTAGGATAAAGATAACATCATGAAAGGTAGGAGATGAGAGGAAGAAATTGGGTCCTTGGTAACATTTTTAGGCCACCAGATCAAACCAACCCTGAAATCCACCCTACCTCTGCACTTACCCTTACAGGAACAACACATTCCCTTCCTGTTTAAACCATTTTGAGATGGCTTTTGTTGATGTTGCTATGACTTGCAACATAGAGCCCTAATGCTGCAGGCTTGCTCCCCGAGAATTCTGACACATGAGATAGATATTGAAACACATGCTCTAGAACTCTTCAAAGCATTTTTTTTTGAGAGCTGTCATGGATTGAATTGTGTCCCCCAAAAATGTCTGTCAACTGGGCTAGTCCATGATTCCCAGTATTGTGTTATTGCCCACCATTTTGTCATCTGATGTGATTTTCCTATGTGTTGTAAAACCTATCTCTATGATGTTAATGAGATGGGATTAGTGGCAGTTACATTGATGGGGCAGGACTCAATCTACAAGATTAGATTGTGTTTTAAGCCAATCTCTTTTGAGATATAAAAGAGAGAAGCAAGCAGAGAGACAGGGGGACCTCCTACCACCAAGAAACAAGAGCCAGAAGAATAGCCTGTCCTTTGGACCCTGGGTCCCTGTGCTGAGAAGCTCCTCAACCAGGGAAGATTGATGGCAAGAACTTTCCCCTAGAGTTGACAGAGAAAGAAAGCCTTCCCTTGGAGCTGGCACCCTGAATTTGGACTGCTAACCTCCTAGACTGTGAGAGAATAAACTTCTGTTTGTTAAAGCCATCCGCTTGTATTTCTGTTATACCAGCATTAGATAACTAAGACAGGAGCCCTGTGATTTGTGATTCTGGAGCCCACACCCAGCAAATGTGTGCTGAGAGGTGACTGTGTACCAGCTCCTGAGCAGGATGTTGGGATGCACAAATCAATGAGATGCTGACACCTTGCAGGGCACCCATATGGGCATATCTGCCATGTTGTGCTGGAGGGAAGCATAGAGGCTTTGTTCCCACAGAGAGGAGGTGGGGGGGAGGCTGTGTGGAGCAAGTGTAGTTTGTCATTGTGGCTGGCCAGCATTGACTCCTCTTCCTCCTCCTGACTCTCCTTTGGGAGCATCCTGGAGGTTCAGGTGGGGACCAGGCCCGGCCAGTCCAACCATCCCTCCCCTCTGTCCACAGTGACTCGTTCAAGGATGGGCTCTTTACTCCAAGCTAGATGAACCAAAGTGTCCCCTGAGCCTTTGCTGGAGTTTTATCGTTGCTGAGATGACAGTAGGTTCTGGGGTTCATCTTAGGGTTTCCTCCAGACCAGAAGAATCCAGGTCTTAGTGTGATGGCTTTAAAAGATACACAGAAATCTACTGCTTGGGGTTGTGATATAGCCATCTTCACGAGTGTTTGAACTGTTGGGTCTTAGAGTTGGAAGGACCTCAAAGAAAGCTTTTCAGACCCAACCCACCCATGTTGCTAATGAGAAAACAGAGACCCAGGCTGGGTGAGTGACTTGCTCAAGTTCCCCTGGTGAGCAGTGGCAGAGCTGGACTGGAACTCTAATGTCCTGCCCAGCCCTGTCCAGGGCTCCATTCACCATGCCCAGGACCTCTGCTTGTGCCCGTCCAGCTTCTCAGCTTCGGCAGGAATGAGACTGGCCCGGTGGCTCGGCATTGAGGCATCCAGCACTCCAAGGGGAGGGCTTCATTTTCCTGGGTCTGCTGTAGCCTTGGAAAAGGCAACCTAGAATCCAGCCTCAGGGCCCTGGATCCTGGTGATCGCTTCCCACAAGAGGGCAGGAGGTGGGAAAGAAAACACCTGGAAGAGGGTGGAGTGCTGTCCACCCTGGTTCCGAGCAGGTGGGGTCCTGAGGCTGAGGTTACGGTCACAGCCCGTCCAGGCCGAGCGAGTGGTCTACGGACTCCCATTACCAGGCGGCAGAGTGGTAATAAGAGCTGCAGAAGCCTCACCCTCTGCTCCCCCAGGGGCTGGCGGTGGGCCCTTCCTGCCCAGGCTGCCCAATGCTTCAGCTGCAGGCTTCTCGCTCCTGGACAGGGAGGGGTGGAATGTTTGCCGAGCCTCATGCTGGCACTGTTCTCGAGAGATATAGACAAACTTGAAGAGAGCTCAGGTGAGCCTCCAACACACCAGGCACCCAGAAGAAGTGAGAGAAAGACCAAGCAAAGACAGTAAGCAGAAATAGAGGGGCAGCTAGAGCTCAGTAGGTGGCTTCCCTCCCACAGTCTGACCTCGGCTGTCATGGCTTCTATACCCAGGACTGGCTCCAGAGTTTGCAAGGCCCAGTGCAAAATGAAAATGCAAGGCCTCCTGTTTCAAAATTACTCAGAATTTCAAGATGGAAACAGCACAGCATGAAACCCAGAGCAGGGCTCTGCGTGATGGCAGTTGGATGCCCGTGAAGCTGGCCCTGTCTGCACCATCTCGGTGTGGGAAAGTTCTGGGTCTATTTATTTGCCTATTCATGAACTGGTTTAGGGTAGTGGTTAGGAGCGTGGTCTCTGGAGCTGGACTGGGTTCGAATCCCAGCTCTCCCCCTTACATGCTGTGTGATCTCAGAAGTCATTTAACCTGTCTGGTTTCTTCATATGTAAAACGGGGATAGTAATAATGCTGTTGTGGGGATTAAATGAGATAACATGTGAAAATTGCTTAGAACAGTGCCTGGCCCGTAGACATTTCCACAAGGGTGTGTTAGTACTTCTGTTATCTACACACAGACTCTTTGAGGGTGAGACCTCGTCTCCAACTTATTAGTTCACAACAGGGCCTCCACAACTGCCCCTTCCAGGCTCCAGCTGACCCAAGAGGAGAGCTGCCACGTTTAGAGGCAGGCTGGTTTCCTGGGGCCCACCGCCACCCAGTGTTCCCCCAACTTTCCCTTTCCCCAAGAGCCAGCTCCATCTTAGCAGGGTTAGCCAGGGCTGGGGGAGGCAAATCCACTCTTGCCGAGAGCACGTAGTTGTGGTTGCTGGGAAGCTCAGCCTTGTAAACCTGATTCTCTGACCACTAAGCCTTTCTCTCTGGAGTGCTGAGGTGGGGAAGGCCGCCAAGGTTCGCAGAGAGAGGGCCAGAGGGTAAGCACATAGCCAGAGTTGGCCCCAGCTGACGAAGGAGGAGCAGGTGCTGGGAGTTGAGGGAAAGGAGGGCAGTGGGATGGGAAGGGGCAGTGCTGTGGGGCTGTGGGGAATGGGAGGAGGTGGGATGGGGGCCCCTAGAGTGGTCTCCAGGCCTCCTCCAGGCTAACCCACTTTGTGGGGAGGTGAAGTGCTCAAGTGGCTTGGGAGCCCGGGATTCTTGGCCTGGCTCTGTGCACTGGCCAACCCCGAGCTGGTCTCTCAGCGATCCCTCTGGGCTTCCCTAGCCATCTGCCAAATGGGATTAAGACTCCTCACTTCAACAGGGCTTTTCTGAGAAGCAAAGATATGAGAGAGAGCGAGAGCGAATGAGCGAGAAGAGTGACTGAGAACACAGAGGCGTCAGGAGCTGGCACACAGACGTGTGTATGCAGAAAGGCTCAATCTGCTGTCCACATGTGACAGGGTCTTCATTCTCACAGGTGTGCTTGCTTCAGAAAAGGGATACTTTGGACCTTGCAATGGAAGTGGAAGTACCCGCCGCTGTTGCAAAAGCTGAAGATGCTGTTTCCCACACAGGACTGGACCTAGTGGTGGCTGACAGGACAGCTGACAGTCTACACGCACACTCACATACACAGTCTCACATATACACACTCACTCATACAGTCTTTCAGGAACAGCCCCTCCACCATCACTACCAAGGTCACCTCCTGAACCCTCTGCCTCCAGGCAGGAAGACTCCTAACCCAGCCATCTGGGCTTCTACTTCTCTTTTCCCCCTTATCTGGTCCTGCCAGGGCAGCCAACCTTGTTTCTAGGACTGTCAGCTCCCATTTTACCAAGGCTGTGAGTCTGCTCCCTGATAGGGCCCTCTGAGTTGTACACATCTACTGAGTGTGCCCTGTGAGCCTCCCTTGATGCACACGCACTGTCTGGGGTGCAGACGTGGCGAGCTGTTCCTCAAGGGCCTGAATATCCTGCTGGGTCAGCTTCTCAGCCATCTTCCCAGGGCTGGCACCGGCTGCTTCTGGGCCCCCAGACTCAGGCACCTTGAGGAAGAATAGCAAACAAGCCCAGACTCCAGGAGGCACCAGGCCAATGCATGACCTTGGAGTGTTTGCTTTTTTAAACTTAAAAAGTACACAATTTTAATTTTCATCAGGAAAACGATTGTGTTCTCAGAACTTCCAGGCGGCCCCCGTCCTGGCCAGTTCCTCATTTAGGCTGCCTCTCAAGAGGGAAAACGGCAAAATACAATTACCAGAGGAACAATGGACCCGGGTTATATTTAACCCAGGACCAGGCTCTGCGGCTCCTGCGGGCCCCACCCCACTCCCTGGCTCCTCTCCGCCCATCTTAGCTGTCACCTTCCTGGCTCTCTGTCTCCTTCTCCCTACCTCCCAGCTGCCCCCACTACCCGGTCTCCAGTTGTCTGCACTCTGAGTCATTCCTGATGGAAAGCATCTCCCAGAACAGGAGCAAATCCCTTCCTCCCTGCCCTCCCCAGAGCAGGGAACAGCCCCTTTGGGTTAGGCCACTCCTGAGTCAGATAGAGAAGGCTCTGGGGGTGGAGTTGTCCGAAAGAAAACCCTAGCCTTTATCTGCTGCCTTCAGATCTCAGAAACACAGAGTCCCTGGTGCTCCCGGCTCACAAAGGGCTTTCACTGCCCTTACCTTGGTTCATCCTAGTATTAATCATTTGAAGCCAGGCCCATTTTACTGGTGTAAAAATGGAGGCTTACAGAAGTTAAGTGAATTAATCACAGAATGAGGCCAGCAGATTCCATTGCATTTCTGTTTCTCTTGGACAAATCAGCTGCCTTTGGCTTGTGTTTCCTGATGGGCGTCACAGGTGGGTTGCCGCCAAGGTCTCTTCCAGATCTAAGGTCCGATGAGTGTGATGTCCAAATGCTGGGGTCTCTGCAGTTGGCATCTTATTAGCAGGCGTCTCCATAGGGGTGACCCCGCAGTGAAAGGATGTGGAGCAGCACAGTCAGGCAAGGGCCACAGCAGTGTGACAGGCAAGGGGGGCCTCAGGCAGGCAGCACAGCTACTTCCTCAAGAGGCCTTCCGCAACCATCTAGTGGAGCTGAACCTCCCCTTTCCCACCTCCCATAGTGCCATGGACTTTCTCTTGTCAAGGTTTCAATTCTACACTTATTTCTGTGGTTATTATTATCTTATTCTCTGTTTATTCCAAGATCCTGTAAGTTCCTTGAGGACAGGGATATGTCCTTCTGGGCACCCGGTAAAGACCTGTGTAGCTCTCCTTTTTTTTTTTTTTTTTTAACACATATTGTTTTATGACATTGGTTAACAACCCCACGACATGTCAAC
>NW_004444099.1:956600-985381 GCF_000243295.1 Trichechus manatus latirostris | reverse complement strand
AATATACATAGCCAAAATATACCATTTCAAAAATTTCTACATGTACTGTTCAGTGACATTAACTATGCTCTTTCAGTTGTGCTGCTATTCTCACTTTAGATGGTTTACAGAACAAAATAGTTTCTCATTAAACAGTTAGTACACATGTTGCCCTATGACAATGGTTAACAACCCCACCACATGTCGACACTGTCCTTACTCAACCTTGGGTTCCCTATCACCAGATTTTCTGTCCCCTTCTGCCTTCTAGTTCTTGTCCCTGGACTGCTGTGCCTCATTAGTCCCGTTTTGTTTTATGGGGCTGTCCAATCCCCGGCTGAACGGTGAACCTTGGAAGTGACTTCACCACTGAGCTAAAAGGGTGTCTGGGGGCCATACTCTCAGGGTTTCTCCAGTCTCTTTTAGGCCGTTAAATCTGGTCTTTTTTGTGTGTGTTAAAATTTTGTTCTACATCCTTCTCCAGGTCTGTCCAGAACCCTCTGTTGTGATCCCGGTCAGAGCAGTCAGCAGTGGTAGCCGGGCACCATCTAGCTATACTGGACTCAGTCTGGTGGAGGCCTTGGTAGCTGTGGTCCATTAGTCCTTTGGACTAATCTTTTACTTGTGTCCTGTTTTCTTCATTCTTCCTTGCTCCAGAAGGGGTGAGACCAGTGGAGTATCTTAGATGGCTGTTGTGTAGCTCTTCTTGTTTGATTACAAGAAGCTACTCTAAATCGAGAAACATGTTAATGGGTGTTCATTGATAGGTCACACCAGCCAACATCTGGGCTGTGCAGAACATATAGTACGAGACCCAGAATGCATTCCAGCTACAGACAAGATGTGGTATTCTCTTTGCAGACTCTAATTCTTAATTTCTCAGGGATCCTCCACTTATAGGGTGGGAATGCCTGGATTAAATTATCCTTCTGTGAAGTTTTCCTGATAAGGAGCTACTTCTAACTACATCAGCATCTTAAGTATTCCTTGAGTGTGGGAGTTTGGATGGGGTTTGGTGCTGGTGAGAGTCCCTGGGTGGTGGAAACTGTTAATGAGCTTTGCTGCCAACCAAAAGGTTAGAGGTTCAAGTCCATTTCAGAAGAAAGGCCTGACGATCTACTTCTGAAAAACTAGCCATTGAAAACCCCATGGAGCACAGTTCTACTCTGGCACACATGGGGTCGCCATGAGTCATAGTCAACTCCATGGCAACTGGTAAAAACTGGTGGTGGGGTGATGGTAGAGGTGAGGGTGGAGGAGGTGAGAGGAGGGGAGGTGGGTGATTGTGGTGGGGTGGGAGGTGGAGGGGCTGTGGCTGCATCGGTGATCAGCCAGGGGAGGAGGGATCGATTGTGTGGGAGATCCACCAGTTCAGGCTGTAAGATCGACCAGTGGACCATGATCAGCTAGTGGGCTCTCCTGGTCCATAAATTTACCTGAAGACTAGGGGTGGATCAAATACCCAGCCTACTTTCTATTCGCACGTGCTATGTGCTCCATTGACGAGCCAGACCAGCAAGATTAACAGTAACACTGAGGTTCAAGGCGAGTCAAGGAAGAGAAGAATGATGTGGCATGTGGCTCCTGTCATCTCCGGGGAGAAGTCTTCAAAGAAGGGAATGAGAAAGAGGAACGTGCCCAAGAGTGGTAAGTCCGAGACCCCAAACTCCTGCTTTTGGGCTCTGGTTCCAATGTGTGGAGCCTTTCAGCTCTGAGCCCACACATCTCAGCCCCTCTGGCAGGATTAGCAGAAAGGGTCTCTGAGAATAAGCTCCCACCAGCTGCTGTCAGTGCAAACCAGGAGTCCCCCAACCCGACGAAATGAATTTTAAAACGGCTTGGCTGAACGTGCCCTGGGCTTACTCCACCCACAAATACTAGACACAGAGTCCAAAGTACTCAACAAGCTCGAAGCTCGGCCAGCTCTACCCTCCCTGGTTAGTCGTAACTCCGAGGGGCCGGCAGCAGCCATCACTTTTGACTAATAGCATCTGGACCACGAGAAACCTTGTTCAGCTCAGCTGGTGTAGACCCCCGTGGAGTCCCTCTCCTTGCAGCTTCCCAAACCTGCGTCTAATAGTGATGCCTTGCATTTACAGCGCACTCAGCTCCAGGGGGCTTTACAGACATAATCTAATTGAGGGGAGCAGAGGGATGGGGCAGCGGAAGGAGGCGTCCTCTTTTTAACCAGGAGGGATGCTAGGCAGGAGAGCCTTAGAGATGCCAGGGGCCAGGTGAGGACTATACAACAATGTCAGGGTGACAGGTCTTTATTGGGCGCCTGCTGTGTACCCAGCCCTGCATTAGGAGGTTGGAGGAGTTCAGAAGCAGGGAGCGTGAGCTTTGACCTGGTATGGAAGACAAGGCCCACCCATAGGCCATAGGGTGGACAGGGCTTGGTTAGAGGCTGGAATGTGGGGCCCTGTTGCTCTCTCCATGGCAATCCAACCTGCACGCACCCCTAATCCCCTTCTTCAGTGCTGCTCTGATGGTCTGTCTCTTCTGCTGCCAGCTGGCTTGGCCTAACCAGCCGGCTCCTTTGCTGGCGTTGAAGCCATTTGACTTCTGGTTGCCTTCCCAGCATCTGCAAGGGCGTGTGCGCCTGTCTTTCCCCTTCAGCCGTTGTGTTTGCGCCCTGACCGTGTGCCGGGTGCTCCTCCATTCACGCAGTCAGACCATCAGCTCCAAGGTGCAGGGGAGGGCCCTTGGGTCCTGGAGGGGCTGCGGTTTGCTGGGAGGCATGAGAGCCGGGATTCAAAGCCAGCTCGAGCTCTTTTCATGACATCCTAGAAGAAAGCAGAGCATCTAACGAGATGGCGCAGAGACGCGCTCTGGGGGAGTTCTTACACCTTTGGAAGCGTGCAGGCCAGAAAGCGTGTTCTGGGTAGAAGGAAGAGAATGTGTGGAGACTCTGAGCCTGGGCAGAGCTGACCATATTTAAAGGACAGAAGGAAGGCCAGGGTAGCAGGGGCAGGGAGAGCCGCGGAGGGAGAATGAGCTGGGTCTGGAGGAGAGATAGGCTCCAGGGGTGGAGAGGGCAGGCCTTGGAGGCGAAGCTGAATGGGGTCCCAGTCCACCAAGGGACTATGTCCTTCTTTCCCTGCCTCCTACTCCTCCCTTTCGTGAACACCACCCCCACCTCCACCCCCATGCCTGACATGAGGCCCCGCACAGAAGGGATGATTATAAACGAGTGTTGAATGAAGAGACCTCCAAGGATGTTCAGTGACATGGAGCTTTAGGAGTCTGGCCAGGCATTTGATGAGTGAGAGGATATTTGCTTTTAACTAAAGGATCACTCAATGCACAGTGAAAGCCTAACCCTCCTGGCTGGTCTGGGTGGCCTCATTTTACATGCTAAAGAACCAGGGTAACAAAAGTACTATTGTAAATTCTACTATTTATTGAACATTTTTAATGTACTAGGCTCTGTGCTAGAAACTATACAAACAAGTCCCTACAGTTACTCCATGGAGTAGACTCAGAGAGGGTAGGTGAGTTTCCTAAGGTCACACAGCTGGAAAATGATGGCTACAATTTCGAAGTGATTCTCCCAAGGAGAGAACCCTTTTGATAGCTCCTGGTGGTGCTGCTGCTGAGTTAGGACATGAGGGACAATGGAGGGCCACGTAGGTTCTGGAGTGAGAGGAGATGAAATTGGTGTTTGAGGATGTTGTGTATAAAGGCTACGGGATGGATGGAGAGGGAAGAGACTGGAGGAAGAGAGGCCAACAGAAGGTTAAAGCAGAGAATAAAAAATAAACTAGGAAAGAGAGAAGGAGAGTGATGAGGCCCAGGGAGGGAGGACACATCAGTAAGTGGTAATTGCTACCATTTGTATACCGTATTTCACCACGCCATTGCACACACATTATCTCACTCACTTTAATCCTCGAAGCAGCCCTATGAAGGAATAATGATAACTCCCACTTGCTGAGCCCTGCTCTGTGCCAGGTAGTTTATGTACATTTCCTGTAGCCCTGTCAGCAGCCACAGAGGTAAGTACTATCGTATCATTTCCCTTTTACGGATGATGTATCTGCAGTTCAGATAGGTTAATGAACTTGCCTAAGATGGCAGACTAGAGCTGGGGTTTGGATCCAGGCCTGTCTGACTCTACTGCCTGTGATTTATTCACTGTTCCAGACTTTATCCCATTTATGGATGAGGAAGCTGAGGCTTAGAGCAGCCCCAAGATGCTACAAGGGCTCAGTTACCAGCTGGGAGACATCTAGTCCATTCTGGCTCCAAGGCGGCCACTTGTCTTGCTGAAATCCATTTCCACACTTAAGCCTTTCTTCAAAGAGGCCTGACTTTGGCCCACAGGGACTTGGATACTACATGGTTCCCTCAGGCTCACCCAGGCCCCTGGGCCGATTCTTGATGGTCCCATGATTCCTTAAAGGCATGCGCCTCCCTCAGGTAACTGCACCTGGAGGTAGCTCCCCCAGATGCCTGAAGTTGGTCTTGAGGCCCATAATACAGCCCAAGGGAGTGGGGGCAGTCCCTTGAGAGGAGACAAACTCCAGATCACCTCTTCCCTTGCCAAGTCAGTGTCAGAGCCCAGCACTTCAGGGGTTGGCCGTTTCTTTATTGGGTTTCAGGCCCAAATGGGAGAAAGTTCCAGGGACATAAAGATACGAGATGGGCCAAGGCAGGCGTTGGGTGCATGGCCAGACCAGCCAAGGGCTGGTCAACAGAGAAGGAACAGATGGAGAGTTGTCCAAAGACCCGGTGGAAGTGGCAGTCATGGACCTCGTTAGGGACTGTACCCAGGACCGTGGGTGCCCTCACAGCTGGGTGGGTACACACAGACACCAGCCCTGCACAACCATTACATCCCCTGGGAACCATCCACTGGCTCTCCCAGCTGTCTCTTTTGGCCAGCGAGTCGGGATTCTGGAACTTTATGAGTCTGCAGCAGATGGAGGCCTGCAAACTCCAGGAGCCACGTGTTTTCTCAGCAGGTGGTTGGGGGGCGGTGCAGGAAGCCCTCTGAGGAGTGAGCCCTGAGGCTCTGGGGGCGGGGAGGTCGGCAAAACCTCTGCCCGGTAGACTGGCCTGCTTGGCCCTTTGGAGGTGCTCCATAGCGCTTGTTGACTGACTCCAGAAGAAAGGCCAGCATGAACTAGAGAGTGTCCTGCAAGGAATGGTGTATTCAGACAAGATGCTGTTGTTGTTAGTTGCCAAGGAGTCGGCTCCAACACATTGTGACCCACGTATAACAGAATGAAATGTTGCTTGGTCCTGCGCCACCTTCACGATCAAGCCACCACAGTACGACAAACTGACAGACGGGTAATGGAAACAAGACCCTAGAAGTCCTTAAAGGATCTGTTGTCAGGATTGAGAAGATTGGGTGGCACAGTGGTTAAGAGCTCAGCTGCTAAGCAAAAGGTTGGCAGTTCAAATCCACTAGCCGCTCCTTGGAAACCCTGTGGGGCAGTTCTACTCTGTCCTATAGGGTCACTATGAGTTGGAATCGACTGGAAGGCAACGGTTTGGGTTTGTTGGGCTTGTCATTAGCATCTTAGGTGTCCAAGTGAACTCCCTTTTTGAACCTGTTTGTAAGAATCGCAAATCTCAGCTGAAGGGTTTGCTTATCGGAGGCAAGCTTTGGCCCTGCTCTCCCTGAAAGCACTCCAGTTCCTGCCTACAGTTTATGGTTTATAGAAGGGACAGCCATACCAAGAGCTGCCAGGCTGCCTGAAGATGGCAAATGTCCTTTGTGCCTAGGATACCCATCCTCCTGCATGGGGACTCTTCTGAGGCTTCAGATAGATGAGCTCGGCCAATGAGGATGTTCCTCGACCGTCCTGAGCGCTGTATCTGTCTGTCCAGCTGGAGCGCGAGCTAGGGCTGATGAAAGAGTCAGCTTGCAGGTCCCGGCAGCAGAGGGATGGCCACCTAGTGTGTCAAGGGGGGCTAGATTGGATTCTAACCCCCACCTCTGCCCTGTGGGTCCCTACCCCACTCCCCTGCACAATGACCTGGCCTCAGGGAAGGCCTCCCAGCTACATGGCCAGTCTAGGGACCAGTGTCCTGGTGGCCCTGTGCTCACTATGGGAAAATGGGCAGACGTAGGAACCCCCAGCTGTGGGTTCTAATCCCACCCCAGACTCCATGGGTGGACAGGGGATGGTGGGGGTGTGCCGCTCCCTGAACTGTGTCCCCCTAGCAGGTGCGGAAGAGGCATACCTTTCTTTTCTGCCCAGAGGAGCCCCTTCCCCCACAAGGGGTGTCCCACACGGTCCCATGGGGTGCACTGGTGGGGATGGAGGAATGCTGGGCCCCATCTCTCAGGCCCACTGAGCTTCTTGACAGAGACGTGGCTCAGGCCGTAGGGAGGGACAGAGGGCCCTGCTGGTACTTAGGTCAGGCTGGAGCTTAAGGGCATCTAAGGTGGAGGTTCCAAACTGGTAGCCCGGGGAACAAAGTGGTTTTGTTTTTGTTTTTAAATGGGCTCATGCAGTGGTTTTTGTTTTAGTTTTCACTTTTTAAAAAATTTTTTGAGTTAGCCATTGGTACTTAAATTTGAGAATAGTTTACGCACAAATCCAGATTTCCAGTTTCCCTCAAAAATCAGAGGATCTAGCAACAGCGGGCTGGAGCTGAGTCATGGACGCCACGTTGGAGCTCTTCTCTGCCTCAGCGTCCCTACCTGGCCCACCGCCCTCACTTTAATAACTGGCCTGGCCCTGTAACCTGTGAGGTTGCAACCTTGGAGCTGATGTTTGGGGAAGAGAAGCAGACGGGTCCCTCAGCTGGTAGCGCTAGGTGGGGCCTGTCCTCTGGGGAGTGGTGGGGGTGAGGTGGTTGTGTGAGAGAAGATTGAGTAAGAGGACCCGAGGCTTACCCGTGGGAGAGAAGTGACTGGGCCAGGAGACCTCTACCTTGGAAGGATTTGTGATATTTCCTCCCTCAGGTCAGGAGCCCTGAGGGTTGGGAGAAGCAAAGACGTTTCTGGGGAAGTTTGGTGCTTGTGGAGAAAGGATTAAGAGAGGGATGGGGCTTCAGCCTCTCTTTTGTCTCCATTCCCCCAGGCTTCTGAGAGCTTTTTCCAAAACTCTGGCCTGATTAGAGGCTGGGGCCCTGAGGAGAAGGAGGCAGGACCCAGGATGCTGGGACCCAGGGCCGTGGCCTGAAGGTAACTCCAGATGCCTTTTTATCTCTGGGGCCTCGGGGTGGTCAGGAGGCCTATAGACACCCACTCCTGGAATGTCCCAGGGGCTCCGGTGGTGCTGTGCCCATTGTCAAGAACTCTGAGAAGTCTCCTTTGGCAGAGCCTGTGACACCTTGGTCTTTATGTAGCCACAGGCCGGCCAGAGGCCTGAGTCATAGGTCTGTTTGCAAAGTGTCCAGGGCCTCAGCAGGTGGTGGAAGATCCTCCCTTATGCTGCAGGTATGCTCTCTCCCATCTATCCAGCCGTTGCTGTCGAGTCAATTCCGACTCATAGCGACCCTGTAGAACAGAGTAGAACTGCCCCATAGGGTTTCCAAGGAGCAGCTGGTGGATTTGAACTGCCTACCTTTTGGTTAGCAGCCGAGCTCTTAACTGCTGCGCCACCAGGGCTTCACCAGGGGATAGCAGTCTCATTTTCTGAGACTTGCTGAGCCCCAGAAGGCCACGAAAGCCCCCGTGGGTGGGTAGTGAGTGCGAAAGGTGACTGTCCCCTGCCCACAGCTATTCAGGAAGCAGCTTCGCGGGCTACTTAAACATAAGGAGGAGTTGCCCAGAGAGGCTCCACATTGGCACGGCGGCTGGGGTGGTGGACGCAGCTCCGGCTAAGGAGACAGGATTTTCCATGCTGCCCCCATCTTGGGTGAGTAATTAAACCTCTGTCAAACGAGGAACATTTTGCAATTAGGAATAGCTTTCTCACTAGGTTGCTGTAAGGCTCAAAGGGAGCTTACAATTAATGATAGCTAATATTTGTTTTATCGATTACTCACCATGACCCAGGCAGGAAGTCCATGTCAGATCAAACATCTGCTCCTTAAGAAAAATGGTGTGTTAAGTGCCTGGGGACTGAGCGGTGAAGCAGGCGTGACCCCGGGGTCTCCATAGACCCTCGACCAGAAGCACAGGTGAGGCTGAAGGAGTTGGCAGGAGCTGAGGAGACGCCAGAGACCCTGGGGACCCCGCTCCTGCTGCCCACACACTGCCCGGGAAGAGCCTGAAGGAGGCAGGAGGGCCGATGGCAGACAGGAAGTACAGCACTGGGGTTAGGGCACCGCTGAACCCAGTGCCAGGGTTCAGATGTCAGCAAAGCCACCTCTCAGGCCTGGGCAGGCTGCTTCATCTTCCTAAGCCTTGGTTTCCTCATCTCTAAAACAAGCATAATCATAGTATTTATGTCACAGCATAGCTGTGAGGTTTGAGGAGATACCATCTGGCTGTATAACATTTTGAAAAATCAACTGGTATTTTTTCCCCTCTGTATTTCCTTCCTTCCTCACCCTTGTCCCATTCATGGGACAAGCTCTTCTGTGTTCATTGCCTCAGGGAAAGTGTGGAACAGAAGAAGGCAGAGGGAAGTAAAAGAAGTCTCTTCCTGACTTTTGTGTTCAAAAGCTTTGGCTTTAGGGGAACAGAAAGGACTCACTGCAGAGACGACAGATTTAGAAGAAACTTTCCTGAATAAGAAGACCCCAGCCCCCAACCCCGGGTGGCGCAAATTGTTTGTGCTTGGCTACTAACTGAAAGTTTGGCAGTTAAGATCTACCCATCGGCACTGCAGAAGGGCCAGGTGATCTGTTTCTGTCGGATTACAGTCATTGAAATCCTATGGAGAGCAGTTCTACTCTGACACAAATGGATCCACCATGAGTCAGAATTGCAAAGGGTTGGGGGCAAAGGATTTAGTCCCCAGCCCACCAGAGAAGGCTCCTGTGACCAAGAGGAAAAAGAGAATGGCTGGAGGGAGGGCCGGGGTGGTGGTGAGCACAGGTCATTACTGGGTCCTGGGGAAGGGGCCACAGTTTCACACAAGGTCTGGGGGAACAGAGGGACGTGTGTTTTCTCTCCTGGGGAAAAGCCTGGGGAGACAGCAAGGCCCAGAGGAAGGAAATGGCAATGCAGTGTGTCAAGGTCATAGGGCCTTACACAGCCCCACTGCGAGTCCTCCCGCACCATCAGACTGTGGAAGCAACAGCTGGGTCCCTGGTGCAGATGTGGCTCAGAAGTGGAGAGACTCCCCCCCATCCCCACCCCCTGTCCGGGATTGAAGGGATCATGCAAACAGAACCACACAGCACCTCTACAGTGACCGGAGGGATTCATGACATTGAGGTCTCATTTGCTGCCTTGTCACTTGTTATGGATTGAATTGTGTCCCCCTAAAATTTCTGTCAACTTGGCTGGGTCATGATTCCCAGTATCGTATGATTGTGTACCGTTCTGTAATCTGATGTGATTTCCTTATGTGTTGTAAACTTTATCACTATGATCTAATAAGATGGATTAGTAGCAGTTATACTGATGAGGTTTACAAGATTAGATAGTGTCTTAAGCCGATCTCTTTTGAGATATAAAAGAGAGAAGCGAGCAGAGACACATGGGGACCTCATACCACCAAGAAAGCAGTGCTGGCGGCATTTCCTTTGGACCTGAGGTTCCTGAGCTGAGATGCTCCCAGACCAAGAGAAGACTGATGACAAGGACCTTCCTCCAGAGCCGACAGAGAAGAGAAAAACTTCCCTTGGAGCTGACACCCAAAATTTGGACTTGTAGCCTACTGGACTGTGAGAGAGTAAATTTCTCTTTGTTAAAGCCATCCACTTGTGGTATTTCTGTAATAGCAGCACTTGATGACTAAGGCAACGTCTTTGAAAAATTTAAAAATAAGGCAGTATTATTGTTACTCTGCAAATAGTTGAATTTTCTTGCATGTACACATCAAGCCAAACACAAATCACCCGTGAGGACTGTGATTATGCCCGTTTACAGCACACATGCCAACCCAAGGGAGACTATTTTATTTCCTTTCATGAGCTGACACCTGTGGTCAAGGCAGAAAACCGCGTTTAAATAAAATAAAATTTAGTCTGGAAATGGAAACAGAAAAAAGGGCAAGTACCAACTTGTGATTGTTCTTCAGATGCTTGCCAGAGTTTGGTGAGACATAGCCAAAATATAGGACTCTGTGATCTTCAGTACCGATTTGTTCTTTGTGTTAAAGAGAAATTGATGGTAAAGAGTTGAAGAAAAATCAATAAAAGACAAATGACAAATATTATCTCCCGATACCACACTGCTGTCCTCATGAAGACGTTCTTTTGTTTTAAAATTAAAATTTTAAATTGTGGTTGGAGTCACTGTTTGCTTGAGACTCACGCTCTTTGAGTCATAGCCACTTGAGACTCCTCTTTGAGTTCTAGTTTTATTTAAGCCAGTAAGTGTCCTACCTTTTGCAAATCACGTGTCTTCCTGGGCCTCATTCGCTCTTTCTACACAATGGTGGTGTTTGGTATGGTGGTGGTGAGGGGTTGAACATGATGGTGGTTGATGGTGGGGTGGGGGCGGAGGTGACGGTAGCTGTGTTGGGCATGGGGATGATGTTGTGATGGTGGTGGTGGGCATGGGAGAGGTGGTAGTGGTAGATACAGTTATGATGTGATGGTGGTGGTAGTGGGCATGGTGATGATGGTGGTGGTGGTGGTGATGGTAGAGGTAGAGATGGAAAGAAAGTGGTGGTGAAGAAGGCGTTGGTCTAGATGGTCTCTAGGTTCCTTTCAGATCTTTTATTCTATGTTCTTTGATTTGTGTGGGCAGTAGTTGCCCACAGAAGCCACCAGTGGAAGAAAAGGAAAAGGAAGAAGAGATTTAAAACTGGCATTGCTGAGAGCTTTCACTCACTTGAATTCTCTTTGCAAGGTTTATATTTGGGGCATTTCAGAGTCCTGTTCTGTTCTACAGTATTTACAGAATAGGAAAAAAAGACTGAATTAGGGAAGTTGTGGTTGGTCAAGAATATATCAGACATCTAAATCTTCCCCCACCAAACTCCCAGAATTGAGCTGAAAAGGACAGCAGTGTATTAGAATTTTGCTGTACAGATATTTGGAATTGGGGAATGTGTAAGTCAGAGTCCGAAAAAGAAACAGACGGCACACTCAAATTAGGGTAGTTTGAGGAGGTTTAATTTATAAAGTGACTATTTAGAGAGGTGTGGCCGGGATGTAGGGGAACCATAAGGGATGGTGCAGGAACCTGGGCTAGTAACAGGGATTACCATCCCTAGCCTTGCTTACCGAGCAAGGACAGGGAGAGGTGACCAGCACCCAGGAGAGACAATGCTTATGTAGTGAATTCTTCCTTGAGAAGAATTTTCTTTGGAGCGACCTAAGGCAAAGGTACCTGAATCTCACTCTCCTCCCTCCCACCAGTTTCCTACCAGGGCTCCCTATTGGGCAAATGCAACCACAGCCAGAGGGCAGGGGAGGCTACTGAGGCGGCTCATGCAAGTTAGTCTCCTGGGCAGAGAGCAAGGTGGAGATGGGAGGCACATGGAACGGGGAGGGGTGGGGGGAGAGGAGGGGGCGGCAGAGAGAAGACAACTGCCAGGACACGATTCAGTGGCTCATTAATTCATCCTTTCAATAAATAGTTCTTTGGGCACCTGTGTACTGCCAGGGACTGTGCAAACATGGCAGACAAGGTTCTTGCCCTCATGGAACTTACTTTGAGTGGTTACTGTATCGGGTGTGACATCAGGGCCATTCAGCCCAAAGTTGGAATGGTCATTTCATAGTATCTACCCAGCCTGGCCTCCCTCTGTCCCCAGCACACACTCTCATCACTAGTCAATTGGACTGAATCAAAAGATCACCACACCTGTGCCCCTTGCCCTGACCTTGACCATGATACATCCTGTCTCTCTGCACTGCAAAGCTGAACTTTAGCATATGGGCCACTGTCCTGTTGTGTATGGGCGTGACCTCACCAGACCAGCAACAGTACCACACTGGAAATTTTGTATCCCCAGGCTTCACAGGCTGCCTGGCACATAAAAAAATACTGGGAGCCCAGGTGGCACAAATGGTTAAGTGCTTGACTGCTAACAGAAAGGTTGGTGGCTTGAACCCCCCAAGTGGCTCCACAGGAGAAAGACCTAGAGATCTGCTTCCATAAAGATTATAGCCAAGAAAATCCTATGGGGCCGTTCTACTTTGTCATGTGGGGTCACTATGAGTAGGAACTGGCTCAATGGCACCCAACAACAACAGTAACAGTGACAGTGGATGCTCAATGGTATTTGAGAAATGGACAACAAATGGTTTTGTTCTCTCACAAAAGCACCACGTTCTTTTTTGTCTTCTGACTTTTGGTCAGCTCCCTTTTCATCCTTTTCCCATATTCTGCTGTGTCTTTTGCTGACAGCCCATGTTCCACCTCCCCCATGAAGCCCGCATGCACTCCAGCCCAGAGAAACCCAGCTGTTCTGTACTGACCACAGTCAGTTCCAGCCCAGCACCAGATGGTTTCCTAATTGTCCTCTGTGTGTGCCAGCCAAGAGCTAGGCTGGAAATCCAGGACTGTGAATTTAGGGGCCAAGTATTCTATAGTCTTTGTATTTCCAAGCCACCACTGCCCCACCCCCATATTAGGTATGTTAGATGAGGTAAGAATAATGATAATAATAGTAGTAATACTAATAACAACCCATCACCGGGTACACACTCTGGGTCAAGGGCACACTGAGCCCCTTTACATGGATTATCTCGGTTATTTCTCACAACCACCCCATGAAGCCCTTTATGCCACTTGGTGGATGTGTACATTGAGGTGGCTGCAACAATGAGTTCAAACATAGCAGTGATTATGAGGATGGCGCAGGACTGGGCAACATTTTGTTCTGTTATATGTAAGGTCACTATGAGTCGGGGCCAATGAGACAGCACCTAACAACAACAACAAAAACTGAGGTTCAGGGGGGTTTTCGGGGACTTACAAGACATCCCACAGCTGGTAAGCAGTGCAGCCGGGCCTTGAACCCAGGCAGCCAGATTCCAAAACCCGGTCTTTTAACCACATCATTAACTGTGTCTGCACCTCTACTCTTTAGTTTTCTCCTGCCCACACCTTCCCTGCCCGTCTCCCACTCGGCATCTAGCCCAAGGCTGGGCCCACAAGAGGTTCTTAGTAAATGCTTACAGATTGATTGTTAGATGAGGTGCTGTGACTGATCCATTTCTGTTAACACTGCGAGGCCCAGGGAAACTTTGCAGCCAGACCTGTCTGTAGAAGTCAAGCACGTCACCTCCAATAGCCAGCCTGACAGTCCCCAGATCGGGGCCCTGGCTATGTTTTCAGTCATCCCAGGACATTGCTCCTAACAAGGCCCTTTGCTTCCAGCACAGGAACAACACGCGGAAAACTCAGGTCCCTCTTTCAAGCCCCACCCCCCCAAAGTCAGAGTACTGGGGGCCAGTAAAGTCCAGGTAATGAAGTGTGGCCGTGTCTGAAACAACTGCTTCTTCATTGCATAAGGGCATACCAGAAATCTGTTCCTTTCTGGGCAGGCGCTGATGGAAAAAGAGAAAGCTTTTCCATGTATTTATTATGTGAGACGTAACATATGGGGGATACGCTTGGCAATATGTAATTAGACATACAACGAGCCAGGCTGGAGGAATTGCCAAATATCTGTGGCAGGGTAATGAACCTGCTTCACAAGGCTTTGAGTGGTATCATTTCTTTCACAATCCGTCATTGCAAGGGACTGCCTGGTAACCTGTTGACTGGAGACCATGCAGTGGAAACACAGAGCTGGGGTTCATTCAGGGGGGTGCCTGGCCATGCACCATCTTTGATTAGTTCCTGTGTCTTTTCCAAGGGGAAGATATATTCACCTGGGGGCCCTGGCTGCAAAGAAGCTGCATAGAGGGTGAGTGTGGAGGAGACGGGCCCATCCCATCCCTGGTGGGTGGAACCATGTCTCCTGATTTCCCCAGCTGGTCTGGGCCAGACTGTTATCTTTTGTAAAACACCAGCTGGGATGGGGTGGGGGGTGAGGAGAAGAGTGGCGGGGACTGTGGTAGCATCTACTTTCAGCTCTCAGACAACCATGTTTTGTGACTGTAGTGGGTTGAATGGTGACCCCCAAAACTATACGTCCACTTCCTAAACCCCAGAACCTGTGAATGTGGCCTTATTTAGACAAAGGGTCTTTGCAGATGCAATTAAGCATGTTGAGATGAGGAGTTCACCCTAGATGATCCAGGTGGGCCCTAAAGCCAATGACCAGTGTCTTTATAAGAGAAAGGCAGAGGAAGTTTTGAGACAGACACGAGAGGAGAAGGCCATGTGACCGTGGAGGCAGAGTTTAAGATGATGCGGCCACAAGCCACGGAATGCCGGCAGCCACCAGGAGTTAGACAACCCAAAGAATAGGTTCTTCCTAGAGCTCCCAGAGGGAGGTGGCCCTGCTGGATTTTGGACTTCTGGCCTCCAGAACTATGAGAGAATAAATTTCTATTTTGAGCCACCCAACTTGTTACGGCAGCCACAGAAAGCTAATACGGTGACCTTCTCCAAAGCACTGGGATTCCTGGGCCTCCGTCCCCAACTCTGCAGAGCAGGAAAGAGAATTTACCCAAGAAGTCTATGCAGAGAGATAGGTGCCAGGCGATGAGTGACCACAAAGTGGGGAGGGTCCCTGCCTTCCTGGCCCTTCCCTCTTTAGTATACCATCTATCCCTGCGGGTTTATTTCAAGTCCTTCAAATTAAAAACATGCTACAACAGATTCTTGTGGATTTTTTTTTTTTTTAAATTTTTGTATTGACATAGAAGGTCTGCTGTGGGTACACATGGCATTTAGTAGGTATCCAAGCTCTTGTGTGCCCCTGCAGATAAATACTTGCCAAATTCTGCCAGTCTTGCTTCCTTAAGATCCCCCACATTTGTCCTCAACATTCCCCTTTTCCTTTGCAGCTGCCCTCCTTTGGTATCTCACTGGCTCATTCCCAAATTCTTAACAACTTCTAATCTGGTCTGGGCTGGTTATTTGTTTCTTTTTACCGCCCCCCCCACCCCCAAATCCATTCTCCATCCTTCTCTGCCCTGCTGTGTGTCCCCAGACACTGACCACTGCAGACTCCTCCCCCAGGGCCTCTGCCCATAGAAAGCACCAGGAGGAGATCTAAGAGTGGGTCCTTCCTTGTTCCATTTCTTCTTTGGGCCGTTTCCAACCGTGGCTGCATCCCCAAAGGTCTGCAGCCCCCACCAGTGGCACCTCTACTAGGCTCCAAACAACAACAACAACAAAACCCGTTGCCGTTGAGTTGATTCTGACTCATAGCGACCCTATAGGATGGAGTAGAACTGCCGACTTTTTGGTTAGCAGCCTGAGCTCTTAGCTACTGCGCCACCAGGGGTCTCAAACTAATGGGAGAGTCCTTTGCTCTGCATGAGAGATGCCAAGGGGGCTGAGATAGGGTCAGTGGGAAGAGATGGAAGAGAAACAGGCCTGGTTGGTGTTGGCCAGTCTCAAAACCAAAAATAGACATAGCTTGATGACATTTGGGCAACTATTGACTTTGTCATGGAGCCCAACGCCCTTGGCTGAGTGGATGTGGATTAGGGGAGAGTGTTTTACAAAGAATGCTGGAGTCCTCAGCTACCAGGAGTGCAGGGTCATTTGGGCTCTAGCACAGGAAGGTTTGGGGACAAGGAACCCTGCAGGGGCAGGCACTTAGCTGGGACCCGCTCTGGGGCCTGTCTAGCCATCACCACAAATGCCTCACAAGCCAGTTGTGGCTGGCAATATTCTTCCTGGAAGCCTGTCTCCTGCCTGTCATAGCATCCCAGATTCTAGGGCCTGGGAGAGAGGCTGGTGTGGGGAGGCAATCCCATGTGCCATACACAGATCTGGGGTTATGAAGCCAGGTGCAGTGGGCACTGGAGGCAAGGAATGGATGTGTAGGGACAGTGCTGGGGTAGGGGTTCTCTTTAGGACAGTGTGGACTATGGAGCCAGATTATCACTGCTGCCTAGCCTCTGTGAGATCTGGAAAGCCTCCCAAACTCACCAAAGATGAGGACATTAAAACCTGCTCCAGCATTTTCACAGTTATTGGGGGGAAACAAAAAAGCTAGAGACAGGGGAGGGGAGTGTGGGTGTCTGAGTCCGAGAGGGGTGGATTCAAATCCTGGTTCTACCACTTAACTACTGTGTGTCTTTGAGAAATTGATGAACTCTGAGACTCATGGTGTTCATCTTTACAAAGAGGATATTGTGAGGACCAAGCAGTGGTGCATGTGAAGGAAGGGCTCAGCACAGTGCCTGTTTGAGTTAGTAAGAGCAAGACACAATGCCGGGTGCAAAGTAAAGGCTCAAGAAATGGTAATTGAATGGACCATGTGTAGAAGGTACTTTGCCATTTATAAAGGCCCACATAGAAGCAAGGACTGTTATCATCATACCCAGGTGAGGGGGCACTTGTGAGCAGCATGTGAGGGTGTCTGCACCTGGTGGGCCCTGTCTCTACCTTTTTAGCATCTCAGGTTGGTGTCAAGCCTGGGCTACAGAACCTGTGCAACTGACCTTTCCTTGGGATAGAGGAAGGGACTAGCTTGATATGAGTTCCTAGACAAGAATTAACCTGTGATCCAGAGTGTTCAATGGTCAGGACACTAGGGCCCCTTGTGGTAGATTGGAATGGGGAGGGATACTTTTTCAAGGGTGGAGGGATTTTCTGGGAGCAGAAGTACAGGAGGTCAAGAGGAGAATTCCTTTGGCTAAGGTGTGCTGGTTACCTCTGGGATTGTGCCCCAGTCCTGGTGCCAGGCTGAGCTGGCTTTGAAGAAGACACTGATAGAGACTGATGCATCAGTGTCTCCCAGACCTACCCCCCGCTTCAGTATTTCAACATCCAAACATCAGGGAGCCCACTATCACTCTTGCCCATATGGAGACAGGAGGGAGTCATGGGGGAGGAGCTGAGAGATCTTAATGAAGCAAATATGTTAAGAAATGAGACTCAAGAACTACCTTCACTGTGACTACCACGCCCCCACTCAGACATACGGTCACACAGACACATGCATGCACTTGTTGATATAATACAATATATAGACTTATTTTGAATAAACGTTTATTAAACTTCTACAGGTCCTAGAAGTGTAAAAATTAATCCACTTATGTCCTCAGGGAGTTCGTAATCCAGGATGAAGAGAGCAGGGAATTGAGTTAAACAATGTAGTGGTTGGTGCTACCTCTTTTATGTGCAAAGCTAAGGAAGTTCTGGCGAGAAAGACGTTTATTCCACTTATGGGACTCTGAGAGTGCTTCAAAGAAGAGGCGTTATTTGAGCTGGGTATTGAAGGATGAATATGAGGTCTCCAGGTGGACAAGGCAGAAATCCAGTTAGGTGCTACTTTCCACAGGAGGTCTCTCTTGAGTCTTTACTCCACCCCAGCTGGCCTAGGTGTCTGGAGTCTATGTTCCCTTGCGTGTCTCTGGCATCATGAGCCACTGAGGGACTGTGTCTTTGTACCTCTAGCTCTTGAATCATGTCTAACATATAGAAGATTTTCAATAAATACTGAATAAGAACATAAAGGAGGAGGAAGGCATATTGGGTCAGAACAGCATGTGCAATGGCAAGGAAGCATGGAAGTTAAGAGTAGAGGCATATGAGGTCCCTGAGTGGAGCAAATGGTTTGTACTCAACTACCAGTGGCTCCTCGGGAGAAAGACCTGCCAATCTGCTTCTGTAAAGATTACAGCCAAGAAAATCTTATGGAGTAGTTCTACTCTATAACATACATGGTGTGATGGTTAAGATTGTGTGTCAACTTGGCTGGGCCATGATTCTCAGTGTTTTAATGTAATCACTCCCATGATTGAATATACTGTGAGTAGCCAATCAGATGAAAGGGAGTCTCCTTGGGGGTGTGGCCGGCATCTGAATATAAGCAGACGTTCTGGCTTTTTGCTCTCTCTGTATCCTGCGGCTGCCTCCTTTTGTGTTATCTCCCATTCTTGGGACTTGAGCTGTCAGCTTATCTGCCTGGGATTCGTCGATCTGTGAGTGGGAGCCCTGCTCTCCGACCTGCCGATCTTGGGCTTGCCAGCTTCTGCAGCTGTGTGGCTTGGGAGAGGCCTCTACTCTGATCCACGGACTTGGGATGTTCTAGCCTCTACAATCTTGTGAGTTGTTTCCTTGATATAATCTCTCTCTATATATATATTTATACACTTTACTGGTTTTGCTTCTCTAGAGAACCCAGCCTAAGACATGTGGGGTCACCATGAATAGGAATAGACTCAATGGCAATGTGTTTGGTTTGGTTAGAAGTATTTCAGACACAAATAAAGTCACCCAGAGACTTAAGACAGAGACTACTGAAAATGGGAATCCACGGCATCTCTCCCCAACTCTCCTGTTAAGGAAAAATGCATCTTAGTGTTAGGAATTATAACTATGATGACAACAAAAATGATGCTAGCCAGTGCTCCCTGAACTCTTAGCACGAGGCAAGCCCAAGAGACAGAATGACAGAGTAGTGGAGACCAGGACCTCTGGAGTCCACCTGACTGGCTTGGACTATCCTGGCTGGGTCACTTACTAGACTTGTGAGCTTCAGTGAACATTCAGTGGGGATTCTAAGGCCATACACAGCCCTAGAACAGTACCTGGCTCAGAGGAAATGTTCACCAAGTGTTAGCTCTCCTTAACAGTCTTGCTAAAGACCTCAAAACAAACTCCAGAGATAAGCATTGAAGTCATGCCCATTTTGGAGACGAAGAAACTGAAGTTCAGAAAAGTTAACATGTCCCAGGATCACACAGCTAGAGCTGGCAGAGCTGAGCTTCAAGCCCAGGAAGGCTGACCCCAAAGCCCTCTCTCTCCAGCTCTGTTTTACATGACTTCTTAGAAGGCTCCATTTTGCAGATGGAGAAACTGAGGAAAGTGACTCAAATCAAAGACCAGAAGGGTTGTTTCCTAGAACTCCTGATATCCAGTTCTAAGAGCCAGGGCAATGTTGAAAGCAAGAAGGAAGGCAGAGAATGATTGAAATAGGTGCTAGAATATTAGAAGATTCCAAAATGGGAATGACAAACCAAAGGATGCCTCTTGCCCCGTCTCCTCTCCAGGTGAGGACGAGTGGCTCTGAGTGAGACTTGAGTATGAGATGGGGGCTTATTGATGATGGGCTCAGTCCGGTTCCGGGAGGGCCAGCCATTCAAGCCTCCCCACACGCTTTCCTGTTATTCAGTCTGGGTCTGAGAACACCTGATCATCTAGCCAATTCAGAATAAAAGAATCCAGAGAGCTCAGTCAGACACTCAAGAAGTTTCATTTTTAAAACCACCACCAGAAAAGTTAGTTAAAACTTTTCAGTCAAACCAGTCAGAAATCCAGTCAGGTGGTTTGAAAGTTCAGGGCAAGTCAGGCCACAGTACTTTCAGTCAAGTTTCGTCAAAACTTCTGCAAAATCAATCAAAAAACTTGGTCTGTTCATCTCAAAGTCCTGGGAGTCTAGACAGCCGTTCAGGCAGCATTCACATTTAGTGAGGTGGTTAGTCCGAACTTTGGTGAGATAGCTCCCAAACCCAACAAAGTCAATTAAAACCCCCAGATCAGTCCGAAGCTCAGGGCAGGTGTGGCTAAAATCCAAGCAGTTTAGTTAAATATTTAGTCAGGTCAGTAAGAATGTTAACCAAACCAACTGGCATTTCCTAGGCTTAACATCTGGTGTGGGACTGGGTTTGCAATGGGTAGACTGAGAGGATTTGGCTGTGTGGAGCCAAAGTGGAAATTAAGTTGTAGTGACCAGGGGACTCAGGCACTATCCCCACCAGAAGCCAGGCTGAGGAAATGATGAAGCTGTCCAGGAACGGGTTCCCAGACCAGCCCGCAGCAACTGCCTTGAGGAGATCAGAAATGCCCGTCTGCTGACCTCTGGTGACCCCAGCTCTTGCCCAGCCCCCAGTCCGGCCACTGGGCGGCCTGCCAGGGTGTCCTCACCCAGAGGAGCAGAGCGGGGAACACACGTAGCAAGCGCTTGCCCCACACGGCCTGCCTGTCTGTTCTCCCACGCTCTCTTCCCTCTCTGGCAGAGGCCGTGCCGTCAGAGCCAAGAGCTGGCCCGGTGCCCTAGTGCATGGAGGTGTATCTGGGCTGTGACCCAGCTTCTCAAACAGGTTCCATATGGCTGTCCCGGTCTCCCCTCACCCCCTTCCCCACCTTGACTGTTTCGGAGATTAAACCTTTTCCTGGTTGTCAGCAAACAGCCATAGGGAGGGGCTGCTCTCTGCCTTTGGAGGCTGAGCTGGTGTGGAATACTCATCAAAAGGCTGGCTGAAGGGGGGACGGATTTCCTGGGCCCGTGGGTGTGGAGATGTGGAGGGGGCACGTGGCCTGAGCATGAGAGTGGCCCCCATCTGCCCCCTCAGCCCAGCTGCAGACTCTGGACTGATTCCTGGGCGTCTGGCCTTGGCACAGGACCCCAAGACTCAAGGTGGAGACATTGAGAGACCTGGGTCTCTCTGATTTTCTTCCAGGATCCAGAATTCCTTCTGTAACTAAGAGGGGCATGATGAAAGCAAAGAAAGGGAAAGCTGAGGTGGGAGGGGGGCTGGGGTGGGAGAAGGGAGGCGAATCTGAATATGTCACCACCAGTAACACAGGGAACCAGTCAACAGACACGGTCCTGGGCTGGGGCCCAGGCATCCTTGCTGCCCTGGGGTTCACCCTTTGGTAGCAGGGCTGTGGAGAAGTCTTTGGGTCCTGGGACTGAAGAAATAAGGAGGGGTGGGAGACACTCAAGAAGCTTGGGGCAGCGGCTGTTTACCCTGGTATTGAAGTGTTTTAATAATCTATCAGCCAACCCAGCAGTGCTAGTGGTCCGGCTGAACCTTGGGCTAGAGCCTATCTCTACTCTGGCTCTGCTTTCTTCCCTTCAACGGTTTTCCTTGACGGTGAAACAAAGACACATACATGTATGTGTGTGTGTGCATGTATGTATGTGCACACGTATGGGCATGTGTGTGCAGATATACTTGTATGACCTCTCTGGACTTATCAGTGCCCAGGACACCCACCAGCTCATGCCCACCCTTGCACATCCCCTGCTGTTCCACCCCTACCCCAGCCCACCAAGTCTAGCCCAGAGACTGGTCTGGATGCAGAGGCACAGCTGATTCACTCTGAGCCCCTGGCTGAACAATGTCCTGGGCATCTTAACGCTTATCCCTCCTCCATCCTATCGCAGACCCACGGCCAGGAGCTGGACCAAATGTCTGGGCCTTCAAGCATTTGGACAGCTCCCATTTGAACAGTCTTATTTCACTGACCCTCCCCACCAGCCTGTCCCCTGCCCTAACCAGGGGCACCCTTGGCCTAGCCCTAGTAGCCCATCCTGTCCCCTTCAGAAGATCAAAGCTGGGTCCATGTCTGTTTTCAGTGATGAAATCTGCCCACAGCAGGTAGTGACTTAGAATCTCAGCACTGGAAGGGCCTCAGCCATCTCCATTCTGGCCGTATCATTTTCCACGTGGAGGTCAGAGAAGGGGAGGGGCGAACTGAAGGTGGCAGAGCTGGGACCGTAACCCAGGTCTCCATGTCCCCTGGAATTTCATTGGCAGCATCCCGGTGGACAAAGGGAGAGGTTGGGCGAGGAACCTCAGATACGGAGAAGGAGGGAAAGTCTTCCTTAAAGATTGGTGTCTGTGACCTCCTGGTCCTGCCCACACCTCTGTCATTTCTCTGAGTCCACATGGAATGGCCAGGACATCATGGTGTCTCAGAGGGGGCAAGGGAGACCCATAAGAAGTTGCAGGACAATTTCAAGGGCATGATGGGAGCAGGAGCTGTGCAACATTTTGGAACACTAGTGCTGGGGAGGGATTCTGGATAGGAGAGACTATCTGTGTCACCTTCTTGTCTCTGTTCTGCCTTCCTCTCAGCTGTGGCTTGGAATGTGTGTCAGTCCCTTATGCTCTTTAACAACCTAACATCATTGCACCTCACTTAAACTCTAGGAGATCAGGCAGGGCAGGAATTGTGTACATTTTACAGGTGAAGAAACTGAGGCTTGGGGCTTATCCTAGGCCCCTTTGAGGAAGGGGAGGAACTGAAACCCAAAGGCAAGTCCTTCTTTTTTCCTGAACTTGTCTGACGATAAGAATCACCTGATGTGTTGGGTTCCAATTCAGATTTTTAAATCAGAATTTCAGAGAAGAGAAGACAAGGCTCCTGCCTGCTCATACAAAGCTCTCTTGCCAGTGATCTGCTAATTTATTTGGAGCCTGGAACCAACCCTGTGGTGTAGTGAATTGCTATTATATGGCCCTTCTAGCCATGGTCTTATAACTCCCACAAAATTATTGGGCAGGACTATGCAAACAAGGTGCTTGTGGTCCACCAAGAGGATTAAACAACCTGCTAATGCAGATAAGGTGCATGGAACCCTTGTGGGGGTTGCTGTTGTTAGGTGTTGTCGAGTCGTTTCCAACTCAGAACGACCGTATGTACGACAGAACAAAACAATGCCCAGTCCTGCGCCATCCTCATAATGGTTGCTATGTTTGAGCCCATAGTTTCAGCCACTGTGTCAATCCATTTTGTCGAGGGTCTTCCTCTTTTGCTCTATGTTACCAAGCATGATGGCCTTCTTCAGGGACATGATAACATGCCCAAAGTATGTGAGACGAAGTCTTGCCATCCTCACTTCCAAGGAGCACTCTGGCTGTACTTCTTCCAGGACAGACTTGTTTGTTCTTCTGGCAGTCCATGGTATATTCAATATTCTCTGCCAACGCCATAATTCAAAGGCATCAATTCTTCTTCAGTCTTCCTTATTCATTGTCCAGCTTTTGAATGCATATGAGGTGACTGAAAATATCATGGCTTGGGTTAGGCACACCTTAGTCGTCGAAGTGACATCTTTGCTTTTCAACACTTTAAAGAGGTCTTTTGCAGCAGATTTGCCCATTTGCCCCTGTGGGGGTGGGACTATGCAAATAAGGTGCACGGAAACCTTGTAGAGGATTGGTCGGTTTTGCCATCCTGCTAGGCTTAAAGGAAAAGAGTCTCAGAGGTTGGGGGAGTCCTCACTACCATCAAGAAGAAGAGCCAGGAGCAGAGCTTGTCGTCTGGACCCAGGATCCGTATACTGAGAATCTCCTAGACCCAGCAGACTGAGAGAGAGCTGTAACACCAGAGACGGCAAGAAGCAGCGACAGCATGGCAGAGTCCAGTGGCAGAGAAACAGCGGCAGCAGAAGTAGGAGACCAGTGTGAGACAGTGTGGTGAGCTTCCCAGGCCATGGAATGAGGTGGCTATCGTGGGTGTGCTGACCCACAGAGTGAGAGAGCTGAGTGCCTTTGGGCAGGAGGCTTCCTGGCAAAGTGGAGTGCCTATGGGCACTTACTGGAGAGCTAAAGAGATTTGCGGCACTTGCCGGAGCAGGAGCTGAGGCCAAGAGTGAGGGTCCAGGCCGAGAGAGAGGGCCCGGTAGCAGTAGCTGGGAAAAACCGTCCTGATCCAAGAACTGTATCCTGAGTTGTTCCTGTTACTTCCAAGGTGATCTTAATCCTGAATTGTAATCTGTTACTTCCCTAATAAACTTCATAATTGTGAGTATGGTCTGTAAGTTCTGTGTGGCCATTGCAATGAATTATTGAACCCAGCAGAGAAGTAGAGAGTGCTGTGGGAGGGACAGCTCGTGTCAGAATTGGTAAAAAGGTTGGAGGGTGAAGGTATGTCTGACCTCTACCTCACAGGAATCAGCCTTAGGCTGATGCTGATCTGGATTTTCTTTCCTCCCTGACGTTAGGTGAGGTCTGATGCCACACCATTTTTCCAAACACTTTGCTACAAAAATCTTTATGCTGGAAAGAAAACCAATAAAAATACATTGAAGAGGGTGAGGGTGACTATCTTGCTGCCCTGAGAGGGTTCCACAGAGCCCCAGGGGTGCCTTGGGTCTGGGTTAAAAACCTTGAACCACATTGTCTTTGGAATCCCAGCTCCTCCACTTCCCAGCTGTTGTCTGGGAATGTTCATTATTTCTCTGTGCCTCAGTTTCCTAATCTGTACAATGGAGACAATACTGTCACCTACCTCACAGGACAGTCATGAGGATCAAATGGGCCAGCATCTGCTGGGCACTGCGAAGCGTTAAATGAATGAGAATGACACCATCATTCTCTGGGCCACTCTGACTGGCTGAGTACTTTCCAGGTCTGTACCCACACATGTGACCAGTTGACCCCCTTTGGCTGGTTTAAGTGCTTCCCTTGGTTATAGGAATGATTGGATGCCATCATCCTACAGAGTCAATAAGAAACGCAGTCAAGCCAATTGTTAGACTTAATTGAACGGTTAGAGGTGTTTTAGAAAGTACTGATCAGATTGTGGTGGAAGCTGTTGTTTTGTGGGGGATGATGAGCCACCTCTGTGGACGTGGGTAGAGTGGGGTGTGAGCATATCCATTACCGAAACTTCTTCCCAGGCTTCTGGAAGAAGTTCCCACGGAGGCAGACAGACCTCGACTGCTCAGCCCTCCACTGAGCTGCAAGCAGGTGAGATCCTGGAAACCTGGAGTGATTTCGCAGGTGGGATCTTTGAGTTCTGCTTATTTGTTCTCCCCTATTTCCTCTAGGGGAGCTCGACAAAGGGATTATTCACTTCCCTCCGCTCTCCCTTACAGGTTTTTTTTTTTTTTTTTTTTTAAGAGGGGCAGTTCCATCTGCTCTGGGGCAGAAAGGGGTGATGGGAGGAAGATGAGGAAAACTATTTCCTTCCAGGCCCTGCTCTTTTCTCTGAGGCCCCGGAGAGGCAGAAAAACCTCTTCCTCTCTAGTTTGTAGCCTTCCCTGAGTCAATGCCCAGTGTGTAGGTGGGATCTTCTAAAGTCAGGGTGGCCAACCCAGTGCCCACAGGGGTCAGGCTTGAGTCATACATGAGTGGAATAGGCAGGTATAAGAAAAACAATGACAAAGCACTGTGGCATGAATACCTGGTCATCAGAGAGGCTACAGGGTGGAGACTGTGGCAAACCAGACAGCACGTGCCCAGTTGAAAAGGGCCACCTCAGGTCATGGAAGAATGTGAGCCTAATGCTGTATAAATCTGATTCTTCGAGAGAAGCTGGAAATACAGGTTTTCATGTGAAATCTCCTGATTTTCAAGTGTCAGCAACTTAAGTCAGAAAAAACACATCTGAAGGCTGCATGTGACCTTCTGGCCTCCTGTTTGAGATCTTTATTCTAAGATGTGAGGTCTGGGTGATTTCCCTTTTCTCAAGGAAAACTCAACTTCTTTCCCTATCTGGGCCCCTGTCATCCCCAGTCAGGGGCCCAGCTCGCAGCTCTGTCCTCAGAGACCCCACCTCTCCTTTCTGCACACCCCCTGCACTGGATGCCGAGGCGCCCAGACCAGATCCCCTCTTCAGGGCTGATGCACCCATGCCGCAGTACTGGGGCTGTTAGCTGCTGAAGGCTCGCAGCTGCACCCCTCACTGGGCACTGCCCCATTTGCAGGGCGCAGCCTTGCTCTAGATAACATTTCCTCCCGGGGATGACCTGCAGCCAATGACTGGCTAATGCAAGGATACAAAACCCTGCCCCCCTTGCCTCAGTTTGGGACAACTCTGAAGGGCTATCTCAGCTTTTGAGCTCCCATAGAATGGCTGAGGCCTTAGTTTCAACTGCATTGTAATCATCTCCTCCCTTGCCCAGTCCCGCCTTCCTCGGTTCCTTACAAGTATCTCCTGAGAGCACTCCCCTACGTACTTTCTGCACGCAGCTCGCTGTCTCAATCTGTTTTCCAGGAACCCCATCTCAGACATCCCCCTACCCAAAGCACTCAGAGATCTCGTGCTCTCTCTTTTTTCTTATTTGAACTTCTTTCAGGAAAGACTCTGATAAACTCATTCACATGGAGGTGCCAATAGTGATAATAGCTCAATGGATTTTCTTTCCCGGAGTCATCTGCTGATTATGAGAATTTTAAGTCAAAGGATGGATGAAGTTTCAGCAATCAGCAAAGTGGGTGAGGAGGTAATATTGGGGCATTCTGATTTGTCAGTGAATCAGGGAACATACCATGCCAGCAGCCTAGATTAAGCCAGAGGAATCCCAAGACACTTCAGATGTTGGTTGGTGAGGTCATCACTTGTCCGAGTCACAGGGGTTTGCCATGTTGGGGATCTTAGTAAGAGAAACAACAGGGTATGACAGAAGGGACCTGGTTAGCAGTGTGCCTCCTGCTCTTCAAAGATCAGTTTCTTCAACTATAAAATGATGGGCTGTAACAGCCTTTGTGGACTTGCCCTGGGTGGTGCATGTGCTTAAGTGCTTGGCTGCTAATCAAAAGGCTGGAGGTTTGAGTCCACCCAGAGGCTCCTTGGAAGAAAGTCCTGGTGATCAACTTCTGAAAAATCAGCCATTGATAACTCTATGGAGTACGTTTCTACTCTGACGCATGTGGGGTTGTCATGAGTCAGAGCTGACTAGACAGCAACTGTTTTGGTAGTTTTTTTAGCTGTACCTACATATGAGCTCAATTATGAAGAAAATGTGCATGTTTGTTTATATACACCAAAAGGATAGAAGCAAATGTCCTAGAACAGAGCTTCCTAAACTTCCTCTGTTCATGGCACCCTTGGAGTAATTTTTTTATGGTGCCCATAGGCCAGAAGAAATAACAAAAAGTTCTATTTATTAAGTAGTTAGGTCTAAATAACTATGTGGGTATTTACATCCTAACAACCTTGTTGTTTTTGCTAGGTGCTGTCAAGTCGGTTCGGACTCATAGTGACCCTGTGTACAACAGAACGAAACGCTGTTGGGTCCTGCACCATCCTCACAATCATTGCTGTGCTTGAGCCCATCATTGCAGCCACTGTGTCAATCCATCTCGTTGAGGGTCTTCCTCTCTTTCGCTGCCCTTCTACTTTACCAAGCATAATCTCCTTCTCCAGGGAATGGTCCTCCTGATAACACATCCAAAAGTACGTGAGATGAAGTCCTGCTATCCTCGCTCCTAGGGAGTACCCTGACTGTACTTCTTCCAAGACAGATTTGTTCATTCTTTTGGCAGCCCATGATATATTCAGTATTCTTTGCCAATACCAATTCTTCGGTTTTCTTTATTCATTGTCCAGCTTTCGCATGCATATGAGATGATTGAAAATACCATGGCTTGGGGCAGGCATACCTTAGTCCTCAAAGTGACATCTTTGCTTTTTAACACTTTAAAGAGGTCTTTTGCAGCAGATTTGACCAATTCAATTCGTCGTTCGATTTCTTGACTGCTGTTTCCTTTGGTGTTGATTGTGGATCCAAGTAAAATGCAATCTTTGACAACTTCAATCTTTTCTCCGTTTATCATGATGTTGCTTATTGGTCCAGTTGTGAGGATTTTTGTTTTCTTTATGTTAAGTAATCCATACTGAAGGCCGTATTCTTTGATCTTCATCAGTAAGTGCTTCAAGTCCTCTTAGCTTTCGGCAAGGAAGGTTGTGTCATCTGCATATCTCAAGTTTTTAATGAGTCTTCCACCAACCCAGATGTTGCATTCTTCTTCATATAGTCCAGCTTCTCGGATTATTTGCTCAGCATGAAGATTGAATAAGTATGGTGAAAGGATACAGCCCTGATGCACATCTCTCCTGATTTTAAACCACACAGTATCCCCCTTGTTCTCTTCAAACGACTGCCTATTGGTCTATGTACAGGTTCTGTGTGAGTACGATTCAGTGTTCTGGAATTCCCATTCTTCACGGTGTTATACATAATTTGTTATGATCCACAGAGTTGAATGCCTCTGCATAGTCAATAAAACACAGATAAACATCTTTCTGGTATTCTCTGCTTTCAGCAAAAATCCATCTGACATCAGCAATGATATCCCTCATTCCGTGTCCTCTTCTGAATTGGGCTTGAATTTCTGACAGTTTCCTGTCAATGTACTGCTGCAATCATTTTTGAATTCAGCAAAATTTTACTTGCATGTGATATTAATGATATTGTTTGATAATTCCAGCATTCTGTTGGATCACTTTTCTTTGGAATGGGCACAAATAAGGATCTCTTTCAGTTGGCCAAGTAGCTGTCTTCCAAATTTCTTGGCACAGATGAGTGAGCACCTCCAGCACTGCATCTGTTTGTTGAAATGTCTCAGTTGGTATTCCATCAATTCCTGGAGCTTTGTTTTTTGCCAATGCCTTCAGTGCAACTTGGACTTCTTCCTTCAGTACCATCGGTTCTTGATCATATGCTACCTCCTGAAATGGGTGCACATCAACCAATTCTCTTTGATACAGTAACTTTGTGTATCCCTCCATCTTCTTTTGATGCTTCCTGCATTGTTCAATATTTTGCCCATAGAATCCTTCAATATTGCAACTTCAGGCTTGAATTTTGTCTTCAGTTCTTTCAGCTTAAGAAACGCTGAGCGTGTTCTTCTCTTTTGGTTTTCTAACTCTAGATCTTTGCACATTTCATTATAATACTTTGCTTTGTCTTCTTGAGCTGCCCTTTGAAATCTTCTGTTCAGCTCTTTTACTTCATCATTTCTTCCATTCATTTTAGCTACTTGATGTTCAAGAGCAAGTTTCAGAGTCTCTTCTGAGATCCATATTGGACTTTTCTTCCTTTCCTGTCTTTTTTTTGTTTTTAATTGTTGTAATAAAATGAAGTTTACATTTCAAATTGCTCTCCCATACAGAATTTTTTTCTTTTGCATTGTTTTTTTATTGTACTTCAGGTGAAGGCTTACAGAACAAATAGTTTCTCATGAAACAGTAGTACACATATTGTTTTATGACATTGGTTAACAACCCC
>NW_004444099.1:914959-949725 GCF_000243295.1 Trichechus manatus latirostris | reverse complement strand
AGGGAACAGAAAGAGAAGGAAGATATAGAGAGACGAGAAACTGAGCAATGAAGAAAGACAAAAAGGGAAAAAGAGGGAAAAGAAAACAAAACAAATTAAAAAAAAAAAAAGAACAAGAAAAGCCCCCAAAAAAACAGAAAAATAAAAATGAAAAAAGAAATGCCCTCAGGGATCCCTCTGCATGTCTGTGCAAGCCGAGGTGGTAGTCTCCTTGCCACGCAGCACTGCCTGGTCAGAATGGGCTCCCAACTCAAGAAAAGGAAAATAAAACAAACAAACAATTGAAAACAAACAAACAAACAAAAGCCCCGGGATCCCACCAGCGCTGCAGCCCAGACCGGGAAGCAGCTCCACACTTGAACGGAGCTCCACACCCCCTCAGGAAGAAGCAAAGATGGCACACGGAGCCAGGTATTTTAGTGAAATGAGGGGGAGGTGGTGAGAGGTAAGGAAGAAATCAAAAGAAGCAGAAAAAAACAGCAACACCGGCAGCCAACAATCAGCACTCAGAGGGCCAGCTAGTGCGGGCTGGTGGAATCCAAGCAGCTGGTGTTTCTTGGACAAGAGACTGTGTCCGTGGGAAGCAGAGGGGGCCGAGTGTGGGTGAAGAAGGCTAGGGAGTGGGAAAGTGTATATCACCAATTACCGGAAGTCTGCAGCCCCTCAAGAAAAAGCAAAGATGGCGAACGGAGCCAGGTATTTGAGCAAAAGGAGGGGGAGGTGGTGAGAGGTAAGGAAGAAATCAAAAGAGGTGGAAAAAAGCAACCCCAGTAGCCAACAAATGGCACTCAGAGAGTGGACCCGTTCGGGTATGTGGAATCCAAGCAGCCGGTGTTTCCCGGACAAGAAATTGTGGTCACGGTAAGCACAGGAGGCCGAGTGGGGGTGAAGAAGGGTGGGGGGGGGGTAGGAAAGTGTATATTGTAAATTACTGGTTGTTTTGTCTCCCACTGGAAGCTCCGTGAAGCTGCTTTCTCGTACCCCCTGTTTGCTGGTCTCTGATAGGAGTCCCAAGATGGCGGATCTGCGCTGTGTTAGCTGGTAGGAGACCTCTGCATGAATCTCTCCTTGCTCTCCGTTCTCTGTCAGTTTTCTCACTCCATTTGGTGCTTGGCTGAGGTCTTTATCTCTTCATTTGATGTTTTAGGGTTTCAGGATTGTTGTTTTCTCTGTTCAGTTAGTTTTTCGGATCTTTGCTGTGGAGGGACAGCGTGGTGCTTCTGCCTAGAGTGCCATTTTGCGGGAAGTCTCTCTCCCATACAGAATTCTTTTTGTTTAACGTATATTTTTATGAGACCCCAACAGCTCACGCCATTCTGCGACAGCCCACTCCTCCCCACCGCCCCTGATTCTCCGTTAACATTCATCCAGCTCCTAATTCTCTCTGCCTTCCCATCTCACCTCTGGACAGAAGCTGCCCCTTTGGTCTCTTGCATCTACTTGACTGAGAGGCACATTCTTCACAAGTATCACTTCATGGCACACAGTCCAGTCCAATCCCTGTCTGAAGAGTTGGCTTCGGAAATTGTTTTAGCTCTGGGGTGATAGAGAGCCCAGAGGCCATGCTATCCAGGGTGCCTCGAGTCTCAGTCAGACCCTTAAGTCTGGTCTTACTAGAATTTGAGTACTGCCTCCCATCTTTCTACTGCTCCATCAGGGACCTTCTGTTGTGTTCCCTGTCAGGACATTCATTGGTGGTAGCTGGTCACCATCTAGTTTTTCTGATCTCAGGCTGATGAAGTCTCTGGTTTATGTGGCCCATTGTGTCTCCTGGGCTAATATTTTCCTTGTGTCTTTGGTGTTCTTCATTCTCCTTTACTCCAAGTGGTGGCGACCAATTGATGCATCTTAGATGGCCGCTTGCATGCTTTTAAGACCCCAGATGCACTCACCAAAGTCTTTTCCTGTCTTTTTAATGACCTCTGACTTTCTTCATGTATGATGTCCTTGATGTCATCCCACACTGGTCTGGTCTTCGGTCATTAGTGTTCAATGTGTCAAATCTGTTCTTGAGGTGGTCTCTAAATTCAGGTGGGATATACTCAAGGTCATACTTTGGCTCTCACGGACTTGTTTTAATTTTATTCAGCTTCAACTTGAACTTGCATATGAGCAATTGCTGGTCTGTTCTGCATTCGGCCCCTGGTCTTGTTCTGACTGATGATTTTGAACTTCTTCATTGTCTCTTTCCACAGATATAGTCGATTTGATTCCTGTGTATTCCATCCAGTCAGGTCCACTTGTATAGTCATCATTTATGTTGTTGAAAAAAGATATTTGCAGTGACTAAGTCTTTGGTCTTGCAAAATTTCTATCATGCAATCTCCAGTGTTATTTCTAGTACCAAGGCCATATTTCCCAACTACTGTTCCTTCTTCGTTTCCAACTTTTGTATTTCAATCACCAATAATTATCAATGCATCTTGACTGCATGTTTGATCAATTTCAGACTACAGAAGTTGGTAAAAATCTTCAATTTCTTCATCTTTGTCCTTGGTGGTTGGTGTGTAAATTTGAATAATAGTCGTATTAATTGGTCTTCCTTGTAGGTGTATAGATATTATCCTATCACTGACAGCTTTGTACTTCAGGATAGATTTTGAAATGTTCTTTTTGATAATGAATGCATCACCATTAGTCTTCAATGTGTCTTGCCTGGCATGGTAGATCATATGATTATCCAATTCAAAATGGCCAACACCAGTCTATTTCAGCTCACTAATGCCTAGGATAATGATCTTTATGCATTCCATTTCATTTTTGACAACTTCCAATTTTCCTAGGTTCATATTTCATACATTTCACATTCCAATTATTAGTGGATGTTTGCAGCTGTTTCTTTTCATTTTAAGTCATGCCACATCAGCAAATGACAGTCCTGAAAGCTTTACTTCATCCATGTTATCACGGTCAACTCTACTCGTCTATCAGTTTGTTGTGCTATGGCAGCTTGTGTGTTACTATGATGCTGGAAGCTACGCCACTGGTATTTCAAATACCAGTAGGGCCATCCATGGTGGACAGGTTTCAGTGGAGCTTCCAGACTAAGAAAGATGAGTAGAAGGACTGGGTGGTCTACTTCTGAAAAAAATGGGCCAGGGAAAACCTTATGAATAGCAGCAGAACATTGTTTGATATAGTGCTGGAAGATGAGCCCCTTAGGTTGGAAGGTGCTCAAAATAGGACTGGGGAAGAGCTGTCTCCTCAAAATAGAGATGGCCAACAACTTTATAGCCATCTAAAAAAAATTCACGTAAATTGAAAGAAAAAATTTTTCTTTTATTCTTAAATAACCACAGTTATTTAATAATGGGATGTATGTTGGGCACTGCATAACTTCTGGAACCTTGGAATCATATTAGACACCACCTACTCATTTCCTGTACAACAATGATTTCCGAATGGTACTTGCTTTTTTTCATAGCAACCACGAAGAAAAAAAGGAGCGTCACAAAGATATGACACACCGGAAGGAATGTAGTATGATCTACTGTTGAAACCATGGACTACCTAGAACTAGTAGTTTGCATAGCATCCGACAGATGTCGCTGTGTTTCCCTCAAAATGTAAACTATTCGCAGCACCCTTGTGAATTGGCTGTGGTGCCCTGGAGTACCAGAGCATAGTTGGTGACCCACAGCCTTAGACTATTAGTTGTGGTCCTCTCCAGGGAGTGGACTTTTGGATACTTTTTACTGCTTTCTTTATACTTTTTCACATCTCTTTTATAATGAGGGTATAATGCTTACAGGAGACCAGAGAGTCCTATACATGCAACAACATGGAGCAACCTTGAAAACCTTATGCTAAGAGAAATTAGTCAATCACTGTCATGGATTGAATTATGTCCCCCCAAAAATGTGTGTATCAATTTGGCTGGGCCGTGATTCCCAGTGTTGTGTGGTTATCCTCCATTTTGTGATTATAATTTTATGTTAAACAGGATTAGGTTGGGATTGTAACACCCTTACTAAGGTCACACCCCCAATCCAACCTAAAAGGAGTTTCCCTGGGGTGTGGCCTGCACCACCTTTTATGTTACAAGAGATAAAAGGAAAGGAAAGCAAGCAGAGAGTTGGGGACCTCATACCACCAAGAAAGAAGCACTGGGAGCAGAGCGTGTCATTTGGACCCTGGGTTCCTGGGCGGAGAAGTTCCCAGACCAGGGAAAGACTGATGACAAGAACCTTCCTCCAGAGCCGACAGAGAGAGAAAGACTTTCCCTGGAGCGGGTACCCTGAATTTGGACTTCTAGCCTACTGGACTGTGAGAGAATAAACTTCTCTTTGTTAAAGCCATCCACTTGTGATATTTCTGTTACAGCAGCACTAGATGACTAAGACAATCAAAAAAGAACAAACACTGCATGATTTCACTAATATGAAATACCTAGAGTAGCCAAACGTATAGAGATTAGAGATTAACGGTAGTTACCAGGGGCAGGAGGAATAGGGTCTGGGGAGCATCATTGTGTAGTTAGCACTGAGTTTTTGTTTATGGGGATGGAAAATTTGGCAATGGAAAAAGATAGTGATTGGATGATGTGATTGATGTAATTGGTTTTATTGAATTGTATGCGTGAAAAATATTGAATTGGCAAATGCTGTGATCGCTATACTATTACAACAATAAATTTCTTTTTTAAAAGCGAGAGATTGGAGGAAAAAATGAGATTTACAAATTTTTTAAACTCCAAACTCCCCCCCCCCAAGGAAGTTGGGTAAAATAATGTCAGCAAAGAATCTGTAAGTTGGGAAGCTGTAAGCTCCACCCTACCCACCTCACCACACTAACCTGCTGCCTGCTTTCCAGGGAAATGCCCAGCACCTGCGTGTTCCCCACTCTCTGGCTTCCTTGTTGGAAGAGATGGAAAAAAAGGCTCTGGGCACATCCTCACACACCCCCCGCCACACACACAGATGACACTGTGAGGACTTCCTTCAGAGTAAGGGGCAAGCAGGAGACAGCAGTTTGTTTTAAATCTCCTCACTCTACAGTGCTCACAGAGACTATCAAACATACCATCACCTGTTGATGCTATACCTGTCCTTTCAGCAAGATCGACTCAGTCACCTGGGGCTCCAGTGCCCAAATAAATGTAGAGAAAGATGGGGCTGTGGTTCCGCGTGTGGCTGTGAGGAAACTGAGCTGTGCCTTCCTTTGCAGGACTTCCAAGGGTAGCCTCTTGTGCTAATCCCATTTTACAGATGAGCGAACAGTGGCTCAGAGAGACTCTGCGGTGCTCTTTCCATTATGGAAGAGTAAGAGATTCAGGAAGATGCCTCCTTAGGAGTTTCTTTATTGCAAGTCTGTTGATTGAAAACTCAGTTTTTATTTATCTGAAAATGTTCTTTAACCCTTGTTTTTGAAAGATAGTTTTGCTGCACATAACATTTTGGGTTGATGGTTAATTTTTTTCTCAGAACTTTGAAGGTATTTTTCTACTGTCTTTTGGCTTCCACTCTTGCTGACAGTCACCTATCAATTTAATTGCAGTTTTTTTGCAGGTAAGTAGTCTTTTTTTCTCTAGTTGCTTTAAGATCTTCTCTTTATCATCGGTGCTCTAAATTTTCGCTTAATATTACTTGGTGTGGATTTCTTTTATTCATCCTACTGGATATATGTTAGTCTTCCTGTATCTGTGGATTTGTGTCTTTAATCAGTTGTGGAAAATTCTCAAGAATTCTTTCTTCAAATAATTCATTTCTTTTATTTTCTCCTTCCAGGGCTCTGATTAAACCTATGTTAGACCTTCTCATTGTACTGTCCATATCACTGAATCTTTCAGATTTTCTCTCTCTCTCTTTCATATTCAAGTTAATTTCTTTAGATCTATCTTTCAGTTAATGAATTCCCTTTTCAACTATGCCTAATTTGCTGTTTAGCCCATATACTGAGTTTTTTTTCCTTAATAATGAAGGTGTTGTTATTTTGAGTCGAAATTCTTTTTTTGCAGGAGTGTCCCACAAATTACAAGACTTTCATCATCCTTTAGTTCCCAACACTAAAAGTCCCAGTTCAAAAAGTGTCCTGTACATTTCCAAATAACACCAGGCAGGGGTGGGCAGGAAGTACTACCCTTTGTTGAGAACAATCTGAGGGCAAATAAACACTAAATTCAAACCTGTGTAAATCAGAATGAGATTTTTGGTTCATGACACATGCAAGATTATATGTCCTATGTGAAGGTGTGAACTTAGTGCTACATTTTAAAATAAATAGATAAGTAAATAAGTACCTTTAAAAAAAACTAAAGCCCTAAAATATTATGGGGAGCTCACTGTATGGAAGGTACTGGATTTAAAACATAATCTCCAGCTATCAAGGAGTTTAAAATCTACCTGGGAAAACCTTGAAAAACAAAGGCATGAAGGACACTTCAAGACATACATATAGAATATATGCCATCAGATACCCTAGCTCAGGGTGAGGGGACAGCAGCTTTCTTAATATCATTAAAGTATACCCGTTGCTATCAAGTTGATTCCAGCTCATAGCGACCCTATAGGACAGAGTAGGACTGCCCGATAGAGTTTCCAAGGAGCAGCTGGTGGATTTGAACTGCTGACCTTTTATTTAGCAGCCATAGCTCTTAACCATTGTGCCACCAGGGCTCCATATTAAAGTATAAGCTACTGCATATCTTTCCATCTATTCACTCTCCTCTACTACTTTGGGCGTGTCTCAATTGGTAATCTCCTCCTCCAGAGACAATTTGTATTTGTTTGGATGGGAGCTAGAGAGGTACTTCTGACCCTGAACCAAAGCGACACCTTCCAAGAGTCCCAGGCTTAATTTAGGGGTATCAAGTTCAGCTCCCCCAACTGGCAGGTGGCTTCTTTTGGTGTTGCTATTAAAAGTATTTGCCCTCAGGTCAATACATCCTTTGGGTTTCAACTCTGTGAGTTTTTTTTTTTCCTCTCGAGTATTTTCTGCAATCTCAGAAATGTATCTAAAAATGTATGTGACGATTTATTCAGTGTCTAGTTCTTTATCCCACCACTCGTCTGTCAGTTTGTTGTACTGTGGTGGCCTGCGTGTTGCTGTGATGCTGGAAGCTGTGCCACTGGTATTTCAAATACCAGCAGGGTTACCCATGGTGGACAAGTTTCAGCGGAGCTTCCAGACTAAGACAGACTAGGAAGAAGGACCTGGCAGTCTACTTCTGAAAAAACTGGCCAGTGAAAACCTATGAATAACAGTGGAATATTGTCTGATACAGTGCTGGAAGATGAGCCCCTTAGGTTGGAAGGCACTCAAAATGCAAGATGGATTGACAGTGTCCGCGACGACGGGCTCAAGCATAGCAATGATTGTGAGGATGGTGCAAGACTAGGCAGTGTTTCATTCTATTGTACATAGGGTCGCTATGAGTTTGAACCGATATGATGGCACCTAACAACAACAGTTCTTTATCAGGAGGGCCTTTCCACTATCCAGTTTGCCTTATTGTTAGAATTAGAAGTCCTAATCATTCCATCCATCTTTCTCTCTACCCATGTATTGGTCTTTTCTTTATTCCATACTCATTATCCGTCAACCCCCATGCTGTACCCAGGGCCCAGCAAGATGCTTCAGAGAAAACAAAGAAGGTCCTTCCGTTTTCAGGTGACATAGTTGACAGTGACAGATGTTGAGGAAACATCTGTAACACTCTGACCCTCCTTAAAGGATACACTTCCTCCCCTGACAGCCCTCTCTTCTTGACTGGCTGTGCCTTATCCTGTCATCTCAGGACAGGGTTTGAAATCTCTCTGCTGGTTTCACCCCATGACCTGAACCTCAGTGGGCTGAGTGACTCTCTGGTCCTGGAGCCCCTATCTCACTCTTTGGCCAGCCTCTGCTTCTTGTCACCATCCACTTGCAGCCTCAGCTCCACTTTAGGCTTCCGACTGGGAAGCGTCAGAAGCTGATGGGGTTGTGGGGAGAGGCGATCAGGGGCTGGGGTGGAGGAGAGGACGGGGTGGGGAGACATCCGGACTTTGGGTCTTGAGAACAGAGTCAGCAGGTGCAGCACGAGCCTGAACAGCCCCAGCAACATATGCTCACAGTCCCTAGAACAAGCCTGTCTTGTTAAAAGAGAAAAACAAAACAGCCCATCGTTCTCTGTGCAGACTTAATGCATCTTTGAGGCTGTGTAACTCCTTGAGGGTCTCAGTGGCGGCTGACGTTTAGTGTGTTTGGTCAGGCTGGCTGCCAGCCATGCCCTGTCTCCCGGCGCCCCTGCTCCTCCATCCTATAGTGTCTGCTGACAGTAAATCACCCACACACTCTCTTGGAGGGGGAAGAGGTCCCGGGACCCCGTGATGCCTGGGAGAAAGAGGACTCCCCACACAAACCCCCTCTGCTCCTTCCTACCAACGGATAAACAGCTCCGTGGCTGAAAAGGATTAGGGGGAGGTGGGGTGGCGGGCCCGCCTGCTGGGGTTGTAAAGGGAAGAGAGACTATATGAGGCCTGCTCTGTTCAGAGGCCTCAGAAATAAGGTGGGAACAGAGATGTGTGGTTCCCCTGAGACAACACTTTTAAAACTTTAATGTGCCTGCCAATCATCTGGAGATCATGCTAAAGTCCGGCATCTGATTCAGGGGCCTAGGGTGGGGCCTGAGACTCTGCATTTCTAACAAGCTGCCTTTGCTGCTGGTCCAGTGCTGCACCATAGCCAGGATAAAGGGTTTTGCCAGTCTAGAAGGGTCACTGTGTTGGAAGATGGGTGAAACGGCACCACGGAATCACCTGGAGAGCTTTAAAATATGCCTGCCTCCACCCCACTCAATTGAATCAGAATCTCTGTACAGGAACCTGGGGCACCTGTGTGTTTTCTTTTCTAATGCTCCCCCAGGTGGCTTGAATGTGCGTCCAGGATTGAGAACCGCTGGACTAGATTGGGTGGAGCCCTGGTTGCTCAGGGGTTAAGAGCTCGGCTGCTAATCAAAAGGTCGGCAGTTCGAATCCACTAGCTGTTCCTTGAAAACCCCTATGGGGCAGTTCTGCTCTTTCCTATAGGGTCGCTATGAGTCAGAATCGACTCGACAGCAATGGGTTAGACCAGACTGTAGAACAATTGTGGAATATTATTCCCTTCCTTAAAGTTCGGAGTCGATGATGAACTAATGGCTGGGATGGTTTAACATCCTACTCTTCCAAGGGGCGTCTTCGAGTTCCCTGAGGGCTGTGTTTCACCACAAAGGAATGACAAATGCTGGGAGTCCAGGGGGAGGATAAATGACCGAGTCACACCTTGCCAAAATGGTGACACTATGTGATCTTCTTCCAGAAATTTCACTCCTCGGGCCTCGGCATCTTGGTCCGGACTGGCAGAACTCCTGTTTTGACTCATCTGTTCGGCCCAGAATTCTCAGAGGCCTCTATGCCTCCCACCGCTCCAGAGGGCTCTCATCCCCTCTCATCTCTGAGTGAAAGGGGCAGCTGGGAGGGCCCTTCCCACTGAAGGCTGCGCTCTCCCCCAGTGTTCCCAAGCCACAGCTGAGGACAGTGAGAACGAGGTGCTAATGCCCCGAGGCCCACACATCTGGTTTCCATTTTCCTTTGCAGCAGCCCAAGGCAGCAGAGGGCCTTCTTTCTGTATCTCTTGGAAAATGATTTCCAAAGGCCAGATTCAGGCCACGCTCAGTCCTGATCCACCAGAATCCTTCCTCAGAGACCTCCAGCCCTCTTCCCCAAGGTCTTGGGGAGACCGGTGGAGGCAGCCCCATAGGGGAAAGGAAAAGTGTGGGGTTGGCAGGAGTCCAGGTGCCTTGGAGAATTAGGGAAGTGGGAAGGTTTTAGGTCATCTAAAAGAAAAGGAGGGGCATATGCACATCAGGGAAAGTGGGAGAGTCTGCTTCATCGGGTTGTAAGGTCTGCCCGTGACGTTACTTGGAGGAAGTCCCCTCCTCACCCTTAGCCTCACCATCAGGCAGGTGAGAGGGGCAATCTGCCCTATCTCCAGGGTCTTCTTGCTCCCCCCAGACCCTTAGGCACAGTGAGAGCAAGGGACCTGTAGGGATGGGAATAGGGACTCTTGGGATCAGATTCTACTTTAAAAGATGTCAAGGTCATTAAGACAACATGCTTATAATGCTTACTGACTGGAGGATCCTTCTGCAGCGCCCCTCATCATGGGGGTGCTACACTGTGGTGGTCAGGAGCACTGGCTGTGGGGGCTCACAGACCTGGGCTCAATCCTGGCCCTGTACTAGCCCTAGGTGGGTCACAGGACCTCTTTGAGCTGGTTTCTTCTTCTGCAAAATGGGGGTAATAAAGTAAAAATTGAATTGGATAAACACAAACATTCAGCCTAGCACATAGGAAGCCATTAATAAATGGAGGCCAACATCTATTATCCCTTCATCTTCCCCTCCACTCATTTAACAACCCATCCATCCGTCCGTCCATCCATCCCTCCGTCCGTCCGTCTGTCCGTCCGTCCATCCATCCACCCACCCACCCACCATCCATCCATTCACCCATCTAATCTAATCTATATGATGTAAGGGATCTTTAGGATCATGTAGTCCAGTGGGTCTCACACCTGGAGAGGTCATTAGCTGTGCTGATCCTGGACTCTTCTCCACAGGTCCTAATTTAATAGGTCTGCAGTAGGGCCGGGAATCTGCATGTTAAACAATGCTGATGCAGGCAGTCCTCAGACCTCCCTCAAGAAACACTGGCCTGGAAATCATACCTCATTTGACAAAGAAGGAAGCTGAAGCAGAGAGGGTAAATTCCCCACTCTTGCAACTGAGTGACCAGGCAGGACTAGGGCCCCCCTTTGGGCTCTCTCTTCCCTTCCCCTCTCCCATTGCCTCCGTGAATGTGTAGTGTGTGGGGGCAAGTGCGACCAACAGGCCCCAGGGGGCTGCTGGCAGCCCACCACGCCGCCCTCCCTCCTACCCGCCCCCTTGACCACGGACTTTGCCTTCACTCCCACACTGAGCCCTGTCGGGGCGTGGGGATTTATTCCTTTGGGCCAGCTTTCCATCTTTTATTTCCTGTGTTATTTATGTTCCTTGCCTTTCATCTCCTGCCTGGCTGGCCTGAAGGGTCCATTATGTCACCCTGGCTGTGCCCACATCAATCTCCAGCCCAGGAGCTAATCCCCCCAGCCCCATCCTCATCATTTATTTTCTGGGGCTCCTTGAGGTTCCACCGGCAGCTGCCCTTGTGTGTGGATGGTCCCGGCTGGCGCCCTCCTCAGAGAGGACCATTGTGAGGGGCTTTGGGACTGGTGGATCAGACAGTCCACAGGGGGCTTGTCTGGGGCCGGGGAGGGAGACGACCTTTCAGGAATTAGCATGGTGGTAGGGTGCAGAGGTCTGACTGTCAGGACTTCAGAATTCTAGCTTTGACTCTGCCCATGACTCCAATGACTTTAGGCAGAGAGCAGCTCTTTTCCAGAGTTCAGTTTCTTTGTCTATAAAATGGGTGTGGAGGACTGGGCAGGATGATACAGATAGTAGCTTCCAGGGCTACTGAATCTATCTGTGAGTGTTTCCTAAATTGTTTTTACAAATTAATAAATGTTTTAGGAAAAAAGGGGGAGGGTTCTATAATCAAAGTTTAGGAAGTTCTGGGTTGAACAGAGGGAAAAAAAAATTCCTTTATTGCAGGACTTATCAGGACCTTTCATAGCTAATGTGCATTAGGTTGCTCCAAGGTATAGGCTGGAAATACGACATGGAGCATGTAATTGGGGAGCACCCCATCCCTCGCAGGACTTGTGCCTTGCAGAGCACATTTTGGGGGACACTGATCTATGACATGGTGGGAAAGGTAAAGGAAGGAGGAGAGGTGTGGGAGGAACCTGCCTGGTCTGACCTTTCCTGGGACAAGGTAGGGTAGCAGTCAGGGAACTCTGCCCTGGGTTCAGGCCACATGAGGTGAGAGAGATTTAAGGTCACAGGCAAGGGAAGTTCCCACGCAGCTTGCTCCACTTCCAGAGGAGGTTTGGGCTGGATTCAAAGCTCCACGGGGCTACATTACCTGACCACACTGTGGGTTGTACAGGATCTGTCTGACAAAGACCTATTTAACTTGGGAGGACCTGTAACATATTTAACAGCAGGGACTATGAGCAATCAGTTAAGATGCCGCCCAGGAGCCTGCCCGGTGTGCACCAGCTGAATATCAACTCTACTTGGAACCAAAACAGGCCCTTGGAGTCACGTTAGGAATAAAGTAAACTAAAAAACTAACCTGCTGCCACTGAGTCAGTTCTGACACAGAGCGACCCTACAGGACAGATTAGAACTGGCTCATAGGGTTTCTAAGGCTGTCATCTTTACAGAAACAGACTGCCACATCTTTCTCCTACAGAGCCGCTGGTGGGTTTGAACTGTCAACCTTTTGGTTAGCAGCCAAGCGCTTTGACTGCTGGGCCACCAGGGCTCCTCCTTGGGAATATAGTAGGGACCAAAAAATTTTAGGTACTGTTTTTGTTATTATTTTCATTATTAACCCTTCTGCCTAGGACTATGGGGAAAGCAATCCACTCCATCTCATTTCACCTCACAGTCTCTTCCAGATATATTTTCCAACGTTCTTAGTTACAGGATATTTTGCTGCTCAACAATCCTAAAGTGCTTCCCTTTGCCTACAGGAAAAATGCCAACTCAATAACTCACTATGTCTGTTCCACACTTCCTCCTAGGTGGGTCCCCTTTCCTTCCCAGGAGGCTCTTTTCCACCCCCTCCCTTCCTCACTGTCTGGAACATGACATGCAGGATGGACATGCCAATTGCCTCCCTCCCCTGGGCCTTCTATGAGCTCTTTCCCTGCCCCCTCCAGTGCCCCCTCAGTCTCCACTGAGCTGTCCTTCAAAGCTGCTGAAACTCCACCTCCTCCAAGAAGCCTTCGGAATGCTCTGGCCCTCAGAGCTGTCCATTTTTGAACGTCCTCCATCCACTTTTCACATGCCACATGGCCTCTATTTTTGGTCTGCCTCCCAGCAACCCAACCGCAAAGTTAACCTCTTGATGTCAAGAGTCCTGACTTCTCTTCTAAATCGGCACTTCTAAAAGGTTAATGAGCCCACAAGTCCCTCGGGGATCTTGCGATGATGCAGATCCTGACTCAGAAGGTCTGGGGTGGGGCCCAAAATTCTGTATGCTGCACAAAACTTCCAGGTGATGCTGCTGCTGGTCCCGCCACCACACTTCGAGTAGTAAGGGCGGAGGTATCTGCCAAAGCCTCTGGCCCCGCGGCCCTCAGCCCCGGGGAATTTATAACAAGATGCCCTGCTTGGGCCAGGCGCTGGTGTTTTAAGAAAGCTCTTCAGGTGATTGTGATGAGCAGCCAGGGCTGAGTCCCTGGGCTAAGTGGTTCCTTACCTCTGGCAGGTAGGTATGTGACTTTATGTGGGGGAGAAGGCTTAGATTTGAAGCACTTGGCAGGCAGGGACCTGATTCTGGAGGGAAGGGGCAGGCTGGGATGGCCAAAGAGCCGTAGCATCTTGTGGGTGGGCACCCATTAACAGTCCGGTACTTAGAAGGCATCAAGGGAATCAAGGGAGAGCACCGCCCCATACCGAAGGCATCTCTGAGCCTGCCGACCCCACCCCCTGCCCACAAGGCACAGAGAGATCACAGCCCAGGCAGGCCCAGCTGCTGGGAGGGGAGCCCAAGGGACGCTTTGCCAGGAGCTCCCTCTTCCTGCCTGTCAGCCCAGCTGGACACGTGCCTGCCAGGGACGTTGTCCTGGCACCCAGGAAACAGGTCATGGTGCTGAGTTAGAAGGCACAGGGTGCCCTCTGCTGGAGTGTTTGAGCTACTTCTCCCCAGAGACCCCCCTGGAAGCACAGAGAACTAAGATTCAGAGGATGCAAGGGAGGGGTGCTGAGACCTGCTTTCTCTAAACCGCTCGCCGCCCCCGCCCCAAATGGGGAAGACCTGGGGAGGGCAGGGCAGGGAAGGCTGTTCTCTCTCTCCTCCCTCTGTCTCCTGAGTCAAGGGTCCACAGAGTCACAGGATGAGACTTTGGGGGATGGAGCAGATTTGTTTTTGCCCCCATACGGCCAAATCACACGAGACTCCTCTGCCTCCTCCGCAGTTTTCTTCTCTTTGTCACCCTCATGGGCACCAACATGCAGTGGCTCATGCTTAGAGGTGACAGGATGGAAACATGAGTGCTGCTTTGTGTCCCCAAGAGGGCCCAGCTGCTCTGAGCACCCACAGTTCTTGTCGGGACGCCCTTGCAGTTCAGAGCACACTGGGGTCAGTGTGGGGTCAGTGCTAGGATCAGCGGTGATGGGAATTAGAGTTCAGTGTGGGGCCAGAGTCGGGGGCCAGCCTATGGCTGGGGTCCAAGGTCATTCTTGTAGGGTCAGGGGTCAACCTTTGTCCAGAGTGAGGCTCAGTTGTAACCAGATAAGCACCAGTGGCCAGGTCTATCTCATTAAAGGCCATGGCCATGGATCTCCCCATTAGGGAGAGAGGGCAGTGGCTGGGAGACCCAGGCAGGAAAAGATCGAGAAAGCAGAGCCTGCCAGGGTTTCCTCTGGCTCCTCCTGCTTCCACACTTACCTTACTTAGAAGGCAACAGTTCAGGGGAGTCCCTGGGTGGTGCAAACGGTTAACGTGCCTGGTTGCTCAAAGTTTGGAGGTTTGAGTCTACCCAGAGGCACCTCGGAAGAAAGGCCTGGTGATCTACTTCCAAAAAACCAGCCATTGAAAACCCTGTGGAGCATAGTTCTACTCTGACACACATAGGGTTGCCATGAGTTGGAACTGACTCAAAGGCAACAGGTTAGTAGTTTCAGGATCGGTACATGGTACATCCAAGGCCAGTCCCCTGGCTGGGATTCCTGCATGGACCCAGCCCCTTGGCTCTGTCTCAGGTGTGCAATGCCCTGCTCTAACCTTCGTTGACTTTGTTGCAAGGCCCAGTGAGGGTGGACAGTGCTGAGGGGGAGGGGCCCAGCTTTGTCTGGGGTAGAGGATTAGCATATTAACATGTGCAGTAATTGATGCTACTGTGTGTAATTTACTGTGGGTTTCATCAGATTCTCAGAGGGCCATAGCCAAAAAAAAAAAAAAAAGTTAAGGATTATTGGCTAGGGCCCTCCTCAGCTTTTTGTTTTTTTAATTTTATTATGGCGTATATATATATGTGTGTGTGTGTAGAAAACAGAAAGTTTTGCAATTTTAACCATTTCCAAGTGTACAACTCTGTAACACCAGTTACCCTCACTGTGTTGTTCTCCCATCACCACCATCTGCTTCCGAAAGTTTTACATCATTACGCCAAACAGAAACTTGGTCCGCCTTCAGCAATAATTCCCAGTCCCCCCTCCCCCAGCCCTTGGTAGTCACTAATAACTCGTCTCTATGCATTTGCCTATTCTAAATATTTCATATATGTGGGATCATACAATATTTGTCCTTTCGTGTCTGACTTACTTCACTCAGCATAATATTTTCAAGGTTCATCCATGTTGTAACATGTATCAGAATTTAATTTCTCTTTATGGCTAAATAATAATCCATTGTATGGATATACCAATTGTGTTTATCCACTCATCTGTTGATGGACACTTGGGTTGTTTCCACTCTGTGGCTGTTGTGAATAATGCTGCAGCAAACGTTGATGTACATATATTTGTTTAAGTCCCTGTTTTCAAGTCTTTTAGGTATATACCTAGGAGTAGAATTGCTGGGTCATATATTTTATGTGTAGCTTTTTGAGGAACCACCAAACTGTTTTCAAGCTGTTGCAACTCTATCTTCACCATTTTACATCACCACGAGCAATGCATGAGGGTTCCAATTTCTCCACATCCTCGCCTGTTTTTCTGATAATATCCTAGGGGGTGTGAGGTGGTATAGTTATTATTTTTTAAATCCTTTTCTTTTTTACAGCCTTATTGAGGTATAACTGACAGACAGTAAACTGCACATATTTAGATTGGCCAATTTTATGTTTTGGCATATGTATATACTTGTGAAATCACCACCATAATAAAGATAATGAATATACCCAGCACCTCCAAAAACTGATCTGCTTTTTGTCACTGTAAAGAAGTTTACATTTTTTAAAACTTTGTATATTAATGGAACCATACAGTAAGTACCTCTTATTTTTAGTGTGACTTCATTCACTTAGCCTCATTATAATTATCTTTTTTAGTATATTAATTAGTTACATTTATTATTTTTTAGATGATTTCTTTTTATTGTTGTTGAGAATATACACAGCAAAAACAAACATCAATTCAAGTTGCTACATGTACGTTTCAGTGACATTTATTACTTTCTTCCAGTTGTGCAACCATTCTCACCCTCCTTTTCTGAGTTGTTCCTCCCTCCTTAACACAAACTCACTGCCCCCTAAGGTTCTATCTATTCTTTCGAGTTGCAGTAGTCAATTTGATCCATATAGATAGATCTTAAAAGAGCATAATGCTCAAGACCATTTTTACTGGTTAAGCTAAAGTATTGTTTGGTTTTAAGAAGACTTCAGGGGATATTTTTGGTTTAAGGTTTAAAGATTATATCAGGGCGCTATTTTGGGGGGTTCATCCAGCCTCCAGGCATCCAGAAAGTCTGGAGTCCATGAGAATTTGAAATTTTGTTCTGCATTTTCCCCCTTTTGATCAGAATTCTTCTGTAGAATCTTTGATCAAAGTGTTCAATAATGGTAGTCGGGCACCATCCAGTTCTTCTGGTCTCATGACAAAGGAGGCAGTTGTTCACGGAGGCAGTTAACCACACACATTCCATATCCTCCCCCTATTTTTTTTTTTTTGTGTGTTGTACTTTAGATGAAGGTTTACAGAACAAACTAGCTTCTCATTAAACAGTTAGTACACATATTGTTTTATGGCATTGATTAACACCCCCATGACATGTCAATAGTCTCCATTCTTACCTTGGGTTCCCTATTACCAGCTTTTCTTCCCTTTATGCCTTCTAGTCCTTGCCGTTGGGCTGGTGTGCCCCTTTAGTCTCGTTTTGTTTTATGGGCCTGTCTAATCTGTTCACCTGGCTGAAGGGCAAACTTCAGGAGTGACTTCATTACTGAGCGAAAAGTGTTTCCAGGGGCCATACTCTCGGGGTTTCTCCAGTCTCTGTCAGGTCAGTAATCTGGTCTTAATATCCTGTTCCTATTCCTGACTTCCTTCTTCCTCTGTTGCTCCAAGTGAATAGAGACCAGTTGATGTACCTTGGATGGCTGCTTGTAAGCTTTTAAGACCCCAGGCACTATGCAACAAACTAGGAGGTAGAACAGAAGTACTAAACACATTTTTAGGCAAATTAACTGGGATGTTCCATGAAACCACGACCCTAAACCTCCAAAACAAGGAAGCAGATCCAACGAGGTGTTTGGTTGTACATAAGCAGCCTCAGCAACTACTCTTTTTTGGTCATTGTAAATGTATCTATCACACAACTTTTGCCAATTCAACTTTTTACAGGTATACACCTTATTGTTAACAATTACATTAATTGACTCCGCCTAATTATTTTGTATTTATCCATGTTATTTTGTGCATCAATAGCTCATTCCTTTTTATTGTGTGAATATACCACAATCTATATGTATATCCATCTATCTGATGATGAACATAGGAACTGTTTCTTGTTTTTGGTTATTACGAATAAAACTGCTATGAGTATCTATGTGTACACATGTATGTGGACGTATACTTTCATTTCTCTTTGGTAAATACCTAGGAATGGAAATAAACTGCCATACTGCTTTCCAAAATGATTGTATCATTTTATATAGCTTTCAGTTAATTTTTTTTTTGTATATGGTACAACATATGAAACCGAGTTCAATTTTTTTTACATATGACTATTCAGCTGTTCCAGTACCATTTAGTGAAAAGATTATCCTTTACCCACTGAATTCCTGGCAGCTTTTTCAAAAATCAATTGACCATATATGTGTGAATCTATTTTTGGGCTCTTTTTTCTCACTCTGTATTGATTGCTGTAGCTTTATAATAAGTAAAAATCAGATAAAACTCTCAATTTTGTTCTTCTTTTTAAAAGTTGTTTCAGCTGTTCTAGGTCTTTTATATTTCCATAAAAAATTTTAATCAGTTTGTCAATTTTTACCAAAAAGACTGCTGGGATTTTCATTGAATCTGTAGCTCAGTTTTGGGAAAATTGACATCTTAACAATTTTTTAGTCTTCTGATCTATGAACATGGTATATCTCTCCATTTATTTAGTTCTTTATTTCTCTCAGCAATGCTTGTATTTTTCAGTATACAGATCTTGCATATCTTTTGTTAGATTTATCCCTAAGTATTTCATACTCTTGAATGTCTTTTATTTCTTTTTCTTGCCTTACTGTACTGGCGTCGATCTTCAGTACAATGTTAAATAGGAATGGTAGGAGCAGACATCCTTGCCTTGTTTCCAATCATACATAAACCTGTTGCCGTCAAATTGATTCTGACTCATAGTGACCCTGTAGGACAGAGTAGAACTGCTCCATAGGGTTTCCAAGGAGCAGCTAGTGGATTCAAATTGCCTACCTTTTTGTTAGCAGCTGAGCCTTTAACCACTGCACCACCAGGTCTCTCCAGTCATACATGGGAGGGAGATATTCATTCTTTCACTCATCCTTTGCTTATATTTGCCCTGGTAAGTTCTCAACAAGCTCAAAGGCCTGGCCTTTCAGGACTGGTTGGAGAACCCTGGAATTTGCCTCTATGTTACTTTCTGCCTTGGGTGGTGTGCTCTTGTTTCCTGTGTTTTGGAGCATTGCCCCATGGAGACTACAAGTGCCTTGAGGGCAAGGATAGAATATTTGATTCCAGTTTCCCATGCTGTGCCTGGCGTGATGCTCAGCTTGACAAATTCTCATGGCCAACCAAGTCATTGAATCATACTGAAGGAGCTCATATGTATCCACTCGTTTGTGCTCCATCCTCTTTGCTTCTCTTCTGAACCAAAGGCAGTCATGCTGCCCTCCTTTCCTTCTCTTTCCCCTCCAGAAACCTGAATGGAAGACAACATGAAAGAAAAAGGACTCAGGTTTCCCCAGCATCAGATTACTTTCATGGAGCATCCTCATTCAAAAATAAACCTGAGGAGGTAAGGGGAGGGGGTATGACGGAGGGAGCTGTTAGCAAAGCTCTGCTTCCAGGCTGTATTTTTAGGATTGGCATTTAGGCTTGGCCTGGGGACAAGTGGCTGGAAAATGCAAGGCATTTCCTCTTCCTGTCAGCTGAGACACTGAGTGTGTGTGAGTGTGCGTACGAGGGCCCCTGCCACCTTGCCATTTAGCGCTTCCAGAATAGCAAACAAAATACACTTCCTCCACAGGCCTTCTCCATTCTTGGCTCCCACTGACCATCAGCCCTTCCAGTCCTGTCTCCTCTTGGACACCACCAAGGCTCCTCTCGAGACCATTGCACAAGCTGATTTGGGCAGGGAGAGGTGCTCCTTTCCCCCATGTATGGAGGCAGTGTTGTCACAGCACTAAGCAGGTCATCAGCCATGTGAGGAGGCTGGACTCTGGGGTGTCTGAGGTCCTACTTGGTATATTTTAGGTAGACTCAATGATGATGACATAACAGATTCATTTGTTCACTTATTTATGCGTTTACTCCTTTGGCACTTGCTAGCTGTGTGTCACACTCGAGTTACTTAACCTCTTTGTGCCGCAGTTTCCCCATCTGTAAAATGGGGATGATAATAGTAACTGCCTCATAAGGTTGTTGAGAAGATTAGATGAGTTAATATATGTAAAGTGCTTTAAACAGAACTTTAGTACAGGATCAGTAAAGGTTAGCTGTTATTATTTGAATGTCTACTGCATACCAGCCTAGAGCTTGGGCAAGGGGCAAGGGACTACAGTGATGAACAGACAGACCTGTTCTCTGGCCCTCTTGTAGTTTATTAAGTTGGGGACCTGGTTGTTGCCCTTGAGAACTTAAACTCTCAACTGCAAACTAGGACCAGGGCCCTGTTTTCTCTCATTGGAGCAAATGGTCTCCTTTACCCACTACAAGGGGATGAGATTTATAATCACAGACACAATGATATTGGTGTTGTTGACACTTTGTGGAACTCTGGCTAGCTTTGTTTCTTCTTTGCTTTGTAAAGTTATTTTACTTCTCGGGGTCTCATTTTCCTTATTTGTAAAATGAGAGGGAGAGGGAGGGCAGTTAAAGTGGATGATCATCTAGGTCTGTTCCAATCCTTTCTTCCGTAAAGTGAATTGTCTCTTTCTCCCTTCTTCTCATCTTCCTCTCTCCCATACAGCTACCGGCTTTGCCCCCTTTGGTGCACAGGCTGTGCGCTGCACAATTCCAAGGAGTGTTATTCCCTGAGGCCCCAGTGTGGATGGCGCCCTCTGGAGTTGTGCAGTGTACAACCTGTTCAACGACTTAAAAAAGGCTGCTTATGATCTACCTGAGTATCAATCGTTCCATCTCCTGAGTTTACTCAAAGCAGAAAAAAAAAGTACAACTTCAAACAAGAATCGTGCACAAAACATACTTATCTGAACTTTCCTTCTTTTTAGCATTCTGTAAGTTTAGAAAATTGTTCTACTCTTGGTTTCTTTTGTCTGAGACTTAACCCAACAAGCACTTGTTGACACCCTCAAGCATTTATTTAACAAATATTTATTGAATGCATACAATGTACTAGGCACTGTAGTAGGTATTGGAATACAGCTGAGAGGTCCTTGCTCTCATGGAGCAAACATCATAGTCTGAGGAGACAGACAACAAACAGGCAAACAAATAGGGGAGACAATGTCAAAGAGCATTAGATACTGTGCAGACAATTACACAGAAGGTCCTGGCAGAGTGGATGAAAAAGGTGCTTTCCACTATGATGGGAAGTGACATTTGAGTTGTCACCTGAATGGCAAGAAGAAGCCAGCCACGCGATTGTGGGTGCAGAGAGTTCCTGGTAGAAGGAATAGCAGGTACTGGAGCCCTAAGCTGGGAATGAACTTGGCTGTGGTAGCCACAGGGAGTGGGGTGGTTGTGGTGGGAGACAAGGTCAGGGTTGGGCAGGGGTAGATGGTGCAGGGCCCTGTGTAAGGAATTTGGATTTTATTACAACATACTATGGAGAGCTCTGAAAGGGTTTTGTTTGTTTTTTTAATCAAAGAGTGACCTGGTTTACACTTCAAAGGGATCTGCTGTATGTACCAGGGTGTAGATTGAGGACAGATGCAAGAGAGAAAGTAGAGAGACCAGGCAAGTGATGCTGGCCACCAGGATGGTGAGGGGCCAAGCCAACAGGCCTTGCTGAGTGGAGGGAGGGGGCAAAGGAAGGTGACTCGAGACTGAGTCCCAGCTTTCCAGCTGGAAAAACTGGTGGATTGTGCTGTTGTTTAGTGATAGGAGAAAGACAGAGGGAGAAAGAGGTTTGGTGGTAGAGATGTGGGTGGGAATCAAGAAATGTCAAAGCTCTCAAGAAGACTTATGAATACACAGTCTCATGGAGTACCTTGGCTATGCTCAACACTCAACTTCCATCTCTGGGTCTAAAGTGGCTGCTTCAGCTCCTGCCATCATGTTTGTATCCCAGCCAGAAAAAGGGGAAGAGGGCAACAGGAGCCCCCTAAGGCCCCTGTGCACAACTGTGCACTACACAACTCTAGGGGGTACAGTGCACATTTTAGTGTAAGTGAATAGTGCCCCTGCAGAGGTACAGTGTGAACCCTCACCACCCTGCACAGCGTCCCTGGAACACAAACAGGTTTCTTGTTAAATCATGATGTGGAAGTGGCTTCCCCTTCTGTTCACATCTTACTGGCCAGAACCTAGTCACATGTCACACGTAGCCACAGAGGAGGCTGAGAAACATAGTCTTTAAACTCAGAAGTTTTGTTGTTAAAGGAAAACGGGAGAATGGATGTTGGTAGATGACCAGCAATCTCTGCCAGAGTCACAAGTGTTTGCTCTGTGCTCTCTTTCTAATTGGTGGTTTACTTTGTTCCCAGGAAAGGATCCCAGAGGTCCTAAGGGTGGTTGGCATTCCAAGAGAGCTAGTCACCTGGGCACTGGGCATAACTGAGTAGAAGAGATTGTGGCACGGTATTGGAGTGCGAGCTGGTGCTATCAGGCGTGTCCATCCTGGGAGCTCTCCAGGAAGCCATGCTGAACTGATGGTTCTGAAGGCAGGGTTGAGTGGGGACACATAGGGCCCTTTCAGCTATAGGATGTGCTTGGATCTGGAACAGAATGGATGGACCTTTAATTTCCTGGGTGTGGGTGGTGGTAGAAATAGAGATAGATAGTTGCTGTTGACGCTAACTCATGGCAATCCTATGTACAACAGAACAAAATGCTGCCCTGTCCTGTGCCATCCTGTTTGAGTCCATCATCGTGGCTACTGTGCCAATCCATCTCACGTCGGGTCTCCCATGCCCTCATTAGCCTTCTGCTTCACCAAATATGATGGCTTCCTCCAGCAATTGATCCCTCCTGATGTTGTGTCTGAAGCAAGCGAGGTGGACAATGTTCTGTTGTGATCCATTAGGTTTTCATTGGCTAATTTTTGGAAGTAGATCTCCAGGCCTTTCTTCCCAGTCTATCTTAGTCTGGAAGCTCTGCTGCAACCTGTCCACCACCGTGACCCTGCCGGTATTTGAAATAACAGTGGCATAGCTTCCAGCATGATAGCAGCACACGAGCCACCACAGTATGAAAAAGTGGCAGACAGGTGGTCAGTGGTGCCCAAAAACCAAACCCATTGCTGTCAAGTCAATTCTGACTCATAGCAACCCTATAGGGACCCTAAAGGACAGAGTAGAACTGCCCCATAGAGTTTCCAAGGAGCACCTGGTGGATTCGAACTGCCAACCTTTTGGTTAGCAGATGTAGCTCTTAACCACTACACCATCAGGGTCAGTGGTAGCTAAAGGTAAAGCCTGGGGTCTTTTGAAGTTCTTGATATACAGCAGGAAGCCTTGGACCAGAGTCACTGAGAAGTCCTGGTACATTCTGGGCAGTGGGGCAGACCCAGATGGATGTGGGGCAGGCTGGGGGCCAACGATAACCAGCCCCTCTGGAGGCCGATGGAGGAGCCAGAGACCTTCTGGTCTCCTTACACCAAGCCCAGCAGCGAGGGGCTGAGGCCACCTCACATTTCGGCCTCTCTCTCACTTCCTGCCCTTTCCTTGCATCTTTCCTTCCACCTGAAAAAAAAAACCAGTCCCCAGTGGGCTTCCATCTGGAGAAGTCTTTGCTGAGGGAGGCTCATAAATCTCCGTCAGGCTGCAGCTGCTCCTTCCTCCTCCTCAGACAGGCCCAAGCTGAGAGAAAGGAGGGCTTTCTTCTGGGTGGATATTTGGGGGTGGGTCTCTGCTGTTCAGCCAGATGTCACATGGATATGTGAGGGTTACTCAGAAGAGAGGCCACCCACGCCTGCCCAGCTTACTTGAAGGCTGCTCTGCCTGGATGATGGGCAAACCAGGATCACTAGGTCTGGCTGGCAAAGAAGAACAGAATTGGCTTCACTCTCAACACGCATGGTGCTTAGGAGCACAGCTGCTGGTGCCAGATGGACGGGAATCAAGCCCTGTCTCTGCCTCTTACTGGTTGGGTGACTTTGGGAAAGGTACTTAACCTCTCTGTGTCTCAATTTCCTCATTTGTAATATGGGAGAAGGAAAGCTAGTGTCTACCTCAGAAGGTTGCTGTGAAGATTCAGTGTGGTTATACATCCAGTTCCTCCAGCTTAGTGCAGTGTTTGGTATGTGAGAGCACGTGTTTCACCCTGATCTCGTTTTTCAAGGGGATTATCTATCCGCTGGCAAATTTTCTTCCATTTGTCAGGGTCCTCTTTTCCAGCTCTATAAATAGGTTCACTCCCAAGAGGCTTGACCTGGAAGTGGCAGAGCTATACACAGGTCAGGGGAGTGTGTTTTTAGTATGTGGGAGGGGATTGCAGGGGCAAGCACGAGACAGTGGTTCCCTGGTTGTGTGCACCAGTGTTTTCATGTGGGTTCCTATGTTTGCCTTCTGACTAAGAGAATGTTCCTTACTGTGTTATGTAGCTAAATCTTCCAACCATCCATCCACCAATCCATCCATCCATCCATCCACCCATCCAACCACCCACCCAACCACCCACCCACCCATCCATCCATCCATCCATCCATCCATCCATCCAACAGATATTCTCTAGCACTCACTTTGTGCTAGGTGTGCTGGTTTTATGAAGGTAAACACCTTAGCATGGGTTCCCCAGAAAGGAAAGCCTGAGACAAAGCTTCTATGCTAATGCCTTATTGTGGGGTGCAACTCCAGGAAGCAAGAGTGAGGGGGAAAGGGGCCGTAAGGCAGTTAAGGAGAAAAGCAAAAACAAGGTATGTTTTTGTGTTACCAGCAGGCCTCAGCTTTTTCCACACAACACAGCTGGTTGCTCAGTCACATGGGGGCCCTCTGGAGAGGGCCTGTGGAACCACTGTGTCTTAGAATAAGTCCCTGGGGGGAGAAAGAACAAGTCATGCCCACGGGCATCAACTCCCCTATAATTGTGGATTGTGTTGTCCGCTCCTCCTGGCAGCTGCTGGGGAGGCCAGAGCTTCGGTGGGTCCAGTGGGGGTGGGCCGGGGCTCTGCAGCTGCTGTGGTTAACACTGTGGTTCCCCCTGTGGCGCCGCTCTGCCCTCGCCCCTGTGGAGGCCAAGACAGAAGTGCTAAGAAAGAAAGAAACTGAGGAGCACAAGAGAGTAACTGGAAAGACCACTTTAGATAGACTGGTCTGAGAAGGCTTCTTGTGGGAAATATTATTTGGGCTGAGACCTGAAAGATTAAACTGAGCCAGACCTATGAAAACCAGGGAACAGCGGTGCAAAGGCCCATGGGTGTTGGAGGCATGACAAGGCCATTAGGGCCAGAGCCGAGGGCAGGCGCAGGAGGTGAGGCCAGAGGGCCCACCAGGGCCAGCTCCAGCGGGGCCTTCTGGGCCAGGATAAGGAGTTTGAATTTTATTCTAAGAGTCTGTCTTAGTCATCTAGAGCTGCTATAACAGAAATACCACAAGTGGATGGCTTCAGCAAAGAGAAGTTTATGGTCCAGTAGGCTACAAGTCCAAATTCAGGGTGTCGGCTCCAAGAGAACGCTTTCTTTCTCTGTCAGCTTTGGAGGAAGGTCCCTGTCATCAGTCTTCCCTTGTTCTGAGAACTTCTCTGCCCAGGAACGTCATGTCCAAAGGATGTGCTTTGCTCCTGGCACTGCTTTCTTGGTGGTATGAGGTTCCCATGTCTCTCTGCTCGCTTCTATCTTTTATATCTCAAAAGAGATTGGCTTAAAACACTATCCAATCTTGTAGATCTCATCAATATAACTGCCGCTAATCCATCTTATTACATCATAGTAATAGAATTTACAACACACAGGGAAATCACATCAGATGATAAAATGGTAGACAATCATACAATACTGGGAATCATGGCCTAGCCAAGTTGACAGATATTTTTTGGGGACACAATTCAATCCATAACAGAGCCACTGAGGGTTTTAAGCAAGAAATGACCTTAGTTGAGGGGCAGAGTTAAAAGGTCAGTGTGATCGCTGGATGGAGAGCAGACTGCAGCCCTCAAGAGTGCGGTAGAAAGGCGGATCAGAAGGGACTGCAACCCAGGCCAGCTGGGTCACCACGGGCAGTGTGGGACCGACCCCAGGCAGGCTCCCTGGACCTCTGGTGCCATAAGCTCTTCAGCTTCCACCCAGGCAAGACGTTCTTGTGGGCCGGTCTGTAGTGGGTATAGGAGACAGGACCCCCAACCCCAGGTGGGGAAAACAGCAGTGCCTAAAGCACCTACTTCTGCTCTGGGGCCGTGGAGAGGGAGGGAGAGAAAGCATTAAACAACAGCAGTGACTAACGGCAGCCTCACAGCCACCTCACTGCCCCTCAGGTGCAGATTAGTGAAGATTTTTCCTATTGTATCCATTTGCCTGTGACTGTGGGGAACCTGGCTGTTCACTGTCAGGCTTTGAGGGCCTCTGAGCAGGGTGTTTGCCCCAAAGATGCCCCACGCCCCATCATTCCGAGGCTTCTGAAAGGACGCCATTGGAGCAAGGTGTCTTTGCGTTAAGTATTGCCCTCTGCCTGGCTTTCCTTTAACAGGAGGGTGTGGTGCAAATGTCAGAGGTCCTCTGAGGACCTGCCATGTGCACCCCGCTTCCTTACTCTGCAGTGGCTTAGAGTTGTCACAGTGGTCTCGTTACTGCACTGGCTGTGGGGTGGTGTCATTATCCCCCTTACAGAAGAGGACACAGGGACTCAGATCCTACATGGGCGGTGGCTGTTCTCATCTGCCCAGTCCCTGTTTGCCCCTCCTCTGCTTACAGCTCCTCACCCTTCCATCTTGGAAAAACCTTCCTCAACAAAATACTAGCCAAAAGGAAGGAACAAACAACCCAAGTGTCCGTCAACAGATGACTGGATAAACAAAACGTGGTACATCCACACAATGGAATATTATTTAGCCATAAAGAGGAATGAAGTTCTGATACACGTGACCACATGGATGAACCTGGAAAGCATTATGCTAAGTGAAATAAGTCAGACGCAAAAGGCCAAATATCGTATAATCCCACTTGTATGAAATATCTAGAATAAGCAAATGCATAGAGAAAGAAAGTGGATTAGAGGCTACCATGGGCTGAGGGGAGCAGGAAATGGGAGCTAAAGCTTAATTAATGGGTACAGAGTTTCTATTTGGGGTGATGGAAATGTTTTGGAAATATATAGTGGTGATGGTTTTACAACACTGTGAATGTAATTGAAGTCATTGAACTCTACACTTAAAAACGGTTAAAATGGTCCCTAGATGGTGTAAATGGCCAACACATTCAGCTACTAACTGAAAGGTTCGTGTGGAGGTTCAAGTCCACAAGAGGCACCTTGGAAGAAAGATCTGGTGATTTACTTTTAAAAAAATGGGTAAAATGGTGTAACGGGTTGAATTGTGTCCCTCCAAAATATGTGTCAACTTGGCTGGGCCATAATTCTCAGTGGTTTGGCAGTCATGTAATGATGTAGTTTGGCAGTTATGTAATTGTATAAATTGGCCATTATGTAACAATGTAGTCATCCTCCATTTTGTGATGTGATGTAATTATCTTCCATTTTATGTGTTGTAAATCCTAAAACCTCTATGAGATGGGCTTAGGGTTGGGTGTATCTTGAGTTGCACCCTTCACTGCCTTACTTAAGTCACCATCCTTACTCAAATGACTGCCTTAATCAAGTCAAGCCCTTGCCTGAGTCACAAACTAAGAATTGTTTTTACATTTTTGAATGGTTGAAAAAAATTAAAAGAAGAACAATATTTTGTGACATGAAAATTATATGAAATTCAAATTTCAGCATCCATAAATAAAGTTTTATTGGAACACAGACACACTCATGCGTTTGCATTTTGTCTGTGGCTGCTTTCACGCTACAAGGGCAGAGCTGCAGGTAGACAGAGACTGCCTAAAATATCTCCTATATGGCCCTTTACGCAAAACGTTTGCCCACCCCTGCCGTACATGGAGCTTCTCTCCTTAGCTTTCTGTGGCTTGGTTCCCAAGTCATTCATCATGGTCTTTTCCGCTTCCCCTTCCTCCAGCCCTGGCTCTTAAAGAGTAAGACCTTCATGAAATGAGCGAATACACAGAAAATCATTAAAAACCAAACCAGTTGTCACTGAGCCAATTCTGACTCATGGCAACTCCATGCGTGTCAGCATAGAACTGTGCTCCATAGGGTGTTCAATGGCTGTGACCTTTCGGGAGTAGATTGCCAGGCCTTTCTGCTGAAGCATCTCTGAGTGGACTTGTACTGCCAACCTTTCAATTAGTAGCTGAGTGTTTAACCATTTGCACCACCCAGGGACTCCTGGATGTCTGTTTTGGATGCCTATTCACCCAGGCAGCCTTGGCACATAGTTAGTGCTCAGTAAATGAGAAGGTGTTGTTGTCAAGCACACAGTGGCTCTGTATCCTGTCTTCATTGCTTACCACTGTGTGACCTGAGCAAGTTGCTTCACCTCTCTGGGCCTCCATTGCTATCTGTAAAATAGGAATTATTATAGCAACTAACTCTTAGGGTCCTTGTGAAGATCAGACTAGTTATTGCATGTAAAGTGATTCAAAGAGTGCTTGGCACCTAGTAAGTGCTCATTATGCTTCTAATTGTTGTTGTTATCATTGGTTTAACTTCCATGAAGGATCCTGGGATCTGCCTGCAGCTGAGCCTGGCCCAGGTTTGGCCCAAGGTCTCCAGCAAGGTTGAGGTTGTGTTAGTCTCTTGCTCTGGAGCCTCCATGTCCTTGTCAGGTCAGGTCCTCAAGATACCCTGTGCAGGAGGCAGCAGAGAGTCTCACCAGCCAGAGCCTGGGATGGAGTCTTAAAGACAGCAGAGCCTGGGCTTGCCCCGACCAGCAAAGGTGTGTGTTTGTGTGCATGTGCGTGTGTGGGTGTGTGTGAAGCTGGATGAGACCAACTCGTTTTGGGGAAAAGAACGAGCGATGAGTCCAACCAGGATGGCTAAACGCAGCCCCAGTGGCAGGGGGCATTTTCCACAGCTGAGAAGACAGTGGGGCTGTGAGGGCTGCCTTGGCCTCTGCCTGTTGGGCAGAACAGCCAAGCCCCTAACTGCACCATGCTCTGTCCACACAGCCCGGCCTGGCTGCCCATCTTCAGGTGGACCAGGACCCAGGACAGGCAGCCCAAGGAGCAGGGCCCTGAGGTGGCACAGCAGCCTGGCAAGCAGGGGAGAAGAGGGCAGTATAGTGATGTCCACCTGGATAATGGGGAGCATGCCTCAGAGAAGGACCTTCAAATTCTCAACTCTAGTCTGTCTCCTCATCTCCCAACTCATTTGACCTCTTAGGCACAGAGAGTGGGCTGAATGGAAGTAGGCCGAATTAAAGGGTCCATGGGAATCTGCACAGGCTTCAGGCCACTCCGACATTCTGGAAGTCTTGTGGGAGGGGGTTCTCTGTGGACCTGCTGCCCTCCCGCAATGTTCCGACTTCATCAAGACCTGGGTGAGGCATGAGCTGAGTGGCTGGGCCTGGATGTGCAGCCTGTCCCCTCATCTGGTTCAGACCCAGCCACCTTCCCAGCCACGCACAGTGCTGGAGCCCAGCCCTGCCACTCACCTCTGGGTACTGGCTGTCCAGTCTCTCACACGGAGGGCAGGAGGGCATTCCTGGGTGATTTCTCTGTGGTCAGTTCAGCACCTGTCCCTCCCCAGCAGCATCACAGAGGTAACAGGCAGAAAAATGGGCTATAAATAACCCAGCCTTGGGTGTCGAGTGTGAACATGCACACGTACACACAGAAGAACATGCACAGATGCACACACGCATGTACCCACCGTGCACACATGAACACACGCACACAAGCACATGCACACAGGCACCCACAATGCACATTGCATGCACACAAGCACACACACTCACACACGCACACACATGCATACAAGCACCCCTGCACATGCATGCACACGTGCACGAGCACGCAAGCAGAGGCACACACGCACAGGCACCACCCACTTACTGAAACCCATGAATCTCCTCTCCCACATACACATCCTGCGGCCCCGACCTGATCTAGCTGTGCCTGGAGCGATGAGATCTACTCCTGTGCTTGTCTGAGGGCCAGAGCTGGCTGACGTCAGCCTTCCGGAGAGACTGAGAACTAGCTCCAGGGGACAGCAGACAGAGGCCACCAGGAGGTCAGCAGGTCCTGATACACCCTCTGAGATAGGAGCTCCCCTACCTGGAGGCACACTTAGGGGCCTCTGCTAAAAGTCCCCAGGCCTGGGACCCACCTTAGACCTGGTGAATCAGAATCTCAGTGATGGTGGTGGTGGCAACTGGGGTAGGAGGGTGAGATCTCACAGGCTCCTAGGAATTCTGATGCTAAACAGATTTTGTAATCACTGATCTAGCCCAACCCCCTACTGTTCAAATGCAGGATAGAGGCAGAGAGAGAGGGAGAATGACTGGTCCAAGGCCACACAGCTGTTGCACAGGTGGGCCGGGACTAGAACCAGGTCTCCTCACTCCCGGTCCCAGACATCTGCTGCCCAGGCTTTAGGTCTGCAGAAATCCCCGTGCCCCCACCACTAGCCCTGAGCGCCTTTCCTGGCCTGCTTTCTGGCAAGGGGGCCAGGTGCCTCTCACATTTGCAGGGCCCTGTGGGGACAGGGACCAGCTCACAGCAGGAGGTGCCTGAAGCTGAGGACAAGGGTGATGGTCTCCAACCCTCTTTCCATCTGGAGGGCCCCTGGTCAGAAGGCCCAGCTTAGGGAAGGCAAGGGCTGTGCCCCCTGCAGTCACAGATGTTCCCACAACATGCTGAGCTCCCACCCCAGTCCTGGGGGGAGGCTGGAAAGACGGGTCCATACAGTGCCCAAACATCTGCACTGTGCAGAGCGAGCCAAGATGCACCATCCAGATGTTTGCAAGCAGCTGGGTGTTGGCAGAGAGCAGACATCTGCGTAGAGGCTGGTGCTTATGTTAGAAGGGAGAGGGTGGGTTTTCTTCAGAGATTCAGGGTACTGTTGGCAAAAAGCTGGGGTTGGGGAGACAACCGGAGAACTTCAGTCCTCCACCCCAGTGTTTGAAGTGGGTGGACTTGGCCTCTTTGGGTGGGATTCAGGTTCCAAGGGCAGCAGCCCCGTGGCATTAACAAAAATAGAACTACACTAATAGCTACCATTTGTTGAGCACTCGCTGTGTGCCAGGCGCTGTTCTGCTCTTTGCACGTATTATCTCATTTAACATCACAACAACCCTTTTGGGTAGGGATTATTCCTGTCCCCAGATTGTAGGCAGCACGGTGGCGGGGGGGCGGGGGGGGGTCATGGTACAGACCCAGCCTCATCATTTTAGTTTCCTAAGCCACAAGTGGGTGGCTTTAAAGACCAGAATTTTACTTTCTCCCAGTTCTGGAGGCTACAAGTCCAAATCAGGGTCTCAGCCGTGTTGATTGCCTCTATGGCCCTTTCTCCTGCATCTGGTGACTGCTGGCAATCCTCCGATTGTAGATGGTCCTCATGTGACATCTGTCTTCCCCCTCTGTGTGTCTGTGCCTGTTCTGACCTTTTTATAGCTTAGAAGTGATTAGGTTTACAACCCACCTTATGCTGGTATGACCTTATTAACATAACAAAAGAAATCCCCTATTTCCAAGCAGGGTCATATTATAAGTACAAAGGTTAGGATTTCAGCATCTAGTTTTGGGGGACATGATTTAATCTGTAACACCCCACTACTGGTAGTAAGGAGCCCTTGTGGTGCAGTAGTCAGTGGTTTGAACCCACCAGCCACTCCACGGGAGAAAAGACCTGGAGATCTGCTTCCATAAAGATTTACAGCCTAGGAAACCCTGTGGGGGCAGTTTTACTCTGTCCTATAGAGTTGCTATGAGTTGGAATTGACTCGTAGGCACAACTACAACTGCTGGTGGGCTGAGGGGATGCCAGGTCTCCCAGGGCTGCGGAGACCAAGAGCCGCCTCTCAAAGCACAAGTGAGCTCCCTGCGTGGAGGCCAGCTGGACCCACAGGGCTACTTCCTTTTCCCCCCTAAGCCTTTAAGTCATCTGTTTACCCTGGGAGGAAAAGGAGCTGGGCTCCCTGTCCATGCCCAGCACAGACCCCTCTACAGCCTGATTTCCAGGATGCGATAGGGGCCCTGGGAGCCAGGGGTGATCAGTAGAGGGTGGGGTGGGGGTGGGACCACTGGGCACCACTGCCTCTTTCTCTTCCTCCTCCCTCCCCTCTCCCAGTAGGAGTCCTCAGGCCTGAGACCTGGACAACATGGGACAGCACCAGAGCCACAATGTCAGCCTTTAGTCTCACTTTCTGTTTCTCCTCCTCCTGCTGCCCAGGGCGGCTTTCCTCAGGGGCATCCAGGCTCTGAGCCCTCCCCCTTCCCTCACGAGCAGGGCTGATATGAGCCATTTACAGCCTGGTGAGAATGTTCATCCCTGTGCCCTGTCCCTGCCTTCTTTCTCCTGGACGCGTGGGGTGGGGCAGGGGTGACTGGGGCCAGGAATGGCGTGGGGGAACCTCCAGGGCTCTGAGCTCCTAGAGAGGCGGCGCCTGCTCGTAAAGCCCACCCTCGTTCTCTCGCTTCATAAACTCGCTGCGAGCTCTGTAACAGTCACAGTCTGGGGACTAAGATGAGGGTTCTGTCCTCAAGGAGCACGTTGGGTAGTTTCTGTGAACATGGTCATCTTCACACAGGTGTCTACAACGTCAATAGAAATGAGAGAGATTATCACAGAGGAGGTGACATTTGAAGGATGCCTAGGCTGGTTCCTCAGATGAAGAAAGGGAACTCCATTGTATGCAAAAGTAAGGAGGCCCCGAAAACTCATGGCATATTTGAGGATGAGCAGACAGAACATACAGGGGACTGGCCCAGAGCGGGAAGCCAGAAAGTGGGCTGGGGCTGGATTATAAAGGGTCTTGAATGCCCCCAAAGAGTTAGAGGCAATGGGGAGCCATTGAGGGTTTTGGAACAAGGGAGTAACAGGATCACAATGCTGCTTAAGGAAGAAATCCAGAGGGACAAGAGAAGAGGCAAGCAGACTCCCATGAAGCCAGACCCAGGGCAGGGGCAGAGGTGTGGGGCAAGGAGAGAAGACTGGAGAGACATTCGTGGGGCCATATTGATCTCATTCCAGAGGGACTTAGGAAGGGAACATGGATACCTGGGAGGCCTGGGAGATAGAGCTTCAGGGTCCTCCTTCCACTGGACCTCACCTGCCCATCTCTCCACCCCCCACTCATCCAGGCCATGGTGGCTGCTCTGTCCCTTCAGGAAACAAAGTCCAACACTGGGCTCCAGTGGGCAGCAGGTAACCTGTTCATTCTGGTCATCAACTATTAACTAAACACCTGTGTGTGCCAGGCCTGGGAAGGGGGATGAGGTATGAAGGTAAAGAGCTGAGTGGAGTCACGTCCCTGCCCACAGAGGGACGGGAGGGACACGTTCATGCACAGACAGTCATGACTTAAGGCAGCCGGTGACAAGGGGTGAGGTGACATTTTCAGCAAGTGCCAGGGGGGCTCAGAGGATAAAGAAATCTCATCAGGTGAGTGAGCAAGGATGCCCTGTGGTGGGGGAAGGAAGGCACTTGGGTTTGCCCTTGAATGAAAGGCAGGATGTACAGGGTGGGGAGGACCTGCCAGGGGAGCAACAGGCTGGACAAAGGCTCAGAGGTGGAAAGTTCAGTGTGACAGGCACAGAGAGATTCCACATCCCTGTTCCTTCTCCGAGGCCCCCAGCATCCATTTTCTCCCAGCCTGGTAGTCAGAGTGGACATGGCGGACAGGGTGGTGGACTTAAACCAGGGTATGTGGGCTTGAGTCCCCATTCTGCCACTGATATGCCATTTAAGCCACTGAGTTCGCATGGCTTTGGACACCTGTTCTCCTGGCCTTTCTTCCTTCTCCATCCCTTTTGCTGATTCCTCCTCATCTCCCATCCATTAATGCTGGAGAGTCCAAGGCTCATCCTTGGGTCCATCTCTTCGCTACACTCATTCCCTGTGAAATCTCACCATGACTCTCAATCCTGCCTCCAGGCTGAGGACCCCTACATTGTATTTCCAGCCCAATCCTCTCCCCCAACCATAGATTTCCATTCCTGGTTCCATGTCTCCACTCGGATATCTAGTACAGTTGCTGTTGGACTCATGGTGACCCCACGTGTGTCAGAGTAGAACTGTGCTCCATGGAGTTTTCAATGGCTGAGTTTTTGGAAGTAGATCACCAGGCCTTTCTCCTGAGGAGCCTCTGGGTGGACTCGAACCTCCAACCGTTTACACCACTCAAGTGCGTTAACCCTTTGCACCACCCAGGGACTCCTGGATGTCTGTTTTGGATGCCTATTGGAACCATGCTGTCCTGTTTTTGTAAATGTTTTGATATTGTCTGCTGTCTTCAGGGCACTTGGTAGTTATTTTTCTCATTTATTGATTGTAGATTTGTTTGTTTCGTCCTCCTTTTTTTTTTGGCTATGTCTGAGCAGGTGTGCTGTGTGTTCTTTGTTGTTTGCTCGTCTGTGGGCACGATACTTTTCACCTCCTTCTCCAATTGGCACGGTCAGTCGCTCAGATATGGTACACCAGGGCAGGTCTAGCTGAAGAGGGGTTGCTGGGATGGGTTGTTTGTGGCACTTACTACGACCACCAGGGTGGGCCGGTAATCAGTGCAGGGCAGGTTCCGATAGGCCATGCCTGGGCTGCTTGGTGGAGTGATGTTCACTGCACAGTGCAGATAGGCAGGATGGAGGGAGGAGATAGTGATGTGTGGAGCTAAGATGAGTATGGGAGAGAGGAGGGAGAGAAGAGAGGAACAGGAGCCAAAAACATACAAACAAACAAAAAAGAGTACTAGGGGAGCTTGCTGTTGGAGTGGAGAGATGAGAGACTATGAAATGGAGAGAAACAAAAAGGAGAAGAAGAAGAAAAACAAGGAAAGAAAAAAATGAATAAATAAAAATTAGAAAGAAAAAAGAAAAGACAAGCTCCCAGGGATCCCACCAGTGCATCTGTGAGGTCTGGGGAAGTTGCTCCCAGGCCATGAAGTACAGCCTGGCTAGAAGGGGTAGAGGTGTCACTCAGCGCCAGGTATTCACGGGACAGGAAGAGAAGGAAAGTATAGAGAGATGAGAAACTGAGTAATGAAGAAAGACAAAAAGGAAAAAAGAGGGAAAATAAAACAAAACAATAGAGGGGAGACTCCGGCAAGATGGCGGTCTAGGCAGAAGCACCACGCCGTCCCTCCACAACAAAGATCCGAAAAACTAAGCCAAACAGAGAATCAA
>NW_004444099.1:817209-906286 GCF_000243295.1 Trichechus manatus latirostris | reverse complement strand
AAAAAAAAAAAAAACAAGAAAAAAGAAATGCCCTCGGGGATCTCTCTGCACATCTGTGCAAACTGAGGGGGTAGGTCCCAAGCTGCACCATACTGCCTGGCTAGAACAGGCTCCCAGTTCGAGAAAAGAAAAAGAAACCAAACAAACAATTCAAAACAAACAAACAAAAAAGCCCCGAGGGTCCCACTAGCACGGCAGCACGGGCCAGGAAGCAGTCTCACATTCAAGCGGCATTTCACAGCCTTTCAGGAAGAGGCAAAGATGACACATGGAGCCAGGTATTTGAGACAAAGAAGGGGGAGGTGATAAGAGGTAAGGAAGAAATCTAAAGAAGCAGAAAAAAGCAACACCAGCAACAAATGGCACTTAGGGAGCCGGCGAGTGTGGGCAAGCAGAATACAAGTGACACCTGGATGAAGCCAGTGCTTCCTGGCCAACAGACTGTGGCCCCAGGATGCAGAGGAGGCAGAGTAGGGGTGAAGAAGGATACGGAGAAGGAAAGCATATATCACTGGTTACCGGTTGTTCTGTCTCCTGCTGGAAGCTCCACAAAGCTGCTTTCTCATACCCCCTGTTTGCTGGTCTCTGATAGTTCAAGTTGGCAGGTCTGTGCTGTGTTAGCTGATAGGGGACCTCTGCGTGTATCTCTCCTCGCTCTCTGTTCTCCGTCAGTTTCTTATTCCATTCGGTGCTTGGCTGAGTTTTTTATCTCTTTATTTGATGCTGAGGGTTTCAGGATTGCCGTTTTCTCTGTTTGGCTTAGTTTTCTGGATCTTTGCTGTGGAGGGACGGCATGGTGCTTCTGCCTATAGCACCATGTTGCCCAGAAGTCTCTGGATATCTATCGTATCTCAAACGACTCCTCCCATGCTGCTGAACAGGCCCCACCCACTCCCCCTGCAGTTTTCCCCACTCAGCAACAGGCAATTCTATTCACCCAGTTCCTCATCCTTGGAGTCCTCCTTGACTCCTCCCTTTCCTTCACACCCATGTCTAATCCATGAGCAAATGTATTGACATTTCTTTCTACTGTATCCAGAATAGGAGCCCTGGTGGCACAGTCGTTAAGAGCTTGGTTGCTAACCCAAAAAGTTGGCAGTTCGAATCTATCAGCCGCTCCTTGGAAACCCTATGGGGCAGTTCTACTCTGTCGTATAGGGTCATTATGAGTCGGAGACGACTCGATGGCAACAGGTTTAGTTTTAGGATATCCAGAATAAGTAGCCCTGGTGGTGCAATGGTTAAGCACTCAGCTGCTAACCAAAAGGTTGGGGGTTCAAACCCACCCAGCAGCTCTGTGGGAGATAAGACCTGATGATCTGCCTCTGTAAAGATTATAGGAAACCCCATGGGGCAGTTCTACCCTGCCATGTAGGGTCACTATGAGTCAGAATTAACCTGATGGCACCTAACAACAACAACATGTCCAGAATAGGACCTCCTCTCCCATGGTGGGACCCCTGCCCTTGCCCCCTTCTCAACATGGAGGCAGCCAAAGAAAGCTTGATACCGTGTAATTTGTGTCACTTCACTCCTGGGCTCACAACCCTCCAATGGCTTTTCAGTTCAGCTTACAAGGTTCTACACACCTCTCCCCCAATTACTCCATCTCTGGTGTTCCCTACCACTTGCTGTAGCCAGTGGCATCACTAGGGGGTTTCAGACTGCACCGGGTGACACTGGCAGAGGGGGTGACACCAAAATGAGTGTCTATAAAATTTTCGTGTAATGTATCAGGAGAAATTTCTAATTTTTTAATAAAAATATCCCTATAGTTAGTTATAACAACAAAAACACTTTTCTTAAACCCAGCTTACATGTATCAATATACCTACAAGGCTAAAACTTTAGGCTAACTTATTTTTTGAACTTTCTAATGTGCTCCAGTCAGAGCTGTCATTATTACCCCATTACAATGACGTTTTGCCTGTACCGCACTACAAGTATGCGCTATTGTTTTTGTTGCTCTCTCTCTGTGTGTGTGTGTGTGTGTGTGTGTGTGTGTGTGTGTGTGTGTGTTTGGTCTCAAAGGCAGATCAGGCGGGAAGAATTTATCTATCTGTTCTGCACCATTTGCAGCACCCAATAATTGCATAGTAACAAAGAGTTGACAGGATGCCTGTTACGGTTTGAATTGTGTCCCCCAAACATGTATGTCAACTTGGCTAGGCCATAATTCCCAGTATTGTGTGATTGTCCACCATTTTGTCATCTGATGTGATTTTCCTATGTGTTGTAAATTCTGCCTCTGTGATGTTAATGAGGTGTTATTAGAGACAATTGTGTTAATAAGGCAGGACTCAATCTACAAGATTAGGCTGTGTCTTGAGTCAATCTCTTTTGAGATATAGAAGAGAGAAGTGAGCAGAGAGACAGGGAGACATCATGTCATCAAGAAAGAACAGTCAGGAGTGCGTGTGTCCTTTGGACCCTGGGTCCTTGTGCTGAGAAACTCCTAGACCAGGGGAAGATCAATGACAAGGACTCTCCCCCAGAGCCAACAGAGAGAGAAAGCCTTCCCCTGGATCTGGTGCAACCACACACATTGCACACATATACACAGAGACACATGGGCTCATGCACATGTGCACACACACAAGCTGCCTTCCCTTCCACCCTCCGAATTTCACCAATTCAGTTAGACTTTTAGATACCTCAGACCCAAGAAGAGGCCCAGGTTCCTGATTCTGCATGCTGGTAGCTGAGGTGGGTGTCTTTATGCCACGGTAGTGGTATGGTCATGTTAGCCGCAAACGTGGCTGTGTTTGCAGTAATAATGGATGTAAGAGAGGTTGCAGTTTTGTGGCTTCAGTAATAAGTTCTTTTTAAAGTCTCAATTTCATTTTTTTAGACATTACCAATATCTTCTCCTATCCCACCCCTCCCAGTGAAAGAAGCCCATCCATAACTTCAGAGCTAAGGTCTAGAAGGCACAGAAAGGGAAATTTACTTCTCCAGGGTCCCATAGTTGGTTCTGGGGAGAGGACAATGCTGGTCAGGTTTGTAGGACCCATGGTCTGTTTTGTGTCTGAGACTAAGCTGGGGTCAGAAAAGGAACCTGAGGCTGGGAGCAGGAAGTGGCTGGGAGCAGAATGGAGCTCCAGAGTGAGCCACTGGCCCCTAGCTGGAGTGGCTGTGCACTTGACAGTTCCTGGGGAACGGGCCAGCGGAGCAGCTGTGGCCTGTGTGCTGGCCTGTGTCCCCTGAGCTGGTCCCAGCCAGCCTGCCACAGTCTAGGCTTCCTCTCCGGCAGCCAGGCCGTTCCACAGAGGCCACTCCTGGCGGGACAGCTGATGCCCAGGCCTTCAGAGGGTGAAAGGGCCCGGTGACGAGGCTGTCCAGCTGCTCTCTCATCTCCCCCTGCGGTCAATCCTCAGTGGCCTGCAGTCCCCACACCTGTCCTCTGGCACGCCTGAGGGCTGGGGGCTGGCAGCAGCCTTCTCTCTGCCTCACAAAGCCAGTTGCCATCAAGTTGACTCCAACTCATGGTGACCCCATGTGTATCAGAGTAGAACTATGCTTCATAGGGCTGTTTTTCTTTTCTTTTTTAAATTTATTTATTTATTTTGTTGTTGAGCAGAACATACACCAATTCAGCAATCTCTGCATGTAAAATTCAGTAATATGGATTACCTTCTTCAGGCTATGCAACCATTCTCACCCCCCTATTCTGAATGATTCCTTCTCCATTAATGTAAACACACTACCCTCTAAGTTTCCTATCTCATCTTTTGAGTTGCTATTGTCAGTTTGATCCCTTATAGATACTTCATACAAGCGCTCGGTGCCCAAGGCAGACATTCTTTACTAATTAATCTAAACTACTGTTGGTCATAGGGTTTTCAATGGCTTGTTTTTCAGGAGATCACCTCTTCCAAGGACTCCTTTAGGTGAGCTTGAACCTCCAATCTTTCTGTTAGCAGCTGAGCGCATTAACTGTTTGCATCACCCAGGGAAGTCTCCTCTTAACCAGGGAGGCACTTCCCCAAGGGCCCTCTCCATTAAGCACCATTCATTCTCTTGTCTCCCTCCTGGATTTGGGGCTGTTATTGGGAATGAAGTGATCACTCTGATACAGAGAAGGTTCAATTAAATACTCTGTCTTGAATATCTAAATTAATTAATACACTTTATTGCCTTCAGAGATCTGCAGCGTCATGACTCAATGCTCACAAAGCTGCCTTGTGACTGTCCCTAAGAATCTCCTTCAATGACAAGAGGAGAGACCCTGGAAACAAGCACGAGGAGGCAGCTGGGTAATAAGAAATGGTTGGTAAGTCTATTGTTTTAATAACATTAACAATAAAACCACTTACCATGTGCCATCCACTTTTCCTAGCACCTTTCATATATTAATTCATTTCATCCTCGCAACCCTATAAGGTAGGTATTATTATATTATTCCCATTTCATGGATGAGGACAATGAGGCACAGAGAAGTCAAGTGCCTGGCCCAAGGTCACACAGCAGGAAGTAGCGGAGGTGGGGTTTGGTTACCAGCAGGCTAGCTCCACAGCCCGTTACCTGAAGCACTTCTGCAAACTGACTCCGGACTCCGGCAGCTCAGTGGGCTCCCTGTCAACCTGCTTAATCCTAATTTGGCTTCACAAAATCTTTCTTCCTGGATAGCGCAAAATCCCATGCCATCGCAGATTCACGCCCAAACTCTTTTGTAAAGGATCTAAACAAGTAGATCTTTTTTGGCCCGTGTTACCCTCCCCTGCTCCGCTGTCCCTGGCAGCCCCTGGCCTTCTGGCTCTGCCCTGTCCTCACGCCCCAGCCTGCTGCTCCTCTGTTGGGATCACGGAACCCGAGGCCAGCCTGGCTCTGCAGAAATCATGATTACACCCTCCCTACGGAAAGCCGCCCACTGCGTCCTCCCCCTACTCCCCTTCCTCCCCAAACAGCTGAGCCCGTGCAATGTGAGAGGGGAGGATGCTTGCCAGAGGTTTTGGGAAAGCACCCAGAGGTCACTCTGGGCTGGCTGGAGGAGGTTGAGCCCTGACCACTGCTCTGAATAGCCATCCATCCCACCCTGTGTCCTCTCCCTCAGCACCAGAGAAGGCTAATTGGTGGGTGGGGAATGGTGGAGGCTGGAGGCTGGTTTGTGGCTGAAGGAGGCAGCAGGGAGCCAGGCATTAGACCCTCAGCAGCTGCTCAATATCAAATACCAAAGAGAAGATGGAGCGGAGCATCCAGACTCGCAGCCTAAAAACAGGCCCAACACAGTCTGCATACCCAACCTGCTCCCAAAAGCCAGACTACCCACCCATACCCACCTGACTAGCCAATCCCTGATCTCCCAGCTCACTACCAACCTACCCAGCTAATACGCAGCCCACTCAAGACTCAGAATACACACTCCTGACCTGCCCACAATGCTTACCCTACTTGCCTAAAATCTGGTATACACGCTTACTACCTGGCCTACTGCATACCCTACCCAGGTAATTGCTGGCCTGTGCATCCCATACCTGGCATATCTACTCACCTATCACCACCACCAGTTGCTGTTGAGTCGATTCCAACTCATAGTGACCCTGTATGTTGCAGAGTAGAACTGTGCTCCGTAGGGTTTTCATGGCTGTGACCTTTTGAAAGCAGATCACCTTTCTTCCAAGGCACCTCTGGGTGGATTTGAACCACCCAGGGACTCTCACCTATTACCAGGCCTATTCAGTTCCAACAACCAGCCTCCAGCCCACCCAACACCCAGTCACCCCTCCACAAGTTCATCTCTCCCTAGCCTACCCATCTGCAATATCAATCAACCACCAGCCCACTTACCCAGTATCCAGCCTACCCATACCCCCATCCCTATAAACAAAGTCACTATTTCCAGATCCAGCTCCAACCGGGCTCTAAGAAATGTAGATCTGCAAAGACTGTCCAAGAGTCATGGTAGAGGGTTCACAACTGGGCAGAGGTTTTATACTCAGGTCACAGGGGAGAAGGGCAGAGGGGATGGGGGCACTGGAGTAAAACAGCTTATTTCCCTTTCATAGTTCAAGTATAGCCCTCTGAGAGAACATGAGATAGCCTTCAGGAGCCAGATTCCTGGCCCCACCAATCATGGGTGATCTTGGGAACCAGGAGTTCCGGATCAGCTCCAGCTAGTCACTCACTGTATGGCCTTGGGCAAGTCACCTGGAATCTCTGGGCCTCTTCAGTAAAATAAGAGTTGAATGAGATGATAGCTAACTTCCCAGGCTCTGCCCCACTGCTGTCCTCAAGGGGACTGGAGAGCCCTTGCTGGGAGGTACAGGGGCTCAGTGTGAGCTTGGCCAGGCTCCTGGTCCTCTCTGCCCTTGGCACCTGTAGTGGTTAATTTTATGTATCAACTTGGCTAGGCTATGGTTCCCAGTGGTTTTGCCGAACTCTAGACTAGTTCTTGTTCCATAATGTAATCCAATGCAATGTGGTGTAATCATCTTCTGTAATGTAATGTAATCAATTGAAAGGGGAGTTCCTTAGGGTATGGTTTGCTTTAGATTATAAACAGCTATTTTGGCAGAAGTCTTTCTCTCTTCTCTGCACTCTTTCTGTCGCCTGACCTACACATCTTGGGACACAAACCTGCAGAAGTCTCCAGCCTGCTGCCTGACCTATGAATTTTGGACTTGCCAGCACCCACGACAGTGTGAGCCAATCCTTTGAAGTAATAAATCTCTCTTCTCTCTCTCTCTGTATATATATATATCTCAACCAAACCAACCCATTGCCATCGAGTTGATTCCGACTCATAGCGACCCTGTAGGACAGAGTAGAACTGCCTCATAGGGTTTCCAAGGAGCAGCTGGTAGATTTGAACTGCTGACTTTTGGGTTAGCAGCCAAGCTCTTAACCACTGCACCACCTGGGCTCTCTCTCTCTCTCTCTCTATATATATATATATACATATATACACACACACACATCTCACTGGTTCTGTTTCTCTAGAGAGCCCTGACCAAGACAGCACCCCAGTGCCAACAACAGGGCTCCTTCTTCATCTGCTGACCAAACCCTGCCTGGCACCTGTTTCCTGTATCATCCTCTGGCTGAGTAGGAGAAAAAGCCAGCAGAGGCCTCTCCAAGGACCTCCTTGAGCTGAAGATGAGTCAGCAACATAACTCTGGCCAGATTATCTAGTCCAGGGAGGGCAAATAGAGTTTATTTTACATGCCAGCATCCACTGATTGCTAGTGGCTGCCTGGAGCACAGTTCTGAGAAGGATCCTATGCTCAGTGAGAAAGGGCCAAGATCAACTAGTGATATCTGGTGTAGGGAAAAGGGACATAATTGGCAGGAACGTGAAACTGTAATGTAGGTCCATGCTGGCCTCTGGGTTTATTTCCTTATTGCTATCCTTCAGCCAATAGTAAGTCTTGTTGAAACAACTTCTCTCATTTGTGCTACAGGAAGCTATAGGGGAATGGTGAGTCTATTCCTGGGTCAGATGCCAACTGTAGATAGTGCCCGCCCCTGAGGACAGCATGATGGTGGCAGAGGTGATTACCTGGAGAGCTTCCCAAAAAGATGACTGTCAGGCAGCAAGGATGCTGTGAAAAGTGGCCCCTGGTAGACCCTTTTTTACATATGTAATATTTTTTTAATTACCAAATTCCTCCATGAGAATGCAAGCTCCATGAAAATGCAAGCTCCATGAGAGCGGTTTTGTGTCTGCTGTTTCTAAGTGAATGAATTGCCAGCCCTGTAGGACTGGGTGTGTTACTCATCATTCATTCACTCCTCCCTTCCTCCCTTCCTTCATTCACTCCATTCATTCATTCATTCAGCAAACATTCACAGGGGCCTTCTCACAACGCCCCTCCCCTGCTGGGGAATCTCCATTAATCGTTCTCAACTTGGCCAGAGAGGATCTCAGGCTAGTAAAGTCTTGAAATATGACTAAAGGAACCAGCCTAGTCGGGCTGAGGACTACCATGGACTCACCGTGTGATCTCCAGAAAGTCACTTCCCCTTGATGGCCTCAGTTCCCTCATCTGCACATGACCAGTGGGCAGTGGCTCTAGAAGGAAGGAACTGCTAAAGTGACGGGCAAGCGAGATGCTTCCTGGCCATGATAATGTGAGTCCTGCTTCCTGCCCAGACCAAAAGGAGGGCAACGAAGTCATGCCAAGGCTGCCGGGGAAGCCTGAGCCAGATCTAGGAACTGTGGGAGGGCTGGGCCAGATTCAAGTCTCAAAGTGAAGACTGTGTTGGGGGGGCTTGGCCTGACCGGGCACCTCCTGCATTGCTGCAGTGGGGTCAATCTGTGTGTGAGTGAGCACGTGAGTGTGAGTCTGTGTAGGTGTTGTGTGTTTATAGGTGTACGTGTGTTTGCATAAGTGTGTATACATACTGTAGAATATTCTTCAGGGACGTGGCCAGAGGGTGGGTTTCTACCTTGATGCCTTTTCTTAGAAGTAAGCATCCAGTCCTGCTACCCCATTCCCCCCTCTACCTCCATCTCCCTCCCACACCCCACAGCCCACCTCCATTTTAGGAAGCCCCTTTGGCGTAATACAAGAACTTGAACTCTAGATTGCCTGGGTTTGAAAGTTGGTTCTACGAATTACTAGCCACGTAGCCTTGGGCCAGTTAGTTTTCTCATCGGTAAAATGGGGCTACGAATGGATGAATGAATGGAGTGGGTGAATGAAGGGGGAAAAGGAGGAGTGAATGAATGAGTAGCACACCCAGGTCCTGCAGGGCTGGCAATTCATTCAGTTGGAAACAGCAGACTTGAGCCATGAGATTGCCCTCGCAGAACTTGCAGCTTCATGGAGAAATTTAATAATTAAAAAAATATATATGTGAAAAGAGAAAAGGGTCTACCAGGGGCCACACTCCACAGCATCCTTGCTGCCTGAGAGTCATTCTGGGGACTAGAGAGCAAAGTGCGTGTAAGCTCACCGCACAGTGCCTGTTCCGTTCCCCTTGCGCTCACGTTATACTAAACAACAGGGCCTTCCACTTGGCCAGATGGGAAGGGGAGAGGGCGGAGGAAAGACCAATTTCCCAAAAATATTGACTTTGACCCTGAACGCAGCAGCTGGGCAGAGCTGGTGGCCTCTTTCTGGGATTGTTTATGTAGTTTTCCTTATAAACACAAAGGATGGAAAACAACCCCAAAAATGTCTAAAAATAAATACATGAATGAATGAATGAGGAATCATTTGTGGGTGTCACGGACAGGGCCTGGTGCATATAGGGCAACAGGGGCATCACCCAGGGGATTAATGCTTGAGTGGGGCTGGGGCCTGGAACTGAAGGCCCCCCTTAGCCGCCCCCTTCTGACCACAACCCCCAGTTGCCCCACTTTCCCGGAGAGGCCTGAAGCCCACAGTACTGTCACCTGGTCAGCGTTGTGAAGAAAGCTGGGGAGCCCCACCGGGGAATCAGCCCAGCTCTGTCCCGGCCTTTTGGTGTGGCCTTGGGCAAGTTACCTCCCCTCTCTGGGCCTCAGCTTCTGGAGATTTCTAAGGCCTCTCTTGATATTAACATTCTGTGATTCCCTTCTAGCCCAGAGAGTGGATATGAAAGCACTTCGAGAAAAATAAAGCTGGGGACCCCATCAGGAGATGCTCATTATCACAAAGTCGGGGGACAAGGATAGCTCAGTTCCTCAACTTCTGGGAATGATAACTCAAAACAATCCTTGAACTTCCTATTTTAGTATTGTTTTGGCCTTATCCGGGCCTGGGTGAAGCCTGAAATATTTGCTGGTGATATGTGCAATCAAGAGATTGCCCCCTGCCCAGGGGCAGGGGGTGTGTTCTGGGACTGCCGCCTCACCCCCACCCCCACCCCTGCCCCACCCATATACACACCCCTAGGAGAATGGCCCTCCATTTTCCCAAGCTTCCTGGACACAGAGCTCTGGGCCTAGGGAGGTCATTCTGTGGTCTCTGGGCTCTCTCTGAGCAGGGCTGACCCTACCTTACAAACCTGGTACCCCTACTCTGAATGTATAGGGTACAGCAACCTTCTCCCCGAGATTCCCCCACAGCCTGGGCTCCCTGCAGCTTTGGCTTTTGGGGAAAGGGTGAAGGCTTTGAATCATTGCCCTAAGATGGAAATACAGATATACACCCTGGGGGTGGGAGGACTTGGAAGTTGAGCAGGATAGCAGAGGATGGGTAGTCAGAGACCCAAACTCACCATGTGTCTCTGGACAAGCCCCACACCCTACTTCTGGGATTCAGTATTGCCATCTGTACTGTGTTTTTCTAACTCTGTTACTGAGCATCAACTTTTTATGCCAGGCACCATTCCAGACACTGCGGGTACATTAGTGAACAAGACTTGACCTGTGCCCTTGAGGAGGGCACACTTTGGCACAGCGATGTGCACTCCATTGCACCTGTACTATCTCTTCCCACTCCTGTACTCAGTGCAGCCATCACTAATCAATCACAGTACTCATTAACACTGAGCCCAGACATAACCACAAGATCTCTTTGAACTCAACACTCTAGTGTTTCCAATCACTAGATGGGGAATATCCCCTGCCCTGCCTTCCTCACAGGGTCACTGAGAGAATAAAACAAGATAGTAGGTGGGTGAGGGGAACATGCTCCAAAATCAAGTCCAAGTGCAGAGCTTATTTCAAAGTCATGCAAGCACATGGAGCTGTTGATAAGACAAGAGGGCTTCCCTTCCTCAAATATTCTTGAGAGTTAAACCAAACAGCCCAGACCAGTTTATGTACAGGGACCATGCCTGACCCCCAGTGCCCAACACACTGCCTGGCACACTGCCTGTTTGATAAACGTTTGCTGGATAAATGAACGCATCCTCTCATCTCTGCCTAGACGTGCAGTCACCCACCTGACAAAGAGGCCACGTTGTCCTACTCCTCCTTTCTGGAATAAATCAGCCCGGGCCTAAGGTCTCCCAGGAGGCTGGACCTCGCACAGACAGCTCATTAGAAGGCAGACTCAAGGTAGCCCAACACCCCTCCCAGGCCTTGTACCAGGCAATTTCCTTTGTTTCTTGGCCAAAGCCTTCTGGTGTCAAGATGGCCATAACAAGGTGGGCCGTGTTAGGTGCCTCACACTCATTAGCTAGATGTCTGGGGACTCAGGCGACCCTGGAAACCTCTGTGGTGTCTGGGGCCTGAGGCTGATCCCAGAATGTGACGATACCTGTGCATTAATGGAGAGGGAGGAGCTGGGGAGGGCAGCTACTCGCCAGCCCCCACTGCCTGGGCTTCCTGGCTTGCTGTTTTCCCTTGAGGAGAAATGGAGTCTGGGCTTGGCCTCTGTTGTGACATTTATGAATGGGAGTCTTACACAGGAGTCTGGCCCTGCAGACTCCACAAAGCCCTCTCCCATCCTGTATCTGATATGAACCTCATAAGGTCCTGGGATAAAGGCCAGGCAAGTTTGTTGTTGCTGCTCTGCCTGTGGGGAAGCAGGCCCAGAGAAGTTAAGTGGTTCAGCCCGGGTCACACAGCCTTTCAAGGCTGGCTCTGCAGCCATCATTTCTGTCACGTTCAGAGAAGCCTGGGGATGCCATGGGCCTGAAGTCCACAAAAGTCTGCCCTGTCAGAGCAATAGAGCCCTCTGGGAAATATCTAGACCCTGGAGTCAGACTGCCTGGACCCAAATTTTGCTCTCATCCCCCCTCAGACTGTGTGACCTTGGGCACATGACAACCTTCCTGAGACTCACCTTGTTTGAAAAAAGAGGAAAATATTACCGGCTTCACCCAGTTTTCAGGGAATTATATAGAATAATTCAAGTAAAGACCCTAGCCCAATGCCAGAAACAGAAAAGGCCTCAATAAATGTCTATGATTATGGTTTCTCTTTCTCTCCTGAGACCTAAGCCAGCACCAACCGGAGCCTGAGACTCAGGCCCTCAGTCTAGGCAGGCAGAATCTTTGTCCTTCAGAATTTGGCACGAAAACCCCTATGGTGGATTCAAGTGCAATTGCCCGTGCCTGGTGGATTAGAGCTGGGCCTCTGGAGCCAGCAAGGCTGATTTACACTTGGCCATCTCTTACAATCTGTATGGCTTGAACAAGCTACTTACCCTTGGAGCCTCATTTTTCTCACCTGCAACCTGATAATTCCTGACTAAATGGTTGTGGGAGGATAGACTCAGGCCACATTTAAAAAAAAAAAAGCTGCCGTTGAGTTGAGTCTGACTCCTGGAGACCTGTGCACATCACAGTGGAACTGCCCCGTAGGATTTTCAAGGCTGTGGCCTTTCAGAAACAGATCACAGGCCTTTCTTCTGGGTGTGTTTGAACCACCAACCTTTTGGTTAGTAGTTGAATTCTTAACTGTTTGCAAAACCCTGACCAGGGGAATGGAAAAGGCAGACTGGCCTGACCAGGGCCAGGGGCCACCCTTGGGATGAGGGAAGAAGGTAAGGAGCCTCATGGAACCATGTAGACTGAACATGGGGAGGGCCGTTTCCCCAAAGGAAAGTCCGGGTGATACTGGGAGAAGATAGGAAAAGAGAAGTCCAGTAAGAGCGGCTGTCCACCCGCCTGCCCAGCTCAGGGGGCTTCTGGGGAAACGAAATGAGAAACCAGCCCTGGAGACTCTGTTAACGTGGTTTGGGCCTTGATTCTACCCTCTGGTCTAGAGATGCCAAAGAAGGGAGGACTAACTGTGTGTATGTTGGGTGGGGGTGGGGGAATAGCACACTGAAAGGTGAGTAGGAGTTCACCAGGTAAACCCAATGAGTTAGAAGGGTATTTGGAGAAGAGGAAACAGCGCTTGCAGACATGGAAGTGTGAACAATATTGTTTGAACAATAGAGATCATTTTGTGTGACTGGGGCATCAGCTTTACTATGAAGATGAAACTGATGAGTTGTTGGGCCAGAGTGTGAGGGACTTTACTGCCGGCCAGGCCCAGCAGTAGGTAGGAAGCTATGAGGAGAGCAAGACCCAAGAGCTTGGCCTGATCTGGGAGCCTAACCAGGAGCAGAAACCCCAGGGCGCTGATGGCTCAGGCCTCAGGCTGACCTAGAAAAACTCCAGCTCCACGGAGAAGCACAAGGGCCAGCAGGGGAAACAGTCCGCCCTTCGTGCTCTTGTTCTGTGGCTTCCATTCCCAGGCTTCCTGGGAAGCCTCCTGGGCAGTGAGGACCAGAAACCTCACTTCCCAGGGCAGAAGCATAGAGACACAAAGAGGTCCACCAGCCCACCCAAGGACAGGCAGATCTGGGGCTGTGAGGGACTGAAGCTGGGAATGCTGGTGCCTTGGCCCCAGTCTTGTGGAGGAGACTGGGGCAGGGCCAAGGAGGAAAGGTCATTTAGGGAGTCTAATGGGCAAGTGCTGGGTGGCAGCACCAGAGGCAGAGGACAAACCCCCATTTTGGGGCCTTGGTTGCAGAAGCCCAGGTTCTTGAAGGGTTGTTGTGCTGATTGTCTTGGGGGGAGGGGACAGAAAGGCACAGATCTGTGACATTCAGGGTGGACACAGCAACACACAGTTTCCTCTAGCCTCATCTGTCCTCCGCTGAGGTTGGGCAGCCGGCATCTGGCCATCCTAGCCACCCCGTGGGCCTTGAAGCGCCTTGTAAGTGGTTTTAAGGACACCAGCTGCGTCTGTCGGTATTGACAGGCGGTTTAATCAGAGACTGCAGTTTCTGCTTGAAGAACAAGGGAGGACCCCCAGAGGGAGACCCTGAGAATGTGCAAAGAAATACCAGCGGGTTGACTGTCTCTCAAAGACAGCCCCACTGAAAGGGCTGAGAAGCATTCAGCCAGTAGCTCCCGACTCTTCTTGGAGCCAAGAGTCACTCGGACAATTTTATCCCTCCTTTCCCCGGGGGCTACAAGTTGAACTTTTTGGAGTACCAGGCCAGGCAACCTCCTTTGCTTCTGCAGTGTTAGGCTGAATTGAGATTGGGCCAAATTTGGGGGTGCCAAAGCTGGCCACTGGTAGATTCTTTAAAACTGACTTTTAATTATGCAAGCAATACAGGAATACAGTCTCCCTTGTAAAAATTAAAGCATCACGGATAAAACCAAAGTCCCCTTTGAGCTCTGCACCCAAGGCCATTCCCTACTCCCATCTTTCCCCTTCCTCCTCCCTCCCCCCAGGTAACCTCTATATGTGTTTGGTACAACAAGAAGTAATGCTGTTTTCTTTTTCAGTCGTTGTCCATTGCCCACGCAATAGCCAGTGGCACTTCTCTGTTCCCTGCTAACAGAATGTGATATAGTCATTTAGTGGGCAGCAATGTCTGGCTATCAGGGAGAGTAAGCCCCTCCTGCAGCCCCTAGGGAATGAATAATGATTACTGGAAATGCTTCTTGACAATCTCATCGTTTTAACCAGAAAGGTCTAAAAGTTGGTAGATGACTCAGTTCTGGCTAATGAGATATAAAGGGAAGTCTACGGGAGAGGGCTTCCCCTGCCAAAGAAAAACCTAAAGCTCTTTGTGAAGAGAAAACCCTTTCATTTCCCTCTTCTTCCTACCTTGGATTCAAGGGTGATGTCTGGAGTTACAACAACCATTTTGTGACCATGAGGCAACAAGCAAATGCAAAAGTCAAGAGAACTGCTGAGATGTATAGTTGAGCAGCTGACCCAACTCTAGCAATTGCTTCTTTTGGATTCTTTGTCATCTTAGAAAAATACACTCCTCTTTGTTTAAGCTACAGTAGATTGGGTGTTCAGGTACTCCCAGGCAGGGCTTTGTTTGAAGGTGGTCGCTCCATTTGTTCATAGGGGTCTTAGGTGGTAGCTCCCAGGACCACAGTTCCTAATGTTCACTCCTCCCTCCCCCTGGTCCTCCTCATGAGAGAACTGTCACCTCTCAGGGGCCCTACCTGAGTGTGGGCTCCGGTCTTCACAGCCTTGGGTCCCACAAATGCCCTTCTCTTTCCAGCCTGGGGAGTCTCTCCAAACCTCCTCTCAGCAAGTGCTCTCACCTTTCCCGGAGTCATCCTCTTTGCCCTCTCCCTCCCATCCAGACAATCAGCACAACAACCCTTCAAGAGCCTGGACTTCTGCAACCACGGCCCTGAAATGGGGGCTCATCCTCTGCCTCTGGTGCTGCCACCCAGCGCTGCCCATCAGAACACCTACACTCATTATTACAATCCATCCTTGTACTTTCTATTATCCCCATTTTTGTTGTTAGTCACCGTCAAATCAGCTCCCACTCATGGGGGCCTTCTGTATAACAGAAAGAAACATTGCCCAGTCTTCACCATCTTCATGATCATTGGTATCTTTGAGCCAGTTGTTGTGGCTATTGTGTCAATCCATCTCATTGATGGTTTCCTTCATTTTTGCTGACCCTCCACTTTATCAAACATGATGTACTTTTCTAGTGATTGGGCTTTCCTGATGACATGTGTCGTGGATTGAATTGTGTCCCCCCAAAATATCTGTCAGTTTGGCTAGTTCATGATTCCCAATGTTGTGTGATTGTCCACCATTTTGTCATCTGATGTGATTTTCCTATGTGTTGTAAATCCTACCTGTATGATGTTAATGAGATGGGATTAGCAGCAGTTATGTTAATGAGGCAGGATTCAATCTACAAGATTAGGTTGTGTCTTAAGCCAATCTTTTTTGAGATATAAGAGAAGTGAGCATAGAGACAGGGGGACCTCATTAGCACCAAGCAAGAAGAGTCAGGAGCTCGCATCCTTTGGACCTGGGGTCCCTGCGCTGAAAAGCTCCTAGACCAGGGGAAGATTGATGACAAGGACCTTCTCCCAGAGCTGAAAGAGAGAGAAAGCCTTCCCCTGGAGCTGGCACCCTGAATTCAGACTTCTAGCCTCCTAAACTGTGAGAGGATAAATTTCTGTTTGTTAAAGCCGCCCACTTGTGGTATTTTGGTTGTAGCAGCACTAGATGACTAGTGCTACTACCTGTCCAAAGTAAGCAAGAGGAAGTCTCACCATCCTCACTTCTAAGAAGCACACTGCCTATTTCTTCTAATATCCCATTTTACAGGTAAAGAAATGGAGGTCCAGGGAAGGGAACTGCCCAAGTTCACACAGTACAAAGGATCTCTAGCCTCTGCCCCACGTAAAGAGCCTCCTGGGAAAGCTGAAAGGGAAAATTCGAGAAGCACTGGGGTAGAGGGAGGAGAGGGGAGTTCAAAGTACTATCAGTTCCTCCAAGGCCCACTTCTCTCTGTTTCCTCCCTGTGCCTCATAAAACAAAAACAAAAAACAGAAACGAAAACCAAACCTGTTGCTGTTGAGTTGATTCCAACTCATAATGGCCCTATAGGACAGAGTAGTACTGCCCCATAGCATTTTCAAGAAGCGGCTGGTGGACTAGAACTGCTGACTTTTTGGGGAGCAGCCAAGCTCTTAACCACTACACCTCCAGGGCTCCACATGCCTCACAGCACCTAACAAATATCCCAAGCCAAAGGCCCCACAAAAAAAGATTTGACATCTAAGAAGGTCCTTGGAGATCATCTAGTTCAGTGTGTTTTTTTTTTTTAAGATTTTTTAACAGCTTTATTGAAATAGAATTGACATACAAAAAACTGCACATATTACAAGTATACAATCTGATGTAGTGTGACATATGTATACACCTGTCAAATCATCACCGTAATCAAGATAGTGAACTTAGTCCTCACCCTGAAAAGTCTCCTTATGCCCTTTTTAATCCCTCCCTTCTGCCCTTCCCCCCTTGCTGTATATAAATGTATAAGTTAATATTGTTTTTCTTTCCATACTTTAAAGATATTGCTCCACTGTCTTCAAGTACACATTGTTTCTGATGGGAAATTTGCTGTCATTCTTATCTTTATTCTTTTATATGTAATGTGTCTTTTTTTCTCTAAATCTTTTCACAATTTTGTCTTTAACACGGGTTTTGAGTAGTTTGATGGTGCTATGCTTTAGTGTAAATTTTGTTGTAAATATATGTATTTTGTGCTTCGGGGTTTGTTGGGCTTCTTCAATCTGTACACTTATACTTTTGATCAAATTTGTAAAATTTTCAGGCATTAGTTTTTAAATTTTATTTCTGTACTGCCTCTCTTTTCCTTCTGGGACTCCAATTATACATATATTGGGCTACTTGAAGATGTCCTATAGCTTATTGGTTTTCTGATCATTATTTTTTGAGTCTTTCTGTTCTGTGTTTCATATTATATAGTTTCTATTACTATGTCTTCAAGTTCATCAGTCACTTCTGCTGCAATATCTAATCAGCTGTTAATCTCATCTTGGGTATTTTTTTACTTCTGACATTGTTATTTTCATTTCTGAAATTTTAGTTTAGATCTCATTTATATGTTCCATGACTCTACTTAACATGCTCAAAATTTCCTCTAACTTTTCAACCATATGAAATACATTTACACTAACTGTTATAGTGTCCTTGTCTGTTAATACTAATGTTTGTGTTAGTTCTGCATCACTTTTGAGTGATTGATTTTTATACTAATTTGGAGTTGCATTTTCCTGTGTCTCTGCATGGCTGGTATTTTTTTTTTTTAATTGTACTTCAGGTGAAGGCTTACAGAACAAATAGTTTCTCATGAAACAGTAGTACACATGTTGTTTTATGACATTGGTTAACAACCCCACAACATATTAACCCTCTAACTTCTAAACCTTTTTTTATTATTATTATTTTTTTTCAGTGTGTTTTTTTAAAGCCGTGAGTGGGTAGATAAAAACCAGTTTAAAAAAATGAAATAAATAAAATATAAAAAATCCTAGTGCATTATTTATAGTAAGGGTAGATACTGTTTTGTGAAATTTCTCTATGTATCTTTGTACTGAGGTGGACAGTAGTGGGTCAGTGATAGAATTCTTACCTTACATGTGGAAGACCCGGCTGGATTTGATTCCTGACCAACACACCTGATGTGCAGCCACCACACATCTGTCAGTGGAGGCTTGCGTGTTGCTATGACTGAACAGGTTTCAGCAGAGCTTCCAGACTAAGACAGACTAGGAAGAAAGGCCTGGCAATCTACTTCCAAAAATCAGCCAATGAAAACCCTGTGCTGAAAATCCTATGGATCACAAGGGTTCGATCCGAAACCAATCATGGGGATGGTGCGGGACTGGCAGTGTTTTGTTCTGTTGTGTATGGGGTCACCATGAGTCGGGGGCTGATTTGAGGCAGCTAACAATGACATGTTTGCACTATCTATGGAAAATGTGTTTCTTTGTATGAATTGCAGTTCACAACAAGAAAGAAAGAAACTATTGAAAACCACTGATTTGGTCGATATGCTTCATTTTACAGATGAGAAGACTGAGGCCCAGGAGAGGGTGTGACTCTCCCAGGACCATATGGTGAGCTGGGGGCAGATGGAGAGTTGGGGGCAGACAGAGCATTGGGTACACCTCAAGGCTTCCCTGACTATTGGGTCTAGATTTCATGGCCCTCCTAGGGGAGCAACAGTCACAGGAAGCTCTTCCTGCTCATTCCTACATTCAGGCTGGTTGTTCACCCAGCCCCACTCCTCAGCCTGTTCCTTTGTTGCTCCTGCTAAACACTCCTGCTACTGCAAATACCCAGCGCAGTCACCCCCTTGCTACCTGAAGCCCACAGCTATCTCTCCGTACCACCTCGCACACAGTCCTTGGCTTGCCCTGAAGCAACCCTCTTTCCTTTTCATGGCATTTGGAAGCAGTCTTCTCCGAGTGGTGGGGTGGGGTCTGGCGCTGGCTGGTGAGGCCCTTGGAAGGCGGGGACCAGGTCTCAGTCTTCCCCTGGGCAAGCATCAGCCCAGGCCGGTTCTCCTCATGAGACACGTCAGGACCAAGAAACCTGAGTTCCTGGGGTACCTCCACCATCCTCCATGATATCGGACAACACACAAGGTCTCTGAGCCTCACTTTTCTTCTCCGTCAAATAAGCTAAGGATGGGGCAAGGATCAAACGACATCGGCGTTGATGTGAACGCTGTCTTGGACATCCTTCATTTTCATCTGCCCAGTATCCATTCCTCACCCTGCTTCCTTTCTGCTCACACTAGCTGTTAGGGACTGAATTATGTCCCCAGAAAGATATGTTGAAGTCCTAACCCCTACACCTGTGAATATGATCCTCTTGGGAGATAGGGTCTTTGAAGATGTTATCAGTAACCATGAGGTCATACTGGAGTAGGGTGGTCCTAATCCAATCTGAGTGACATCCTCATAACAGAGGAGAAGAGACTCAGGGACACACACGGGAAAGACGGCCATGTGAAGATACATCTACAAGCCAAGGAATTCCTGAGCTACCGGAAGCTGGGAGAGACAAGAAAGGACCTTCCCCTAGAGCGGACAGAGAGAGCACGGCCCTCAACATTGGGGCCTCTAGCCTCCAGATGGTGAGACAATAAATTCCCGTTCTCTAAAGCCACCTGTTTTGTAGTTCTTGGTTAGGCAGCCCTGGGAAACTAACACAGTACCCAACTTTCCTTTGAGGGACCATCTCTCCCACGATCAGTCCCTGAGGTGGGTGTGGCTGTCTTCACCTCCCTCCCTCTCCCCACTCCCTCAAGCCCCTCTTCTCACCCCCTACCCTTGTCCCACTCCCCCTCAGTGCTTCGAACCGTTTCGTTCTGGTTCAAACCCCTGTTAAGAATTTGCGTTTCCACCCCCAGATATACTGAATCAGAATCTACATTTTAACAAGATCCCCAGGTGATTCTTATGTACAATAAATTTTGAGAACCAGTGCTCTACTAATGGTTCTCAGAGTTGGTCCCTAACCAGCAGCACTACCATCACATCAACTTGTTAGAAATGCAAATTCTCAGAGGGGCTCGCATTGAACAACACAGTTCGAATCCTCAGAGCCAGGCACTTGGCCCAGGCCTGGCAAATCAGCATGTTCCATCTCCCTGGCCACAGTGAATGAGCATGTGAACCGAATCAGACCAACAAGACAGAGCTCAGGGACCGGAGCCAGCACCACCACTGGGGCTGCTGAGCTGGTAGAAGGGTCTGGAGCCGAGGGGAGCCGTCTCCGAGAAGAGCCAACACACAGAAAAAGAGATCCAGGAGGCGAGAGAGTGAGAGACATCTTGTTGACATTACTTGGACCTCTGGATCCAGATTTACCTAAAACAAACTATTCCCAGCCTTTCCAGACTCTTAAAAGCCAATGAATTCTCCTTATGGTATAAGCCAGCTTGACTTGAGTTTCTTTCACTGGCAGCTGAGAATCCTAAGTTAGTGGCCAAAACATATATTTTACAAAAAAGTACATTTTCTCCTTTTGGGGCCTCTCAGGCCCCCTTCTGCTTCTGTCTTTCCTGGAAGGCACCCTCCGCACTCAGGGCTTCCTTAAAAAGAAATCAGTTGCCTTTTGAGTAGACTCTGCCTCATGGTGACCCCATTGTGTCAGAGTAGAACTGTGCTCCATAGGGTTTTCAATGGCTGATTTTTCAGAAGTAGATTGCCAGGACTTTCTTCCAACGTGCCTCTGGGTGGACTGGAACCTCCAACCTTTCAGTTAGCAGCCGAGCGTTAACTGTTTGCACCACCCAGCAACGGGGCCTCCTTAGGCTGTCTGCATTCTCTGGCTGGAGAAGCGCTTGTCTCCTTTCCTGGGAACCTATCCTGTATGGACAGGAAGGGAAGAGAGCCATTAACTGGCCATGTTTGGTTGGCATATTGACTTCCTAAGTGCAGGGCTCCAACCTTCTAAAGTTGATTCGAACTCATAGTGACCCTACAGAACACTGCAGAACTGCCCCATAAGGTTTCCAAGGCTGTAAATCATTATGGAAGTAGGCTGCCACATCTTTCTCCCACGGAGTGATTGGTGGGTTCAAAACGCTCACTTTTTGGTTAGCAGCCAAGCGGTTTAACCACTGCATCACTAGGGCTCCTTTCCAACCCCCTAGCTCTACCCAATCCTGCTGCAGTTGATCCCACTCCTCCTGCAGGAAGCCCTCCAGGGCCCACAGTCCACTTTGATCTCTGCATGCAGTATCTACACTCAGCCTAGGAAACGCTTCCTGCTCACCTCAGGCTGCCCAAGGCTGTGGTCTGCTCCTGTTCTGCCCCCTCCCCTCTCTCCCTCCTCCCTCACGTGTGCCCTCCTCCCTCTTCCTATTTGGCATCTGTCCTTTGCCTCTCACTTTGGCCTGGACCCATCTGGCAGCTTCCACTCTGGCTTTCATAGGCCTGTCCATGCACCCCATGTGGCTCTTCCTCACCAAGACAGGTAAGGAGGCCCATGCCTCACGCCCCACGCCCACTGCTAGGGCTGCCTGGCTGGCAGGGGCACCCTGTCCCATCCATCCCGACAGCTGGCAGTGATCAGTCATCAGCTGGCCTCTCACACTGAATTCCACCCAATGACCCAAATGTGGACTGTGCTCCGGGCTGGGGACGGGGTGGGAGTGGGTTGGCAGGTTCCGCTCAGGTTGTAGAGGAAACTCAGTGCTTCGAGGCCAGTCCCTAGGTGGATTACGCTCTCACAGTCTGTGGTCAATACCAGCTTGAAATATGAAGGGGTCGTGCATGGAGTTACCAGGCAAAACACAGGATTCCCAGTTAAATCTGAATTTCAGATGAACAAAACTTATTTTTTAGTGTAAGTATGTCCCAAATAGGAGTTGCCGGGTGGCTCAAACGGTTAAGTGCTGGACTACTAACCAAAAGGTTGTTGGTTCGAACCCACCCAGAGGAGCCTTGGAAGTAAGGCCTGGCAATCTGCTTCCAAAAGGTCCCAGCCTTGAAAACCCTATGGAGCAGTTCTACTCTGCACACATGGGGTCGCCATGAGTCGGAATCCACTTGAAGGCAACAAACAACAATGTCCCAAATATTGCATGGGACATACCTACACTAAAAAATTGGCTGTTGCTCATCTGAAATTCACATTTAACTCGTGTCCTGTTTATTTGTTTTTGTTTTGACTAAATCTGTCAAGCCTAGTCATGCAGCTAAGCTGGTGAGATCTTGGTGGGTCGTAGAAGGAGGAATTCTCGGCCACAATATTCTACAACAGGTGCCTGTGGAGTTTTTACGCCTAAAGAACATCAAAGAGAATAGAGAGATGCTTGTTCTGGAAAACAGATCAATGTCTGTTTGGGAGTGGATGAGTTTCCAGTACTCTCGGGCTCTGAGTTTACAGCTCCAGGCTCTCATGAGTCTGTGTTTTGGGGATCTGGCCATATTTAAAGTACCGTGAACTCTGAGGTCGTCCCCAGACCATTTTTCTCCCAGGGGTTACACTCAGGATTTCACGGTTGTCTGTTCAAGCTACAGAAGGCAACCGGCTGTGGCCCTAAATGCCAAAGGGTCCCAGAAACTGAATGGTGCTGAGGGGAGATGTTAGCAGCACGATGGCTTGGAAGGAAATAGCCTTCAAAATTAGTTTCTGCATGTCGAATTTTAATTTTTCACTAACTTTAATTGTCCCGTTGGGGATGTATTCCTCTGGAGGGAAAATTTTGACTTCAAGATGTAATGAAATGACACTTTAAAAAAAAGCTTAATTGTGTACTTAAAGGAAAAAACATTTTCTGGTGTAGTAACGGTAATATTCAACATAAGTTGCCAAGTGTAAACACAAAGTGATTACAAGTGTGTTTTTGTGTTTGGCCAGTAGTTTTAAAACACTCGACGACAGCTTAATTGAGCAGAACGCTAGGCTCATAAACCTCTTTCCTCAATTTCCTACGGCAGCCGACAGCGCCGCGTTCTTGGCTACAGGAGCTGCATTGCAGGGCACGCTGGTAGCTGCTGACTGGATAGGTGTGATCTACGTTCTTTAGGTGATGGCAGGTCGAGGGGCCAACTTTACAGTCAAGCAGTGGTTCCAAAGGCAGCAGCAGGTGAATGGGTGGGTGAGGGGCAAACTGCCGACAAGGAATGTTAACAGAATACATGATTGCAGAGGTGAATCAGGGAGTAGGGACCTATGGAATATTCTAGAAGGTATGTGTTATGTGTCCTCCCAAAATACGTGTTGAAATCCTAGCCCCTGTACCTGTGGATGTAATCCTGTTTAGAAATACAATTTTCTTTGTTGTGTTTATCAGATCCTACCTGAGTAGGGGGAGTCCTAAATCTAATCACTTCCGAGTTATAAAAAGAGCAGATTAGATACAGACGCATGCAAAAGGGGGGAGACAGATGCCATGTGAGCAGGGCTGGATTACCCAATAAGCAAAGTACGCACAGGCTTACTTGTGCATACTTACTAATCTATAGTGAACAATTTCACCTGTTTTTTTACCATATCTGAGATGTGAAACCCTTGTGAAACTGTTCACTACGGATTCGTAAATAAACACAAGTAAGCCTACGCATACCTTGCTTACTGGGTAATCTGCCCCTGCATGTGAGGGTTGCAAAGGAACCAGTGAACGCCCAGGGCTACCGACAAGGAAGGAATTGACAGAGCCAAGACTCTGATTGGGACTTTTAGCCTCCAGGACTGTGAGAAAATACATTTCTCTTCTTTAGAAAGCCGCCCACTTGTGGTATTTCTGTTACAGCAGCACTATGTAACTGAGACAGTTTACATCTCTAGGTTTTGTATTTAGAATCAGTCTCTGGATTAATAAGGAAAGAAAAGCACATTTCTGTTTATTGAATTTCTACATTTGGGGGTACATCTCTAAACAGGAAGACCAAAGCAGGAAGCCACGGCCCAAACGAGATAGGCTGGAAAAGAACTTTGCGGCTCAGAGCAGACGTATGTTGCGTGACCAGCTCCTAGGGGAAAAGGAACTCCTCCAGGACCTATGATGATGTAGGGAAAATCTGCATTATAGAGTCATCTGGTAGGAGAGTGGGAGAGGGAGGGTAAGAGGGAAGGACGACAGGCAGCACTGGCTGTGGTTTCTGACATTTGGAAGCTTGGATCACTCCGCGTTTCTCCGTTTCTTGCCCCGCCCTCCCTGGCTCCGTCACCCCCAATTCCCCCCCCCCCCCCCCGTCTTCTCCACTGGGCCGAAGCGGGAGTGTATCCTGGGCTGGGCCCCCCTTTGGCCTCTGTGTGCCGTATGTGGTGGGTGCAGTGGGGGTGGGTTTGTGGCTCATTAGGCTGGAAATTGTTTTTCCCAGTTTGGAATGCTGGCCTTGTGTGGGGGTTGTGGAGATTTTTCCAGACACAGTGTACTGTGAAGAGCTCTGGGGTCTCAACTCGTTGCGAGGCGGTGGGGGGGAGACGGTGGTGGTGGTTTGGATGGGGATTGAGAGGAGGTTTTTAGGCCTTTCTTCTCCCTATGAAGAAAAGTCAACGAGCAGATGACATCCCAACAAAGAGGAAACAGAGAGATCTGGCTTTTGGCCAAACCCAGGGCTAAGCAATAGGTGACTAATTAAAAAAAAAAAAGTTGCCGTTGAGTCAATTCCAACTCATTGCAACCCCATGTGATGCAGAGTAGAAATGCACTCTGTAGAATTTTCAAGGCTATAACCTTTAGGCAGCAAATTACCAGGCCTTTCTTCTGAGGCACCTCTGGGTGGGTTCAAACTGCCAACCTAATGGTTAGTAGTCAAGTGCTTAACCATTTGTGCTACCCAGACACCGCTAGGTGATTAGACGGGTTAAATCAGAAGAATTCTGGGAGAGAGGAGAGGGGGATTCTGGATGGCTACCCAGTCTGAGGACTCCTAGACTCAGGTAAGCTGGTCTAGACTCTCCCTGCTCTATGGCCCACCTGAAGATTCCAAATGGGTCTTCTTGCCTACTCCTGGTCCTCTGCACCATCCTAGGCAGGATCACTAGGTCCCTTTGCCCCTGACTCCCCAAAACTTCCCAGTGCAGCCTAGTTTTCAGTTACTACAGCACTTGTAATCCGGGATCTGCTGTCTCTAGGTCCTCCCTCCCTCTGTGTAACCTCTATAGTTCTTTCTGGTTGACTAGAAGCTAATCTGAAGCAGTCATTCCCCCTGAATGCTGATGGTGGATGAAGCTTTTACATCTGGCCACTCTGATCACCTTTGTTGTCATTGTTGTCATCATCGTCATGTGTTTTGCTTTTTACAACTTCTTAATGACTTCACTTTCAAACAAGCAGAGATTTTTCTCCCACTTATAGGGGAGACTTGCCAGTGGTCTCACTCACAAGTTGAGTGAGAAACTCAGGGTTTGAACCTGCATCTTTGACTCGGCATGCAAGGCCCTTTCTGATCTATGATACAGGTGACATGGCAGAACAGTGGAGGAAGGGTGGTGTTTTCTCTAAGGAGTGGGAATAATTGAGCATCCATGGGTGAGGGAAGGGAATAGAATGCACTCTCCACCCCACACCATAATAAAAATTATCTCCACATGGAGTAAAAACTTAAATGTCAAAAATAAAACTTTACATTTTTTAGAATTGTACGTTAGATGAAGATTTACAGAGCAAATTAGTTTCTCATTAAACAAATACACATATTGTTTTGTGACATTGGTTGCCAACTCTACAACATGTCAACACTCTCCCCTTCTCGACTGTGGGTTCCCGATTACCAGTTTTCCTGCCCCTCCTGCCTTCTCATCCTTACCTGTGGGCTGGTGTGCCCATTTAGTCTCATTTGTTTTATGGGCCTGTCTAACATTTGGCTGAAGGGTGAACCTCAGGAGTGACTTCAGTACTGAGTTAAAAGGGTGTCCAGCAGCCATACACTCAGAGTTTCTCCAGTTTCTGTCAGACCAGTAAATTTAGTCTTTTTTTGTGAGTTAGAATTTTGTTCTACATTTTTCTCCAGCTCTCTTCAGGACCCTCTGTTGTGATCCCTATCAGAGCAGTTATTGGTGGTAGCCAGGCACCATCTAGTTGTGCTGGACTCAGTCTGGTAGAGGCTGTAGTACTTGTGGTCCATTAGTCCTTTGGACTAATCTTTCCCTTGTGTCTTTGGTTTTCTTCATTCTCCCTTGCTCCAGATGGGGTGGGACCAGTGGAGTATCTTAGACGTCCACTCACAAACTTTTGAGACTCCAGACACTACTCACCAAAACAGGATGTAGAATATTTTCTTTATATAAACTATGTTATGCCAGTTGAGCTAGATGTCCCCGGAGACCATGGTCCTCAGCCCTCAGCCCAGTAATTTGGCCCCTCAGGGAGTTTGGAAGCTATGAAACTTCCATGACCTTGCGGTGGTCAAGTTGTGCTGACTTCACCAGTACTGTGTGCTGTCTTACCCTTCACCAAAGTTACCACTTATAAAACTTTACATTTTTTAATGAAAATGAAAGTACATAATTTTTTGACCTTGGCACATATGGAAGGATTTCTTAAACAAGACCTTAGAGGCACCAATTTTAAAATAAAAGATAAAGTCAAACACATTAATTCTAAGAACATTTGTTCATCAAAAGATGGGACAACTGGATTTCCACATGCAAATAAAGTTGGACCCCTACCTTGCACCATATATAAAAATTAACCCAAAAATAGTTCCAATACCTAAATGTAAGAGCTAAAATCAAAGATCTTAGGAAGGAAAAATAGGCATAAATCTTTGTGACCTTGGATTAGGCAATGATTTTTTAGATATGACTGCAAAAGCACAAGCAATAACAACAAACATTAGATAAATTTAACTTGATCAAAACTTAAAACTTTTGTGCTTCAAAGAACACTTTTCACAAAGTGAAAAGACAGCCCACAGAAGGGGAGAAATTATTTGTATTATATATCTGATAAGGGACTTGTATATAGAATATAAAAGAACAATTACAACCCAATAATTAAAAACACAAATGTCACAATTAAAAAATAGGCAAAAGATATGAGCAGACATTTCTCCAAAGACGATATAAAAATGGTCAATACTCTGTTGCAATCCTCTTGTGTCAGAGTAGGACTGTGCTCCATAGGGTTTTGAATGGCCAACTTTTCAGAAGTAGATTGCCAGTCCTTTCTTCCAAGGTGTCTCTTGGTAGACTCGAACAGGGCTTTGAACCGGTTCATTCCGGTTCAAACCCCTGCTAAGACTTTGCGTTTCTAACAAGCTCCCAGGAAGTTATACATAAGAATCACCTGGTGATTTTGTTAAAATGTAGATTCTGATTCAGTATGTCTGGGGTGGAAATGCAAATGATCGGCAGGGAACTTGTTATAAAATGCAAATTCTCAGCAGGGGTTTGAACTAGAATGAACCAGTCTGAAGCCCTGGACTCGAATCACCAACCTTTCAGTTAGCAGCCCAGTGTTTTAACTGTTTGTACCATGAAATGGCCAATTGTTGTTATTTAGGTGCTGTAGAGTCAATTCCGACTCATAGCGACCCTGCGTAGAACAGAATGAAACACTGCCCTGCATGTGCCATCCTCGCAATCGTTGCTATGTTTGAGCCCACTGTTGCAGCCATTATGTCAATCCATCTCATTGAGGGTCTTCCTCTTTTTCACTGACTCTAATATGCTCAATATTTTTAGCTATCAGGGTAATGCAAATCAAAATCAAAATGAAATGCCACTTCACACCCTCTCGGATGGCTATAATCAGAAAGACAATAACAAGTGTTGGTGAGGATGTAAAGAAATTGAAACCCCATACACTGCTGGTGGGAGGGTAAAATGGTGCAGCCACTTTGGAAAACAGTCTGGCAGTGCTCCAAACATTACACATAAAGTAGGCAGCCTGGACTGCTACTGCTCCCTGCTTGGGGCAGAGGGCAGGCCCAGGGCACAGATTCAGCTGCCCTAGGGGCAAGACCAGTGCTTTTCATCCAAACTCAGTGTCCGGGCCTCTTTGATCTTCCCCGGGGCAGGGTGGTGGTGGGGGGATGTAGGTGTGGATGAGTCAAGCTGCCCGGCCCCCAGAGACCCAAACGCAACTCTCCTGAGGCTCAGTGGCTCACGGGCAGTGTTCATTCCAGGCAGGGGTCAAGAGGCAGCTGCCTCTGCTGAAGAATTATCCCTCTCCACAAGACAACCATCCCACCCAGACCAGTACATTCCACTGAACATGCCTCTCTCCATGTACCCAATCACTCATTCACATCCCGGCCACCTGGTCCACATCGTGTGGCGGGCCATGGGCTAGCCTGCAGTGACAGAACAGAGAGAAGGCTTGTAGCTCCAGGCACATCTGCAGCAGGAAGCCTCAGCCTTTGCTTTCTCTCCTCCTCCCCCACCGCCACCAGCACCCCATCAGCCTGCAATTGAACCCAGATGCCAGGAAGTATCTCGGTTGTCTGGCTGAAGTGAAAACACATGAGTGAAAACTCTTCTCCATTACAGTTTCGTTACTGTCATCCCAGAAACTCGCAGAGGGAGAGGGGACCTCTGTGCTGGAGTCCAGCGCTGCGTGTATGGGGTTTGCCATGGGCCCAGCAAGGCAGCCCATGCGTGCCTTGCCAGCTCCTGGGGCTCAGGGTGAGGGGTGCTGACCTGCTGCCTGGGGGCTCAAGGGGAGCAGAGGAATTCTCACCAGCTTCCCAAGAAATTTAAGATCCCAGCTCTTAATCCTGACTCTGATGCTCACTGGCTGTGTGATGTGGGGCAAGTCACATCACTTCTCTGAGCCTCCATTTCATCTGTAAAGGGGTGATAAACCCTGAGATAGTCTTTAAACCTTGTACGAAACATAGTCCCTGAAGGCTTCTTAAAACCAAACAATAGTTTAGCTTAATTAGTAAAGAATGTTTGCCTCAAGCATTATGCTCTTTTAAGAACAACCTATATGGGATCAAATTGACAATAGCAACTCAAAAGATGAGATAGGAACCTGAGGGGGGCAGTGAGTTTATGTTAATGGGGGAGGAACATCCCGGAAAAGGAGGGTGAGAATAGTTGCACAACTTCAAGAATGTAATCAAAGTCACTGAATTATACACGTAGAAATTGTTGAATTGGTATGTGTTCTGCTGTGTATATTCCCAATAATAACAACAAAAAAAGAAAATAAACTATATAAAAATAATAATAACAAAAGCAGACTCCAAGCATGGAATAAAAGGGGGGAGGGTGATAAAATCCCTTCGTGCCAGAGTTGTTGAAGTGCAGTGAGAGTATTTTGTGAGCGGAAATATAATCTGAGAGTATAAGGGGTTAGAGCCACAGACCTTACTCAACAGTCCTAGAACCCTCGAAGCTCTGAGAACCGAAGATTTCTGAAACTCGTTTGGCGGAAAAACCGGGGGGAACTGACCTGAGACTATTGATTGAATTTGTGGAGCCCCCTTGGTATGAATATTCATGTTTTGCTGCAAAAATATTACTATGTTTGATCACGCGAGGCTGCCCCAGGCTTTGCTCCAGGTTTGGTGTGCTTATGTACTCATCTCAAATCCAAAAAGTTCTCAATTCCAAAATATCTAGCTGCAAGGGTTTTAGATGGAGGTTTGAACCTATTTTTGGAAATGAAGGGAACATTCATCGTTGCTTTAGGAGATTAAAAAAAAAAAAAAGTAGTATACCTGGAGTTGTGCTGGATTCGAAGCCTTTTTTAAAAGCCCTTCTCTCCCACCCCCACACCGCCCGGCTGTTATCTGTGACTCAGGAATAATTAAACAGCCACCATTTATCGAGACTTATTATGGCAAGAATTCGACTCACTTACTTTGGACACATCATCAAGAAAGATCAATTACTAGAAAAGGACATCATGTTTGGTAAAGGGGGGGTCAGTGAAAATGAGGGCAACCCTCCGTAAGATGACCTGATACGGTGGCTGCAACAATAAGCTCAAACATACTAACGATTGTGAGGACTTCGCCGGACGGAGCAGTGTTTCATTCTGTTATACATAAGGTTGCCATGCATGGAGCTGACTCGACAGCAACTAAAAACAACAATTGTCATAATGCCTCATAAATATTCACAAGAGCCCTGTGAGACATTTCTATGATTTTCTCATTTCCGGGTGAGGAAATGGAGGCTCAGGAAGGTGAGTAACTTGCTCGTACTGTCACAGCAGAGATAGCTGACTCAAACCTGATCTGAGGACTCTGGCGTCGGTGCTCCAAGTCACTATGAAATCGTGGAGCAAGGAAAGGGCTTTCTTGGGAGGGCAGTCATTGGAGGAGTGAGCCCTGGGGAAGGTTGAGGGTCTTTCCACCCCACATCGAAGGGAAAGCTGGTTCCCACCCCTTCCAGGTGTAAGAGACTCCTCCCTAGACTAGACATCTATCTCCTTCCCGCTTGTGCCCACCTCATTTCTCCTCCAGCGGGGACCCCACCTCTAACTGTTCTCAAGAAGTACTTCCTTTTCCCCACTGTGGGACCATGTGATTCCAGCTTCCCCCCGTCCTGTCCTGTTGGCTGTGATTCTGAGTCACGGTTTCCATCAAACGAGTTTCATGATCTCCATAATCTCCTCGTGGCCCATCTTGGAGTGGTTGTGCCGGCCAAACAGGTCACAATATCAATGGGCCTGTTAGGCATAAGGAGTCCTGGTGGCTCAGTGGTTAAGCATTTGTCTATTAACCGAAAGGTTGGCAGTTCAAATCCACCAGCTGCTCCTTGGAAACCCTCTGGGGCAGTTCGACTCTGTCCTATAGGATCACTATGAGTTGGTTTGGTTTGGTTTGGGTTAGGTGTAAGGTGGTACCAACCACGCAGGGGTGCTAGGACAGGGTCCTGGGGTGCAAAAGGTGGGGGTTTTGGCACACACTGCAACAATGGGCTCATACAAATAGGCTCAGGCTCACCTCTGGACCATCCCCTCACCTGCCCCTATTTGCCCCCAGCAGCCCAAGAAATTCACCGTCTCCTCCTCCTTCCTTGGAAGACTCGCCTCCACCAAGAGCTGCCTGAGCCTCGGGTTTGGCTTTGTTTTTAAATGACACAGGTGAATCATGAACACGTCCTCATTAGGGAAAAAAATGCCGAAGTACACAGAGTAAACAGTGTCAGTTCTGCTTCACCTCCTCCTCTCAGCCCTCTCCTCTCCCTGGGGTAACTACTGTTTACAGTTTAGTATGTGTCCTTGCAGCCCATTCTTCTGGCATCTGTTTACACATATACATCGTTTGGATTTGTTTTGGGCGTTTTATATACACATCTGACATATTGTTCTGCAGCATGCTTTTTTCAGCTTACCATATGTCTTGGAGATCTTCCCACATCAGTTCATATGAGTCTGCCTCGTTCATTTAAACGGCTGCCTTACATCCACCCTATGGATGTACCACGGCTTGCATAACTGTTCCCGTTTTCAAATACATAGGTTGTCTGCAGTGAACATTTGTGTATGTGTACTGTCGTGCCCATGGGTGATTACTTTCTAGAAGAGGAATTGCTGGGGCAGAATGTGTGACATTTTTTATTTTTGCTAGCTTCTGCCAAATTGGCCCCCATAAGACTGAAACAATTCAGACTCTCGCTGGTCGTATATGCGAATTGGGGGCAGCAGTTCTACTAGATGAGGGGTCCAGATTTTCCTGGCAGGTGGCTCTGAGATGGCTGGGACCCCCTTAAGGAGTCAGTCGGGGCCGGGGGAGCCAGCAGGCCCCTCTGTGGCAGTGTTTGGGAGGTGGACAGGATGTGCATGGGTCATATGACAGGTAATCAGTATAATTTCGTGATTAAAAGCAGGGATTTGGAGCCAAACAGACTGGAGTTTGAATCCTCGCTCCACCGTCCATGAACTGTGCAATCTCAAGGAAGCATAACTTCTCGAAACCTTTTCATCTGAAAAATAGGCGTAACAATGACTCCATCAGGCATGGAAGAGTTGTGAGGCTTAAGCACGTCGAAACAGGTAAAGCATTTAGTACAGTGCCTGCATATAGGAAGTGGGCATGCGTGGAAACTAGCATTTTTTATTATGATTATGATTTATTACTATCCTGGGCCCTGTTTCCAGAAGCACATCCACTTTTTCCTGGGGGGTGAGCGGGGTCCTATTCCTCTCCTGTGTCAGCTGCTCAGCCCCACCCAGGCCCTGCTCCGTGTCACTTGGTTGGAGGCTGTTTCATAGCGCCTGCTGTGTGCAGAGGTCAGAGCCCACAGCGGAGGGTGATGGTGCGAGGAAGCAGGGGAAAAGGTAGACAGGACACAACCAGATAAACACCGATAAACAGAGGTGGGGAGTCTTACACACACACGCCGTGCCAATGCCACTTCTCTGAGATCAACACGTCTGAGCCAAGTCACCAGGTGGGAACCGAGGGAGGTGGGGTGGATCTGGGAGTACAGAGTGCGTTGAAATACGGGGCAGGAGGCAGTGGGAGAGAGTGAAGCCAGACACATGGCACTGCCTGGAAAGCCACTTGGAGGCGGGGGGCTGCTTAGAAGGTGGCTGGGCTCCAGGCAGCCACTGTGGAGGAGAGGAAGGTGCCCGGGACTAGCTGCCACCAGAGTCCTTGGTTCAATCCTGACACTGCCACCTGCCAGCTGTGTCCTTGAGCAAGTCATCTTCTTTTCCTGGGCCTAGTATGCACATCTGTAAAACGGGACCTGTGGGGGTTGGTGAACTAGGTTACTCTCTCTAGAATCCCTTCTAGCCGGAAACTTCTAGAAATTCCTGCCCCATAATAAAATCTCTTCCATGAGCTCCTCATTTTAAATTTGAGTCACTGTGGCCATTACCGTAATCTCTCCAAAGTACCAGCACTTAACAGTGTATAAACCGTGTTCACATTTGTTTTCTCACCCAGTTCTGCCCAGCAGCCTTGGATGCAGTTAGACCTGAGATTCAAATCTCATTTTGAGAATGAGGGAATGGGGAGCTCAGAGTGAAATGCCCTACTGGAGGCTGGAATTGAGCAGAGTTGGCATCTTGCACCCAGCAACTCCAGGGCTGGGTCCAAGTTGCAGACAGCGAGTGACATGGACCACCCAGTCCCCACACATACCACCAATAGTAGCCACCGGGCCCTGGTCACACCCTCTGTGCCAAGCTCTTCACCACATCGTCTTGTCTCAGTCTCGCAGCAACCCTCAGTGGTAGGCACAGTTGTTGTGCCCATTGTACAGATGAGAAGTGAGGTTCGAGGAGGCTGAGTCATTTTCCAAGGCCACCCAGCCAGTGAGCCACAGAACTGGGCTTCCCAAGACCCCACCAATACCCCTCCTTTGCTCCTGCCTAGAGAGGGAGCGCATACTCTCCTGACACCTGAAAACTCCACATACCAACTATTGAGTTCCAACCCGTCCTGAAGACCTAGCTCCCTTGCCACCTCCTCCGAGAAGCCCTCCCTTACCACTCCTGCAGCTCACAGGCGTTTGTCCTTCTCTCCTTCCCCTGTTCTCACTCCTAGGGCCTTTCTGGCCACGTCTCTCACAGTCTTTATCACATTACACTTGGGAGGATGGGGAGTCCCCTCCTCTGTGCCTGGAACCTGCCTTTTCAATGTGGGGCTTACCTTTTTCTAAATAGATATGTATTTAATGTAATGGTAAAATAAATACATGTTTATTGTAAAAATGAAAACTATAGAGAAGTTCTAGGCTAGTGGTTTGCCTTTCTATAACTACAGTATAATATATGACCAACCAAGCCACAAACATGAAGCACTGTCTTAAGTTGGCCTCCCCCAGAAGAAGACTCTGAGATAAGCAGAGCGCAAGTAATTTATCGTGTGCGTTGTGTTTGGGAATAGTTTATTGGTAGTTGAGTAGGGAGGTGAGGCAGGAAATGGAAGACAACCAATAAAGGTATGTGTTTAGCAGGTTACCACTATGGACACCTGGAGCTTAATCTTGCTGGGGAACCCTGGGAGACAGTGTGGAACATGTCGAGGACAAGGGACCTGGAGTGTTTTTCCACCAACTTCTGTCAGTCATTGGTTGAGGGTTGCTTCCAGGGGGTACTGATTCCCTGGCACTTCTGGTTGCCACATGGGCAGAGCAGGTTCCAGTGGCCAGATGGAACCCTCAGGCTAAGAGACACAGGTGCTGGAAGTCATGGGGACATATGGGCAGGACATCAGCAGCGTCTGCTACAAGTACCTGCTACAAGACCGGGCTCATGGAGACAAGGCAGACAAGGTCTCCACACCCAAGGAAATCATAATCTAATGGGAAAGACAGATATTAATGAAATATTACACAAATATATATAATAAAAGATATCAATATAAAAACAAGCCCTCATGGCACAGCAGTTAAGCACTTAGCTGCTAATCAAAAGGGTGGCAGTTCAAACTGCCCAGTGGCTCCATTGGAGAAAGACCTGGCAATCTGCTCCCATAAAGATTATAGCCTAGAAAACCTTATGAGGAAGTTCTACTCTGTCACATGGGGTCTCTATGAGTTGAAAATAGACTCGATGTCATCTAACAACAAAAACAACAATATAAATGAGCTAAAGAAAAATTAGTGTGTCGCTAATTTTGAGCAAGTTACTTAGCCTCTCTGGGGCTCAATTTTCTCATCTATAAAGTGGGGATAGTAACAGTAACATTTAATATTGCTTTGAGATTTTATAAATTAATACACATAAAACACTCAGCACAAGATTCGGCACAGAGTATACTCAATAATGTTAGCTGTTATTATCATCATCATTAATATCATTACATCTATAGAGGGGAGCTTGGCCAAATCTGGCCATCAGAGGGACTTCTCTTATTGGCTTCTCATGGTGTCCCACTACCATAGAGAAGAAAAGGGAGATTGCCAAGCCCCGTGTAGGGGAATGGGTCTACCAAGATGCCCTGTTGGCCTTGCACACAGTCACATAGGCCACACAGGCAAAGGCTTGAACCTCAGGCAGTCTAACACCTTATGATTCTCCTAGAACATGAGAGGATGAGAAGTTTGTGAAAAGCTGCTACAAGACCATCTTCCACTCACCTTCCTGTCTTCCCTGGGACAGTTTCTCATCACCTCCTAGGTTCTAACTAGGTCTGAGGCTTTCTACCCCAGCCCTCTCAGGGCGTAGCTGCAGACTACAACACTGCTTAGTGGCAAAGAATGGAAGGCTGAATCAGGGAGACCAAGGACAAATCCATGGATGTCACTTTGTTTGAAGAAAAATCAGAAAAAAGAATGAAGAAAACCTAAGAATTACATGGGACACAATCAAGAGCAAAAATCTGTGTGTGATCTGAGTTCCAGAACAGGGGGAGAAAATGGAAAACACAGAGAGATTGTTGAAGATTTGTTGTGAAAACTTCCCAAATATGAAAGATGAAAAGTTGATCATCCAAGAAGCTCAATGCACCCCATATAGGATAGACCTCAAAAGAAAATCACCAAGACATATCATAATCACACTTGCCAAAACCAAAGCCAAAGAAAGAATACTGATAGCAGCTTGAGAAAGACAAAAAGTCACATACAAAGGGGAAACAATAAGGCTAAGCTCTGATTACTCAGCAGTAACTATGCAGGCAAGAGGCAATGAAATGACATATATAAAACCTTGAAAGAAAAAAGCTGCCAATCAAGAATAATATATTCTGCAAAACTCCTTCTCAAATATGATGGCAAAATTAGGACATTTCAAGATAAACAGAAGTTAAGCGAATTGGTAAAAAGCAAACCAAACTTACAAGAAATATTAAACGGAGTCCTTCAGTTAGAGAATGAACGACATCAGACAACAACCTCAGTCTAGGACATAGGACAGCATTAGCCAGATACCAATCTAGGTAAACAACTCTCAATAATAAAATAAAGCTAAAAGACTTAAAACAGACATCAATCTGTAAATGACAACAACGTCAAAACAATAAAAGGGGGGAATAAACAGTGCAGGTATAGAACTTTCAAATGTAAAGGAAATCAAGGTGATATCAAATAATAAAAGACTGGTTCAAACTTAGGAAGTCAACAAACCTACCTGTCAAAATAAAAAAAAAAGAAAAACATAAAGACGCAGTAAACACAAAACCTATAATAATGAAAAAAATGAAAAGAAAATCCACAAACAAGAAGAACTCAGCACAGGAGAGTAAAAGAACAAAGAAAATGTTGGCACCACAAAAAAGAAGCACAACAATATGACAGCAATAAACTGGTACCTATCGATAATCACACTGAATGTAAATGGCTAAAATGCACCTGTAAAGAGACAGAGAGTGGCACAATGGATTAAAAAAACCCTGACCCACCAAAATGCTCTCTACAGGAGACACACCTTAGACAGAAAGACATAAATATATTAAAAATCAAAGGATGGAAAAAATATATCAAGCAAATAGTAATCAAAAAAGAGCAAGAGTGGCAATACTAATCTCAGGCAAAATAGACTTTAAGGCAAAATCCACTATAAAAGACAAGGAAGGACATTATATAATGAATAAAGGGACAATACACCAAGAAGACATAACCTTAATAAATATCTATGTACCCAATGACAAGGCTCTAATATACATAAAATGTATTCTAACAGCATTGAAAAGAGAAACAGACAGTTCCACAGAAATAGTAGGCAACTTCAACACTCCATTCTTGGTAGAGGACAGAACATCTAAAAAGAAACTCAACAAAGATACAGAAGATCTAAAGGCCAAAATTAACCAACTTGACCTTGTAGACATATATAGAACAGTCCACCCAACAGCAGCAAAGTACACATTCTTTTCCAATCCACATGGAATATTCTCCAGAATAGACCACATTTTAGGTCACCAAGCAACCCTAAATAAAATCCAAAATATTGAAATAATACAAAGCATTCTTTTGGATCATGACACCATAAAAGCAGAAATCAATAACAGGAAGAGCAAGGAAAAAAAATATATCAGACACATGAAAACTGAATAACACCTTACTTAAAAACAACTGGGTAATAGAAGAAATTACACAGGGAATCAAAAAAACTCCTAGGATCAATCAGAATAAAAACACATCATACCAAAACCTTTGGGACACCACAAAGGCAGTGCTCAGAGGTCAATTCATAGCAATAAATGCACACATCAAAAAAAAAAAAAAAAGAATGGACCAAAATCAAAACATTAGCCCTACAACGCAAACAAATAAAAAGAGAAAAGCAAAAGAAGCTCACCGGCACCAGAAGAAAGGAAATTGATATTAAAACAGAAATAAACGAAACAGAGAACAGAAAAAAAAATAGAAAGAATAAAAAACATTAAAAAAATCAACCAACCATTGGCCAAAGTGACAAAAGAAAAACAGGAGAGGAAGCAAATAACAAATAAGAATGAAATTGAGGACATTACAACAGGCCCAACAGAAATAAAAAGGATCATAACAGAATACTATGAAAAATTGTACTCCAACAAATTTGAGAACCTAGAGGAAATGGACAAATTTCTAAAAGCATACTACCTATCTAAACTAACATGAACTGAGAAAATCTGAACAGACCCATAACGAGAAGAGATTGAAGAGGTAATAATAATTTCAAAAAATTAAAATAAAAACTCCCTACAAAAAAAAGTACTGGCCTGGATGGCATCACTGGAGAATTCTACCAAACATTGAGAGAAGAGCTCACATCAGCACTACTCAAACTGTTTCAGAGCATAGAAAAGGAAGGAATACTCCCAAAGTCATTCTATGAAGCCAGCATAAACCTGACATCTAAGCCAGGTAAAGACATCACAAAAAATAAAATTACAGACCAATATCTCTCATGAATATAGACACAAAAATTCTCAACAAAATTCTAGCCAATAGAATTCAACATCATATCAAAAAATAATAATAATACACCACAACCAAGTATGATTCATACAAGGTATGCAAGGATGGTTCAACATTAGAAAATCAATCAATGAAATCTACCTCATAAATAGAACAAAAGGAAAAAATCACATGATCACTTCAATCAACACAGAAAAGGCATATAATAAAGTCCAACACCCATTCCTGATAAAAATTCTCAATAAAATAGGTATAGAAGGGAAATGCCTCAACATAATAAAGGGCATCTATACAAAACAAACAGCCAACATCATTCTCAACAGAGAGAGGCTGAAAGCATTCCTCCTGAGAAAAGGAACAACACAAGGATGTCCTTTATCACCACTCCTATTTAACATTGTGCTGGAAGTCCTAGCTAGAGCAATAGGGCAAGAAAAAGAAATAAATGGCATCCAGATTGGAAAGGAGGAGGTAAAACTATCCCTATTCACAGATGATATGACACTATACATAGAGAACCCCAAAGATTCCACAAGAAAACTGGAACTAATAGAAAGATTTAGCAGAGTAGCAGGATACAAGATCAACATACAAAAATCTGTTGTATTCCTATACACCAACAAAGAGAACTTTGAAAAGGAAATCAGGAAAACAATACCATTTATAATAGGCCCTTAAAAGAAAAAATATTTAGGAATAAATCTAACCAGAAACACGAAAGACCTATACAAAGAAAACTACAAAACACTACTGCAGGAAACCAAAAGAGGCCTACATAAATGAAAAAAACATACCATGCTCATGGATAGGAAGACTCAAGGTTGTGAAAATGTCAATTCTATCCAAATCAATCTACAGATATAATGCAACCCCAATCCAAATACCAGCAGTATTCTTTAATGAGATGGAAAAACTGATCACCAACTTTATATGGAAAGGAAAGAGGCCCTAGATAAACAAAGCAGTTTTTGAAGAAAAAGAACAAAGTAGGAGGCCTCTCACTACCTGACCTCAAACCTACTATACAGCCATGGTAGTCAAAACAGCCTGGTACTGGTACAGTGACAGACACATAGACAGAACAGAATCGAGAACCCAGACGTAAATCCATCCACCTATGGTCAGCGATCTTGGACAAAGGACCAAAGTCCATTAAATGGGGGAAAAGACAGTATTTTTAACAAATGGTACTGGTGAAAGTGGATGTCCATCTGTAAAAAAATGAAACAGGACCCATACCTCACACCATACACAAAAACTAACTCAAAATGGATCAAAGACCTAAATATAGAATCTAAAACTGAAGGAAAAATATTGTATAAGACCACTATTATAAGAACTCAAGAACAAGTTTAAACACAGAAGAAAACATTCTTTGATGGTTACGAGGATGGGGAGGGAGGGGGAGGGTTATTTACTAACTAGATAGTAGGTAAGAATTATCTTAAGTGAATGGAAGGACAGCACAACTGGACTAATCCAAAGCTAAGAAGTTTCCTGAATACAGTCAAACACTTTGAGGGACAGAGTAACAGGGGTAAGGGTCTGGGGACCATGCTCTCAGGGGACATGTAGGTCAACCGGCATAACAAAGCTTATTAAGAAAATGTTCTGCATCCTACTTTGGTGAGTGGGGTCTTAAAAGCTCGCAAGTGGCCATCTAAGATGTATCAATTGGTCCTAAACACCTGGCATAAAGGAGAATGAAGAACACCAAAGACACAGGGAAAGTATTAGCCCAAGAGACAGAAAGGGCCACAAAAACCAGAGACTTCATCAGCCTGAGACCAGAAGAACTAGATGGTGCCCAGCTACCACCAATGACCGCCCTGACAGGGAACACAACAGAGAGTCCTGGATGGAGCAGGAGAAGGGTAGGGTGCAGAACTCAAATTTTAGTAAGAAGACCAGACTTAATGGTCTAACTGAGACTGGAGGTACCGCAGAAAGCATGGCCCCTGGATTGTCTATCAGCCCAGAACTCAAACAATTTCCGAGGCCAACTCTTCAGACAGGGATTGGACTGGACTGCGGGACATAAAGTGATACTCGTGAGGAGTGTGCCTCTTAGATTAAGTAGATACAAGAGACTAAATGGGCAGCTTCTGTCCAGAGGTGAGATGGGAAGGCAGAGAGGGTAGGAGCTGGTTGAATGGACATGGGGAATCAGGGATGGAAAGGAGGAATGTGCTGTCACAGTATGGGGAGAGCAATTAGAGTCACATAACAGTGTATGTATAAATTTTTGTATGGGAAAAAAGAAAAAAGAAAAAATCTAAAACAATAAAGATTATGGATGAAAAAATAGGGACAATTCTAGGGGTCCTAATACATGGCATAAATACAATACAAACTGTAACTAACAATGCAGAAACACCAGAAGATAAACTAGATAACTGGGAGCTCCTAAAAATTAAACACTTATGCTCATCAAAAGACTTCACCAAAAGAGTAAAAAGAGAACCTACAGATAAGGGTCTAATCTCTAAAATCTATAAAATAACACATCAACAAAAAAACAAATAATCCAATTAAAAAATGGGCAAAGGACATGAATAGACACTTCACCGAAGAAGACATGCAGGCTACTAACAGATCTATGAGGAAATGCTCCCAATCATTAGCCATTACTCATAGCCACCGAGTCGATTCAGACTTATAGTGATACTATAGGACAGAGTAGAACTGCCCCATAGAGTTTCCAAGGAGCAGCTGGTGGATTAGAACTGCTGACCTTTTGTTTAGCAGCTGGATACTTAACCACTGTGCCATCAGGGCAAAAATACAATGAGATACCATCTCACCCCAACATTACTGGCACTAATAATAATAATAATAATAATAAAAACAGAAAATAACATATGTTGGAGAGGTTGCAGGGAGATTGGAACTCTTATGCACTGCTGGTGGGAATGTAAAATGGTACAACCACTATGGAAAACAATATGGCGCTTCCTTAAAAAGCTAGAAGTAGAAATACCATATAATCCCACTCCTAGGAATATACCCTAGAGAAATAAGAGCCATCACATGAATAGACATGCATATCCATGCTCATTGCAGCATTATTCACAGTAGCAAAAAGATGGAAACAACCTAAGTGCCCAACAACAGATGAATAGATAAGCAAACTATGGTACATACACACAGTGGAATACTATGCAATGATAAAGAACAATGATGAATCTTTGAAACATCTCACAACATGGATGAATATGGAGGGCATTATGCTGAGTGAAATAAGTCAGTCACAAAGGGTCAACTACATGAGATAAGTGTTATAAAAACTCAAGAAATGTTTACACGCAGAAAAAAAAAACAATCTTTGATGTTATGAGGGAGGAGACAGGTGGGGAGGGGATAGTAGACAAGTGTCAACTTTGGTGAAGGGAAAGACAGCACACAGTATAGGGGAAGTCAGCACAACTTGACCAAGACAAAGGCAAAGAAGCGTCCTAGACACATCCAAACACCTTAAGGGACTGAGTTACTGGGGCTGAGGGCTGGGTCCATGGTCTTGGGGGACATCTAGGTCAATTGGCATAATGTAGTTCCTAAAGAAAATGTCCTACATCCTACTTTGGTGAGTAGTGTCTGGGGTCTTAAAAGCTTTTAATGGCCATCTAAGATACATCTATTGGTCCCGTCACATCTGGAGCAAAGGAGAATGAAGAAAACCAAAGAAACAAAGACAATATTAGTCCAAAGGACTAACGGACCACACAAACCACAGCCTCCACCAGCCTGAGCCCAGAAGAACTAGATGGTGCCTGGCTACCACCACCAACTGCTTTGACAGGGATTACAACAGATGGTCCCAGACAGAGCAGGAGAAAAATGGTAGAACAAAACTCAAATTTGCAAAAAAAAAAAAAAAAGACAAGACTTACTGGTCTGACAGAGACTGGAGGAACCCCTGAGTCTATGGCCCATGGACACCCTGCTAACTCAGAACTGAAGTCACTCCTGAAGTTCACCTTTCAGCCAAAGATTAGACAGGCCTATAAAACAAACAATAACACACATGGAGAAAGTGCTTCTTAGTTCAAGTATACAAGACTAAATGGGCAACACCCGCTCAAAAGCAAAGACAAGAAGGCAGGAAGGGACTGGAAAACTGAACGAATGGACATGGGGAACCTGGAGTGGAAAGGGGGAGAGTGCTGACACATTGTAGGGATTGCAACCAATGTCACAAAACAATTTGTGTATAAATTTTTGAATGAGGAACTAATTTGGCTGTAAACTTTCACCTAAGTACAATGAAATAATAATTTTTTGAAAACCGTTTAATGACAGTCTAGAATTGCCTCCTAGGGTATGTCACAACTTTCATTGCAATCATCTGCCCCCACCCCTCTTTTTAGTGTCGACCTTTTTGGCGTGCGGGACAAGGACCCAGGGAGCAGTATCTTTGGCTACTCTTTCTTTTGCTGTCTCTGTAACTGATAAACTGTCTTATTCAAAAAGTAGCTTGTAGTAAATTTACTGGCCAAATCAGTCAAGCCGTGGCCTTGGCCTTGACTGCTGTGTGCTTGACACCAGGAGAGAATGTGTTGACAGCAAGACAAGGGAGGGTGGGCTGAAGCAGAAGGAAGTCAGGAGATGGACAACTGATGGAAATAAAACCATTGAGAGTCACCATTTACCCAGTGCCCTGGGCCAAGGAACTTGGTAAACTTTGCTCATGTAATCCTCACTATAACCCCATGAGGTAGGTACTTGCCTTGGAGATTAAGTAACTTGCCCAAGGTCACACAGCTCATAAGTGGCAGAGCTTGGATTAGCACCTAGGCCTTAGCACTGAACTGCTGACTGGAGAGAGATGCCATCACGGCCTTTAGCTGGTCCTGCTGGGCCCTGAGGCCCACCAGTGGGGCGGGGACTAGGGCCCTTTTGTCCCTAAACTGGGCCCTTCCCATCAGCAGAGCAATGAGGCAGGGGAGCTGGAGCCTGACCCCACTTGGCCTCAGAGTCCTGCTCCTCGCTAACCCGGCTGACTCTGGAGATCCAGGCTGAAGAAAGCAGGAGCTGCCCTTCTCTGGCTCCATCTGCCAGTGGCCCCATGGCTGTGATCCGGCTTGCTGCCGGCAGGCAGCTCACACAGCTGCTGTGCACAGCAGCCAGACTCCCCCAACAGGTCCCTAGGGCTGAGGAATGTTCCAGGACAGCTTGGAGTGATTAGGCGCTCTCTGCTCAACCCACTGCTCGTGGTGAAAGCCTGGTTTCAGACGTGGGGCGGCGGGAGACGGCCTGTGGGCCTCTTCTGCTGCCCGCCTTTCTCTCACTCCCCCAAATAGCTGGAACGCTGCTCAGCGCCCCAGCAGTGCCTGCATTCTCTAGACTTCTTTCCCTCTGCCCCCTCACGGCGGCTTCTCCTGCCGCTCAATTTAAAATGAGCCACTAGGGCCCTTAGAACAGAACGAAAGGGAGGTAGGGTTCTGGTGCTGAGTCTGCTGTGTGACTATGGGCAGATCATGTAACCTCTCTGGACACCTGTCTATTTTGTTTCCCGGCAGGCAGGAATCCCTGCTCCCTGCCCTTCCCCTACTTTATAGAGATGATGAGGAAAGTGTGTCTGGAAAACACTGACGTGGGAAAACAGATGCTCGCAGGGGCTGGAACACATGTTATCTGGGGGGTCAGGCCTTGGTCAGCTCAGAGGATGCTGCAGCATAGAGCTGAACAGGAGTTCAGGAGCATCCAGCCAACTGGCCTCACCCTAAAGATGGGGAAACTGAGTCCCAGCTAGTAGCAGAGAAAGCTGGGCTTGGGACCTGACCTCCTTTCCATTGCTCCTCCTTGTCGTTTGACGATAATGATGGGGAGCTACATTTATTTATAAAGCATCTGTGTGCCAGACACTGCCCTTAGAGCTTTACATGCATTATGTCCACTAATCCTTATGAGGTGGGTACTCGCGTCATCCCCACGTTACAGCCTCAGAAACAGAGGTTCAGAGAGGTTGTGCAATTTGTCCAAGGTCCCCCAGCCAGGAAGAGGCAGGAATGGGACCGGAATGGCAGCCTGAGCATACCAGAGTCCATTTGCTTAAACAGCAGTTTGTTTTGGGCCCAGAAAACTTGAGAGGGAATCTGTGCTTTGTAGACACAGAAAGAAAAGATTATCTCTTAGGACCTTGCTGTCTGGTTGGGTGAGAGACAAGATAGAGATGTTTTCTGGGCCCAGTGTGGTTGGGATGGGGTGATGAAGGGGTGGGCACTTCTCCCATGCTCCCTCCTCCGGTGGCGCTAGGGGAGGGTAGGCATGGAGCAGGGTGGTGGAATCTCAGGTTGGTACCAGGGAAGGAGGCATTTATGCAGGGGGAGGGGAATGGACCAAGGGACAACAGCAATTAGGGCTTGAATCCTAAACTCCACCATTTGCTAACTGTGTGACCCGGAACACACGACATAACATCTCTAAGCCTCAGTTTACCTATCTGTAAGACAAAAGACAACCCCTGTTGAACAATCACAGTGCGAGGATTTGAAATAACTTGCGGATATGCGGGACACCCAGTAAGCCAGGAGCTACAGTAGGGCGACCAGACAAGACAGAGGGGGGTGGTGGGCTGAGTCTGGGGAAGGAAACATGAACCATGTGGAGAAAGCTGGGAAACCGGAAAGGCAGCAGGTAGCAGGGCTTCTCCGGTCTCTGTGGCACCTTGGTGGTGGGAGCTGGCAGCCACTCAGAGCCCTCTTAGCTGGGGATTGCTGGGGGGCCAGGCCCAGCCTAGCTCAGGCCAGGCAGACTCTGGCAGACACCCCACTTTCTCCTCCAAACAATGTCGTTCTCCCAGCCAAGGGCAGCGAGAGGCAGGCCAGGGAGCTGACAGTGCCGAGAGGCTCCTGGCTCATGCCTGCCATGCCCTGGCCCTCAGCATTTGGGTATATCCCTCAGTCTCGCTGCCAGAGGTTTTGCTGTCTGTGAAGCAGGAGTAGGCTTATGTATCCCCCCATTTCCTAAGCCTGAGGCTGGCTAGACTCTCAGGAAAGGGGCACAGCAGCTCAGGGTTCTGCACCTTCTGTCTTTGAGCTAAGGGACCCCTGATGGATGCTGAACTGAGTCACCCTCCTCTTCCTGAGGCAAAGGCCCAGCATAGAGGGCTCCAGCCCCAGATCACTCCCCGCTGCTGAGACTCGGCTTACCTTCCACCCTCCATCTCCGGTGCAAGTGCGTGGGGTATGGGGGGTTGGGTGTGTGTGATGTGGTGCAGCATAGGTGTGGTGTAGGATGTGTATGGTGTGGGGGGGGTGTGTATGTGCTATGTGTGGGGGTGTGGTGTGGGGGCGGGTGTGGTATGCGTGTGGCGTCGTGGGTGTGGGGGGTGTATGTGCGGTGTGTGTGGTGTACGTGTGTGTGAGTGGGTAGGTGGTATACATCGTTTGCATGGTGTGTGGTGTATGTGGATGGGGGGTGGTCTGCCTGTGGTGTGGTGGGTGTGGAGGGAGTAGTGTGTGAGGGTGTGGGGGTGTGGTATGTGTGTGTGTGAGTGTGTATGTGTGGTGTTTGTTGTGTGTATGGTGCCTGGTGTGTGGTGGTGTGTGGGCGTGAGGGTGGTGTGTGGGTGTGGTGTACGTGTGTCCCCACATCTTCCCTTGTCTTCCCTCAGGGAACTCACACTCTAGTGAGGAAGATAACAACACGCAACTATACCGACAGAATAATATCAGAGAATGAGGTACGACAGGGAGAAAATAAAACGGGGCTGTGACGGAGGGGGTGTGCACCCTTTCCCGTTCTGTCTCCTCTTCTCTGACTTTTTGGAGACAGCAGGGAATGCAAAGTGAGGTGTGGAAGCCCAGGGGTGTGGAAATCCTCACTGGTGGTGGGGAGGACTATGTGAACCAGGGCCGGATCACCCAATTAGTAAGGTACGCACCGGCCCAATTGTGCCTTCCCACCAATCTGCAGTGCACAATGTCGCCTGTCCCCCACCAAAGATGTGTGTGAAACCCATGTGAAATTGCTCACCACAGATTAGCAAGTAAATACAATTATGCCCGTGGGTACCTTGCTCAATGCAAGCAGTTGCATACCATGTTGACTGGTTAACCTGTCCCTGCGAAGGCACACGTGGTAACAAGCCCTGGACCCCGTCAGTGCGTCCAAATCAAATATCCCACAGGAAGAAGGGGAGAGGTCAGGAGCCTTGGTCCTGGCAGCCCCGTCCCCACTCACCCCTAGGCAGGGCTGGCATGCTAGTCTCTCTACCTGCATCCATAGGGAGCCTCCTCCCCTTCATTTCAGAGCCTGGTAATTTGCTGCTGGGAGAAGAAAGGACAAAGAAAATTCCCTTCGAGTCTTTGACCAAAGCATAGTTTTGTTTCTCTCTTTCTCCCTCTCTCCCTCTTTTCTCTCTTTCTTTCTTTCTAGAATAGAAAGACCCAGGGAACTTAAAACAAATAAACCTCTAGGATAAATCAGACCATCCTGTTCCAAAACCCCAGGAGGAACATGTTTCCCCTCAAAGTTGGGATCTGAGTGAAGGGACAAAGGGAGCTACAAGGCTAGCTGGGGGCAGTGGCTGCAGCAGGGGTGTGGGCTGGGCTTGGAGTCAGGGTTGGTCTGTGGGGCTCCACGGGAACCCCTAAAACAGCTGCCTGTTGGCGTCCAGATGTGCTGCTAGAAGGAAAGGCCAAGAGAGGCAGAAGGTAGGGCGAGGCCACCTGGAGCTTGAGAGGGCTCATTGCATTCCTGCCAGAGTCTTTGAGTCACTGCACCAGGCGTCCTATAGAGCTGAATCACTTATAGATGTGAATCAAAGAGCAGGAACAGCCTTGGGGTCTGCAGAATCCTGGGCCCCCTTCAAGAAAGTTCCTCCAGTCCACAAATAACTCTCTCATTTGTGCACTGATGCCTGAAGGACCACTCTGATCACTTCGGTCCACTGATGCCTTTGTTTCCTTCTAAAACACACCCCTCTACAAGGTCATATCAGTCATTTACACTTTAATATAAATGAGTCATTTGGCCTTTTTCCAAGGGCAGGTTTTGGATAGGAAGAAGGTAAAGACCATGAGGATGCCGGGTTTCAAAGAGAAAAGACGTCACTTTCATTGGAGGTGGTAGTAGAGTGGGAGAGAAAGACCCAGAAAAGACGGGGAGAGGAGCTGGAGACAGCAATGTGACTTCATACTTTTGGGAGGGCCAACACCTCCTTGGATGAAATCAAGGCTTTGGAAAGTTTATTTTCTCGTGCACAACAAGTTACTCTGGATTCTAGCTCTGTGAAAGCAGAACTAACATTTATCAACCACTTACTGGGTACTAGGCACGTGCCAAGTACTGCACCTACGGTATTTAATTTAATCCTTATAATACAAATACGATGTAACCAAAGAGGAAATGGAAACTTAGAGAACCAGCTGGAGCAAGAGGCAGAGCTGGGGCCAACTCCACATCTGCCTGGCTCCAAGGGGCTGGCCTGTCCTATCACACCCTGCAGCCACTGAAGCCGGGCTGTTCACAGCATGAGTGGGCTGATTCCAGGCCAGTATAACCCTGCTGGAGGTACTAAGACTTAGAGAGGGGAAGTGACTTGACCTAGACCCCATAGCAAAATACAACCACTGGACAACCTCCTGTCTTCTGACCCCTGCCCGCATCAGCATGGCCAACCTACCTTGCCAAGGTCACCAATGACTTTCGAATGAATGAATGAATGAACTAACAAATGGGAATTGAGGTCCAGGGAGGTTCCATGGTTTGCCCAAGGGCACACACTTAGGATTCTCAGGGCAGTTCTCGAGAACCAGGGTGTCCTGGCACACCCCAGCCTCCATGCAGCCCTTTACCTTTCCTCCAAGCACGCTCCCTAATTTGGCTCATTTCAGCTTCAGAGCCTCCCCAGGAGTAACGTAGGGGCCTGGTATATTGTCCCCTCTTGCCAGGCCAGAACACTGCAGCTTCAAGTGGGTCACCTGCTTCATTAGAGGTAGAAATGACACTGTGGATCAGTTTTCCATTTCTGATCAAGCCAAATGGCAGGTTGTCTCCTCCCGCCAACCTCAGACCTTGCCTGGTCTGTGAAATCACAGGGAGGTTCTTGATGCAAAGAGGCAACCAAAACAGTTTGAGGAGGGAGGCCTTGGGGACCCACGAGCTTCTCTGTCTTGCCTCCCCTTCCCAAGCTGGCTTTTTCGCATTGTACTCCCAGACTTTCACACTTCCTCCATTGGCTCATTAAGGGACCATTGGTGCAGGGGCCTTTGGCCTCCAGGGAGAGGCAAGCGGAGGACAGTCCAGGAAGCTGCTGCTGGTCGGGAGAGTCTTTCCTCCCTGTTTTGTGGTTAACCTTCTGTGAGTTGGACACCCAGAGCACTTCCTCTCTGGGGTGTTGGTGCCTCCTGAGTTATGGGAGCTCAGAAATGCAAATGAAGCAAGTCGTCAGCCTACTGAGGGCAACCCCGAGCCTTTGGCTGATGTGGTCCATAAATGCTGATTCGATCACCACAACACGCAATCAAACACTCGTTGAGCATCTGCTGTGTACCAGGCTCTGTGCTGGGCTCCACGAGTCCAGAGATGAGGAAAGCACAGGATGCCCTGGCTCAGTCTTAGATCCCTAACCAGCTGTCATCCTGATGGCAGGGACCATCTTCCATTTCTCCCAGCATCACCCACCGGGGGCAAGGCTGGCCCCATGGAGGGGGAGGGTGTACAGAGAACGCGATGGGTTAGACTACATTCATCCCCATGGTTGAAGGGATTTCTTCCAGGCACCCTAGGTTCTTCCAGACTGAAGTCTGGAGCTCTTTGACTGTAGAAAACCAAAGTTACCTGGGGAGTCAGAGTGTACAGGGAGGGAGTCTTGGAAGGAAGAAAGCAGGAGAGGAGCTAAGTCTCTCTCTTAACCTCAGCAGAGAGGTTAGGAGTGCAGGCTTTGGAGCCAGACAGCCCAGATTCAAATCATGGCTCCACATGTACAAGTTGTGTGGCCATCAGTGGGTTACTGAGCCTTGCTGAACCTGTTTCCTTATCTGTAAAATGGAGATAATGGGAGTATCCACCTCATAGGATTGTGTGAGCCTGAACTGAGCTAATACATGCAAGTGCTTGGTTCAGTGCCTGGCACATGTTGAGGGCCAGATAAATATGAGCTATTATTATTATCTCATAGAAATGAAGGAAATATTCCAACCCCAATACTGGCACTGACTATCAGGGCTGGAGGTACCCTCTAAAGCAGTTATTCCAACATGGCCATTTTCTAGAACAGGAAACTGAGGCCCAGATATGAGAAGTGACTTGCCTAAGGTCACACAGCAAGCTAATAAAAGGCAAAGTTGAGACCAAAGCCCTGGTCTTCTGATTACTCACTCTCTCTTTTACTCAGCTTTTCCAGTGGAGTGGTAGAAAGAAGCCCCTTAAATCCCTGCCCCAGGGCTGCCTTCTTTTCCAGCTCCTTTCACACCTGGGTGACTGATGGGCTGTCCCCAGCAAGAATCTCAGAAGCTGGTTCCACTCTGAGCCAAGGAACTCTGGAGTGTGATGAGGTGCCGCTTGGGCCCCATCTGGAGTTGGGAAGGACATCAGTGAGATGCAGACATCAAGGAGCAGCAGGATCTCTCCCTTGAACCCTGGCTCCCACCCCTTTCCCAGACTCCCTCCAGCCCATCCCCATGGCTGTCTGTGATGGCCTCCCAGGGGGCTGGGGGAGGCCAGAAGTTAATGATGACAGATGAGGCCATCATCGGGCCTCCAGCCCATGAGAACAAGCCCCCCTCCTGAGAGCAGGCTGTGGAACCTGGCCCACAGCCTGGAGTCTGGACCGGGTTCCATTACAGGGCATTTGGCACCAGAGGGAGATGCGGGTTCAGACGAAACATCCCTGCTTGCATTCGGACTCTCGTCTCTGGCTGAACCTTCTTCCTGCCTTGCCTTCCTGCTCTTCTTCTCCCTTGCCACCACTTCACATTTGTCAAAATTCTAGCCCAGTGACACGAAACTCACACGTGTGGCCAAGGAGGGAGCATGAGGATATCAATGGGCTTGCATGGTTATCGACAGACTGGCCCACAGGAAGTGGGAAGTCAGCTCAATTTGTTAAGAAGGTACCAGCCCTGAGTCCAAGCTCTGCCATAAATTCCCCGTGTGACCTTGAGCAACTCACAATCCCACTCTGGGATGGTTTTTTCACCCAGAATCACTCTGAAGGCTCTTTCAGGTCTGATATTCTAGTATGCTTTTATGCTGCTGCCAGCAAGAAGCAAGACATAATTCGTTAATGGACTGAATTGTATCCCCCCAAAACGTTAACTTGGCTAGGCCATGATTCCCAGTACTGTGTGGTTGTCCACAATTTTGTCATCTGATGTGATTATCCCATGTGCTGTAAATCCTAATCTCTATGATGTTAATGAGGCAGGATTAGAGGCAGTTATGTTAAAGAGGCAAGACTCAATCTATAGGATTGGGTTGTATCTTGAGTCAATCTCTTTGGAAATGTAAAAGAGAGAGGCTAGCAGAGAGGAGGAGGACCTCATGCCACCAAGAATGAAGAACCAAGAGGGGAGCATGTCCTATGGACCCTGGGTCCCTGCACTGAGAAGCTCCTAGACCAGGGGAAGATTGATGACCAGGACCTTCCTTCAGAGCCGACAGAGAGTAAAAGTCTTCCCCTGTAGCTAGCACCCTGAATTCAGGCTTCTACCCTCCTAGACTGTGAGAGAATAGACTTCTGTTTGTTAAAGCCATCCACTTGTGGTATTTCTGTTACAGCAGCACTAGATAACTAAGACAGAATTTGGTACTGGAAGAGTGGTACCTCCTCTAACAGATACCTACAACGTGGAAGCAGAGTTGAAACTGTGAACGGATAGAGGCTGGAAAAGTTTTACAGTGCCTAATAGCAAAAGCCTAGATTGCCTTGAAGAGACTGTTTGCGGAATCATGGACATCAAAGACAATTCTAGTGAAGACTCATAAGGAAGTGAGGAGAGCTGTTACACTGGGGACAGCAAAGACAGCAAGCAGCAGCACGGAAATGGCAGGAGCAGAACCAGGACACCAGTGTGAGACAGTGCTGGAGCTGGACCACGGAGCAAAAGAGCTGAGTGCCTTTGCACAGGAGGCTTCCTGGCAGAGTAGGGTGCCTTCAGGCACTTATCTGAAGAGCTAAAGAGCTTTGGAACACTTGCCCCAGCAGGGCAGACATGTGCAGTTAAGCCCAAGGGGCGGAGAGGCCAAGGAATCAGGAAGCAGAAGTTGAAGAGACAAGGAACACAGGAAGCAGAGCTGCCTCTTTCTCAAAGGGTAGGGTCATGACCTCTGGGGTCTCAAAGTGTGGAGCCATGGCCTCTGGGGCTTCAAAGGGTGGGGACACAGCCTCCTAGGTTTCCAAGAGTCAGATCTTCACCAACTCGGTTCTGGAGTGTGGGGCTACCTTTCACAAGTGCCAGCAGGATGAGGCCAGATCCACTGCCCACAGCTGAAGGGGCAGAAGAATGGGGCCTGCTGGAGCTGAGAGAGTAGAGTTACTACTCAGATGGTCTAGGAGAATGGGCTGCCCAAAGCCGAGGGAGCAGAGTTGCCCTTCGTGTGGGCCTGGAAGGCGGAGCTGAAGCCCAGGGCCACGGAGCCTCCACACCGAATCCAGAGAGTGTGGCCGACACCCAGAGTCTGGAGGGGAGGGCCATTGCCTAAATGGTCTCAGAGAACAGAAGATTATTGTCAAGCCTTGAGAGCTAATGTAATGTGTTCTGCTGACTTGCTTGGTGCCTCTTATCCCTTCTTTCCCTCCAATTTCTTCCATTTGATATGGAAATGTCTAGCTTGTGGCTGTTCCACCATTGTACTTTGGAAGCAGATAACTTTTATTCTAGATTTCACAGATAAAGAAGAATTTTTGTATTTTGGACTTGGAGTTGATTTAAGACTTTTGCTATGATACAATGGGGTGAGTGTGTTTTACATGTGGCAAGAATGTAAATTTTTAGGGGCCAAAGGGTGGAATGTTATGGATTAAATTGTGTCCCCCAAAAATATGTCAACATGGCTAGGCCATGATTCCCAGTATTGTGAGATTGTTCACCATTTTCGCATCTGATGTGATTTTCCTATGTGTTGTAACTCCTACCTCTATGATGTTAATGAGGCAGGATTAGAGGCAGTTATGTTAATGAGGCAGGACTCAATCTACAAGATTAGGCTGTATCTTGGGTCAATCTCTTTTGAGATATAAAAAAGAGAATCGAGCAGAGAAGAGGAGGACCTCATGCCACCAAGAATGAAGAACCAGGAGGGAAGTATGTCCTATGGACCCTGGGTCCCTGCACTGAGAATTTCCTAGACCTGGGGAAGATTGATGACCAGGACCTTCCCCCAGAGCCGACAGATAAAGACTTCCCCTGAAACTGGTACTCTGAATTCAGACTTCTAGCCTGGTAGACTGTGAGAGAATAAATTTCTGTTTGTTAAAGCCATCTACTTGTGGTATTTCTGTTATAACAGCACCAGATGACTAAGACATAAATGATGAGCACATACTGAGCACCCATCATGGGTTGTGTACCTACTAAGTGCTTGCTCCTAGTCTTCCCCAATCAGCATGATAGTGCTGCATAACAAACCACCAGAACTCAGTGGATTAACACAATTGTTATTCCCAAGAACCTGCAGGTCTGCTGGGATTCAGCGGATCTAGGCTGGGCTGGGCTGAGTGGTTCTGCCCAGGCTCCTTCTCATTGCAGGTCTGGGGAGGTTCTGCAACTTGTGTCTCCCTTTCTCCTTGGACAAGGGGATAGTTGGGACTGTTCTCTCTTGGCAGCGACAGAGGTGTAAGAGGAAAGCAGAAGCATAAGATGCCTCCTAAAAAGCCAGTGCCTTGTCACTTCTGCCCTAGGCCATTGGCTAAAGCAAGTCACCGGGCTGAGCTCAGAGTCAAGAGGCAGGGAAAAACACACCACCACAACAAGACCATGGCAGGCTGTGGCTGCCAGTCATCTGGTCTACCACATCAGAGCTGATTCAGCCTCTTTTCACATGGACGTTAAACTACTTCCCCCTTTCTCTGTTGCATTAGAAGAGATTGGATACATCTATTTCCCCTTATTTCCTCAGCAGGTTTGAATATTAAGCCTTCCCCATATCATCAAGTGGAGCCCTGGTGGCACGGTGGTTAAAGTGCTCGGCTGCTAACTGAAAAGTCAGTGGTTCGAACCTACCAGCCGCTCCGCCAGAGAAAAGATGTGGCCCATACGCTCCTGTAAAGATTAAAACCAAAAAACCAAACCTGTTGCTTTTGAGTCGATGCCAACTCATAGCAACCCTACAGACAGAGTAGAACTGCCCCTTAGGGTTTCCAAGGCTGTAATCTTTGGAAGTAGACTGTCACATCTTTCTCCCATGGAGTGGCTGGTGGGTTCAAACCACCGACCTTTCAAGTAGTAGCTGAGTGCTTAACCACTGTGCCACCAGGGCTCCAGCCTAGCAAATCCTATGGAGCAGTTCTACCCTGTCCTACAGGGTCACTATGAGTCGGAACATTATCAAGTAAAGGTCCTTGGATGATGCAAATGGCTTGCGCTTGACTACTAACCTAAAAGTTATTGGTTCCAACTCACCCATTGGAGCCACAGAAGAAATGCCTGGCAATCTGCTTTTGTAAAGATCACAGCCAACAAAACCTTATGGAGCAGTTCTACTCTAACACATGAGGTTGCCATGAATCAGAATCGACTTGATGGCAATAAGTTTTGGTTTTTTGGTTTTATCATCAAGCAAAGGAAGCTAGTTTTTCAGTTGCTGGGGGGTTGAATGGGTCATTAGTTGGCAGAACCTGAATAGAGTAGGGTGTAAGACCAGGGTGGGGCTGGGAGAGGAAGTCTTGCAGAGTGTAAGATCAGAGACTGGGGGAAAAGAGTAAATGGGGAAGAAGTTTGGGGCCCGAGTGTGGGACAGTTGTCCAGGAAGAGCCAAGTGGGCTAACCTGGTAAAAGACCCCACTGAGGAACAGTGTTTGAGGTCCCAGGAGCTACACAGGTACTGAGTCACCACCTGTCAACCCAAGAGCAAGAACTTCTCATTGCTTGTGCCCTGGTCAACTGCTGGCCCATGACTTCCTTGATCTAGTCCCTTATGAACTCGCATTAGGCCGGAGAGAAACAATTGCCCAGGCTACTGGATTTTTCTGGGCCCCTATCTGATGACCCCATATGAAAATTCCCATCAGCTACCCCAGGGTACCAATGAGCAGGTCTACCCCTATCATTTGTAGGGTCCAAGATAAGAGTGCAAATGGAAGCCTACATACCATATTCCAGAAGGTTTCTTTTTACCCATTTAATCCAAACTGGGAAACTTCTGTCCACAAGGTACCTACCTTCCAGCCCCCGACCCACGTGGGGAGTCCAAGAAGGCTAAAGCACAGCCCGTGCCTTCTCAGAGTCTACACCCAGTTGAAAAAACTAGCCTGCATTCTGGAAGTGTTAAAAAGCCACATCAAAAAAGAACAACTCAGTAGAGTAACAGAAGGCCTTCACAAGGCGTAAATGATTGTAGTGGGTGCCGGGGGACCAGCATTGACAGAAGCATCCAGAATTTAAGAGGATGGAGAAATGGCTGTGCACTGAGCTGGTGCAGGTCAGTTCACCCTTCATTTACTGAACACTTACCATGTTCCAGGCTCAGTAATAGGCACCTGGGAGACAGTGTTGAATGAGACATGGTTTCTGCCCTCATGGTACTTACAATCCTAAAAGAAAGATCTGGGGAGCCTCCAAAGTAGGGAAGGGATTTCACCTACACTTTTAAAGCACAGGAAAAATTGGAGTAGACAGAGGAGGAGGTGAATGCGTTCCAGACAGAAGAAAGCAATCCCTGAAAGGAGAGAGGAAATTTGGCTTGTAAGAGTTCCACAGGAGAGGGTGGTGGGTAGTCAAAGGAGTGATTCTCTAATGGTGGAATTGGGGAGAAGGGCATGTGGCAACTGGGGAGAAGGGCATGTCAGATCCCCACCAAGTCACCCCACATCTACAGTCATCCACTTCATGGGAGCTTAAGGCCCATCCTGATTATCATGACCTAGACAAGTTTTCCAGCAGCTTCTCAGAGTCACGCCATGCTCTTTTCACTTTTTCTCTTCCTGAGCCATGATTCCTTGCTTCAGGAAACATAATACCCCTTCAGAGAGAAGTACTATGGAAACCTAACCACAAACACACTCTCTTTCCTGATCGTACTAATTAAAGGAAAGTGCTGGTGGCAAATGATTAGAAGAAATCTAGTTTTATTGCTTTTAAGTTAATCCACTTACTCGAGTAAACAAACCAGTGAGCCTTCCCCAGTGATGGTCTTTAGGGGACCTGCCGAAACGGATTCATTTGGTGATTCATTCAGTCATTAATTTATTGAACATCTACCATGGGCCTGGGTCCATGCCAGAGGCTAGTGATACAAGGCCAAGTAAGCCCCAGTGTCTACCCTCAAGTTGCTCAGTCTGGAGGAGGAGACAAACAGATAACCATGATTATAAAGCAAAGTGGTAGATACAGCAAAAGTGGTGTATACCAGGCATTAATGGAGAACAGAAGAGGGTAAACATAGGTTGGAGGTTGTGGGTAATCAGAGAAGGCTTCCAGGAGGAGAAAAAAGAGAAACCCCCACTCTGATAGGATAAGTGGATGTTTGTAGAAGACAAGTCAGCGTGGTAGGATAGAGCCAGCAGCGAGGCATCTCAGGCCATAGGCACAGCATGCACGAAGGTCCAAGGGAAGAAAAAGGAGGATGAAGATAGAAAACAACTGAAAAAAAACTGAAGACAGGGAATGGCAGGAGATGAGTCTGGAGCAGTCAGCAGAGGCCAGATCCTGGAGGCCTGTGAGCCTTGGCAAAGGTTTGGACTTCATTGTATAAACATTGGAGGCGGGCGGGGGCGGGGGGGTGTGGAATTGAAAAGTTTTTAGCAGAGCAGTGACCCAGATAGATTCGTGTTTCAGAATGAGTACTGTGGTAGAAGCAGTGTGGAGGAGGCATTGGAAGCAGGGGTATTAGCTGGCAGTAGACTAGGAGAGAGAGGCTAGGGTCTGTCCTAGGGTAGTGGTAGAAGGAATGGAGAGGAGCGGACGTATTTGAGAAAAAATTGTAGGACCTGGTGTTTTACAGAGATAGGGAGAAGAGGAAAAGTTCCAGAATAACAGCTAGGCTTCCTGTTAGGGTTACCAAGTGGACGGTGGTACCCCCCAACTGAGATTAAGAATTCTGAGGGAAGGCAGCTTAGAAGGGGGAAAAATAGAATCAATTTTGGACATGTTGAATTTGAGGAACTTGTGGGTGGGACATCTAATGGAGAGAAGTAGATGCAGGCAGGTGGATATTTGAGCTTTCCCCTTTGGAGGAAGATCTGGGCTAGAGATAAGGATTTGAGAAGCATGAGCATAGACACTATAGAAGGGGATGGGATCACCCATGTGTTCATCAGGATGCTTTAGGCTGCAAGGAACAGAACACACATGTAAAAGTGGCTCAAACAATAGCGCATTTATTTATTTCACTTAATAGGAAGTTAGGAGGTAGATCCTGGGCTTCTTTATCATCTTAATATGTCCTCAAGGTTCCAGATTGTCTTAGTTACCTAGTGCTGCTTTAACGTAAATACCACAAGTGGGTGGTTTTAAAGAACATAAATTTATTTTTTCATAGTTCTGAAGGCTAGAAGTCCAAATTAAGGTTTTAGCCATGTCAATTCCTGCTGGGGCCTGTCTCCTAGGTTCTGGTGCCTGCTGGAAACCCTTCTTGTTCCTTTGCTTGTAGATGGGTCCTCAGAGGAGTCTGTCTTCCCTCTGTGTGTGTGTCTCTGTGTCTATTCTGGTCTTTCAATAACTCAGAAGTGATCAGGTTTAGGATTAGGTCATACACTGGTATAACCTCATTAACATAACAAAAGAAAACCCCTATTTCCAAAACAAACAAACAAATCTGTTGCCTTTGAGTCGATTCTGACTCACAGCAACTCTATTTCCAAATAGGGTCATATTTACAGGTACAGGGGTTAGGATTTCAATACATATTTGGGGTGGGGGAAGGAGTACACAATTCAATCCATAACAAAAGATCTTTATATCTTTTAGCTTGCCACCTCAGTTCATCCATAAGTGTATGACCCACAATAACATGGAAGGCAGATGAGGTACCTAAAGGACTTGCAGCCCCAGGGGAAGAGGCGGAGAACAATTTGTTAATGGTTGTGTTGTCTGCCTTTGGCTGTACTTGGCAAGACACAAGAAAGAGATAGGCTCATAAAAGAATTGGCTGTTTGGCAAGCAGGAATGAGAGGGAATTAAATGTCCAGTAATTAGTACTTGGGGGATTGGAAGGAGCAATTTGTTTCTTAACCCTAAATGGTAAAAGGTAAAATCGAGAAACACTTTCAGTAAGAAAGGCTGATTAAAACTTATCCTGTGTGTACTTCTGCTTCTGACTATGATGGAGTAACAGATACTGGACTCACCCCTTCCTCCCTACCATAAACAAGTAGAAAACTAGATAAAATATGTGAAACATCTGCTTTCAGACATTGGGTAACCAACAGGACAGGACTGCGTTCCTTGAGAAAAGGATAACAAATAAGAAGAACTCTGTCTTATCTAGTGCTGCTATAATAGAAATACCACAAGTGGATGGTTTTAACAAACAGAAATTTACTCTCTCACAGTTTAGCAGGCTAGAAGTCCGAATTCAGGGTGTCAGCTCCAGTGGAAGGCTTTCTCTCTCTGTCAGCTCTAGGGGAAGGTCCTTGTCATCAATCTTCCCCACTCTAGGAGCTTCTCAGCACAGGGATCCCAGTCAAAAGGACACGCTTCACTGCTGGCACTGTTTTCTTGGTGGCATGAGGTCCCCTGTCTCTCTGCTCGCTTCTCTCTTTTATATCTCAACAGAGAATGACTCAAGATACAACATAATCTTGTAGATTGAATCCTGCCTCTTTAACATAACTGCCTCTAATCCTGCCTCGTTAACATCATAGTGGTAGGATTTACAACACATAGGAAAATCACATCAGATGACAAAATTGTGGACAATCACACAATACTGGGAATCATAGCCTAGCCAAGTTGACACATATTTTTGGGGGACACAATTCAGTCCATAACATTCCACTCTTTGGCCTCCAAAAATTCATATCCTTGCCACATGTAAAAAAAACACACTCACCCCATCATATCATAGCAAAAGTCTTAAATCAACTCCAAGTCCAAAATCCAAAAATTCTTCTTTATCTGTGAAATCTAGAATACAAGTTATCTGCTTCCAAAGTACAATGGTGGAACAGCCACAAGCTAGACATTTCCATATCAAATGGAAGAAATTGGAGGGAAAGAAGGGTTAAGAGGCACCAAGCAAGTCAGCAGAACACATTACATTAGCTCTCAAGGCTTGAAAATAATCCTCTATTCTCTGACACAACTTAGGCAATGGCCCTGCCCTCCAGACTCTGGGTGTCGGCCACACTCTCTGGTTTCTCTGTGGAGGCCCCATGGCCCTGGGCTTCAGCTCCGCCTTCCAGGCCCACTGGAAGGGCAACTCTGCTCCCTCGGCTTTGGGTGGCTCCATTCTCCTAGTCCATTTGAGTGGCGACCCTACCCCTTCAGCCCTAGCAGGCTTTGTTCTTCTGCCCTTTGAGCTTGGAAGCCCCACCCCCTCAGCTTTAGGCAGCAGATCTGGCTCCCATCCCATTGGCACTTGTGAAAAGCAGCCCCATACTCTGGAACCGAGTTGGTGAAGATCTGATTCTTTGAAACCTAGGAGACGGTGGCCCCATCCTTTGAAAGCCCAGAGGCTGTGGCCCTACCCTTTGAGACTGAGGACGTTCTCTTCCTGTGTTCCTTGTCTTTTCAGCTTTTGCCTCCTGGTTCCTTGGCCTCTTGGCCCCTTAGGCCCTTGGGCTGGCCTGCTGTCTGCCCTGCTCCAACAAGTGTTCCAAAGTTCTTTAGCTCTACAGATAAGTGCCTGGAGACACCCCACTCTGCCAGTAAACCTCGGCCAGAAGCCATTCAGCTCTCTTGCTCTGTGGATCAGCAAGCCTAGCTCCATCCATAAGTGCCCGGAGGCACCCCACTCTGCCAGGAAGCCTCTTGTGCAAAGGCACTCAGCTTTCTCACCTCGTGGGTCAGCTCCAGCACTGTTTTATACAGGTCTCCTGATTCTGCTGCTGCCATTTCTCTGCTATTCCTTCGTCTATGCTGTCTCCGGTGTTACAGCTCTCCTCACTTCCTTCTGAGTCTTCACCAGAATTGTCTTTATGTCCATAATTCCACCAACAGTGTCTTCAAGACAATCTAGGCTTTTACTATTAGGTACTTTAAAATTCTTCCAGCCTCTATCCATTCACAGTTTCAAAACCACTTCCACATTGCAGGTATCTGTTAAAGCAGCACTCCACTCTTCCAGTATCAAATTCTGTCTTAGTTATCTAGTGCTGCTATAATAGAAATACCACAGGTGGATGGTTTCAACAAACAGAAATTTATTGTGTCACAGTTTAGGAGGCTAGAAGTCCAAATTCAAGGTACTAGCTCCAGGGGAAGGCTTTCTCTCTGTTTTGGCTCTAGGGGAAGGTCCTTGTCATCAATCTTCCCCTGGTTTAGGAGCTTCTCAGACAGGGAGTCCAGGTCCAAAGGACACACTCTGCTCCTGGCACTGTTTTTTTGGTGGCATAAGATCCCCTGTCTCTCTGTTTGTTCACTTCTCTCTTTTATGTCTCAAAAGAGATTGACTCAAGATACAACCTAATTCTGTAGATTAAGTCCTGCCTCATTAACGTAACTGCCTCTAATCCTGCTTTATTAATGTCATAGAGGTAGGATTTACAACATGTAGGAAAATCACATCAGATGACAAAAGAGTGGACAATCATACAATACTGGGAATCATGGCCTAGCCAAGTTGACACACATTTTTGGGACACAATTCAATCCATAATAAACTCTACGATCAACTTGACTTTCTGCCTAGAGGCATTTACCAGACCATGGCCTAGGGACAGGGAACCTAAACAGAGCACTGAGGTCTCACTGTGCTGAGGAGATAGGGATCAAAATCCAGAGAGATTAGGGAAGCTGGGATTTACAGAGTAGAATACTGGAGAGGAGGGAGATATGCAGAGAGTGAGCTTCATAAAATTTCATGGGAGTCCTTTTTAGTCTTTGGCTAAATATTAAGTTGTGCATGTGTATGATGAGACTCCACAAGGTTAGACAGAACAACTACTGGAGACAGAATAATTATTGGGGAGTTTTAAGCTAAACAGCTCTCAGAGCTCACACAGAGTTGGGAGATGTTCAAGTCTGGGTCAACTGGAGTAGAGAGATCTCAATGAACACCCAGAGTCTTAGTGGAAACCTCAGAAATGCCACACCTTAGGAGTAAAGCTAAACTAGCATACCCTAGTGCAAAGGCTATTCTAGACTTACCTAACAAAGCTTAAAGACAAGCCTTAAAATATCAAGCTGATGTCTAAGTAAATTGCCAGAATAAAACTCAACACTCTTTAAATAAAGATAACAAAATTCAGCACTCAGTAATGTAATATTCAAAATATCCATCTTCCAATCCAAAATACTAGATATGAGGAGCAGATAAATGGCACCCATAACAAAGAGAAAAATAAGTCAATAGCAATAGATCAAGACATGACAGATGTGATGAAATTAGCAGACAAAAAGTTTAAAACAATTATTATAAGTAGGTTCAAGTATTTAAAGAAAAACACGAATAAGGAAAGAAATGAAACATACATAAAAAAAGAACTAAATGAAACTTCTGCAACTGAAAAATACATTTTATGAAATGGAAAAGTAACTGGAAGGGCTAAATAACAAATTAGACATGGTAGAAAAAAAGACCAGTGACTTTAAGACAGGACAAACTGAAGCACAGAGAGAAAAAAAGTAATAGAGCTTCAGTTACCTGTTGGACAAATGGTCTTATATGTATGTAATTAGAGTCCCAGAAAAGCTATTTTTGCAGGGGGTGGGGAAAAATATTTGAAAAATAATGGCCAAACATTTTCCAGATTTGATGAAAATTTGGGTAACACCAACATTTCCATAGAGCACCTTATATGGGATTAAGGACAGAGTCTTAGTAGTTACTGAGTAACAAATTGCCCCACAATTTAGTAGCTTAAAGCAACAAACATTTTATTATCTCACAATTTCCGAGAGTCAGGAATCTGGGAGCAGTTTAGCTGGGTAGTTTTGGCTCAGGGTCTCTCAAGTTTGTAGTCAAGCAGCTGGCTGTGGCTGTATTATCTAAAGTCTTGATTTGGGTTGGAGGATCCACTTTCAAGAAGACTTACTCATATGGGTGTTGGTTGGAGTCCCTCTTTCCTCAATGGCTATTGGCTGGAAGCCTCAGTTCCTCACCAAGTGGGTGTCTCCATAGGGATGCTTGAATGTCTTTAAGCTATGATAGCTGGCTTCCCTCAAAGTAAGTGATCCGAGAGAGAATGAGAGAAAGGCCAATCTGGAAGCCACAGTGTCTTTCATAACCTAATCTCAGATGTGACATACCATCACTTCAGCCATATTCTATTGGTCACACTGTCCAACACTGGTACAATGTGGGAGGTGACTATACAAGGTAAACTCCATGAGGTGGACATCCTTGTTGGCCATCTTGTAGACTGGCTACCACAGAGCTCTTGAAGGAGATAGAGAAGATAGCAAGAGGTATGAGGTGAGTCTAAAAAGCCTGGCATAACAGAGGCCAAAGGGGAGAGTTCGAAAGAGAAGTGTTCAATACAACCAAGAGGACCAGTACCCAAGGATTGAGAAATGCCTGTTGGATTTGTCGATCATGGGGTCACTGGTGTCCTAATTAACAGCAACTTCCATTGATCTGTTTGCAGTAGTCTGAGGTTTGAGTGTTCAGTAAGCAAGTGGAGAACAGCAGGGGTAGTCTATTTTTTTAGAAGGTTGGATGAGAAGGGGAGAAGGGAGATTTGGGAAGCAGCTAGAGGAGGACATGGGAGGATTTAGTTTTTTGGACATGAGAGGCCTAAGTATATTTTTAGGCAGAGGAGAAGTGGCCAGTAGATTGGGAGAGATGAAGATCCAAGAGAAGAAGGGGATGACTGATGGGGCAGCCTCTTGGAGGAGGCAGGAAAATTGAAGGTCAGGTGTACAGATGGGGCAGCTGGCTTTGAGCAGACACACTTCATCCTCTGAGGCCGTAGTGAACAAAGCAGGATGAGTCTAGCTGGGGCAAGACCTGTGGGTGCAGACACCTGGAAATTGAGAACTCATACCTGATGGCCTCAATTTTCTCAGAAAGAGTAGGAAGCCAGGTCACAGCGAGCCGAGAGTGAACAATGATGTCAATTACCGCAGTGATTGCTTACGTATGAAAGAAGGCTTGGAAACAGTATGTTCTCGTAAACAGAGCAAGTCCTTTCCTTGTGATCTCATTTACACTTTCTATCTCTCAGAAAACTCATTTTTCATACTTGTTGATGTCTTCAGACAGCACCTGTCTGAGTTACAACAAGGTATAGATTAGTGGAATTGAAGAGAATGAGGATGGGAGATACCAGAACTCAGTGGGTGTGAAGAATCATGACATCTCAGCGGGGGCAGGAGCCTCCGAGGTCTCATTGAATGTTCCATCCAAGGGTCTGTCTCACCACCAAGGGTTCATCCAATCTCTCCTTCATCACTCCACTGACAGAGAACTCACTACTACTAAGGAAGTTCTTTCTATTTTCAGACAAATCCTTAGGTCTTTTTTACAGGCTTCATGGAGTGTTGAGGTGGCAATATCTTAGCCATTCATGTAGAGATTTCCCACATGCTAGCATGGCTGTGAAGAAGACTAACCCTGCTACTCCCAAGAGTGGCACAGGACTAGAAGAGAAGAGCAGATCAGCACGGGGACAAAGACCATCTCCATAGCAACCTGGATGGGCATAGTGATGGACATCACAAATGCCATGGAGGACCAGATGCCTGAACCCCACATAAGCCTCCAGGAAATTAGATCCACCACGGAAAAGGAGAGGGTTTCAAATTGGCAGCAATTACATTTCTACCACCATGGTAGACTAGAGCCTTGAATTATAAATTGACTGGTAAAGAATAGGGAAAGTTCTCTTTCTGTAATGGTTAAGGTGTGTGTCAACTTGGCTGGGCCATGATTCTCAGTGATTTGAGAGTCGTATGATAGTGTGATCACTTTCATGATGAGATTTGATATTATGTGATCACCTCCATGATGGGATCTGCTGTGGGTAGCCAATCAGTTGAAAGGGAGTTTCCTTGGGCGTTTGGCCTGCACTGAATATAAATGGATATTCTGGCAAGGCTTGTGGGCTTTTGCTCATTCTGGATCCTGTAGCTGGCTCCTGTTCATCTGATCTCTTATTCTTGGGTCTTGAGCTAGCAGCTTACCTGCGGTCTTGCCTGCCGATCTTTGGGATTTGTTGATCTTCACAGCTTGTGAACAAGAGCCTTGCTCTCTAACCTGTCAGTCTTGGGTTCACCAGCCCCTGTCACTACATGCATAAGGAGAAGCCTCTATTCTGACCCATGGATTTGGGACATTCCAGCCTGTACAACCACGTGAGCCATTTCCTTGATATAAATCTCTCTGTATATATATATTTATACAATTTACTGGTTTTGCTTCTCTAGAGAACCCAGCCTAAGACACTTTCTTACACACATGAGTTGGTGAACAGGAATTTGTACTTATTGCATAAAGTTGATCCCATCATTCCACTTCCCCCATACTCCTGCACAAATGGCTAGCAGGGTTAGAGGGACACACGTGGGATCTCACAAAGTTATAAACAGTGTGGATCATGGCCAAGGAATGGGAAAGAAGCAGAAACTAGGACCCAGCAATGGCAGAGGGGGCTGGGGATGGGGCTAGGTAGAGCCCTCAGGCCTTCCAGATTGGTGGAAGTTTTGTCCACACCCTTTCCAGAAGCTGAGGTTGAGGGGCTCAGGATGGGCCAACTGAGTGGGGAGGATAGGAAGCTCAGAGGTCAGGGTGGGGTGGGAGTGGGGAGAAAGGGGCTGTGTGTGGGGTCAGCCTCTTTGCCTCTCCTGTGGCCACTTCCCCCACTCAGAGTCGTTTCTCCCAAGTCATCCCTCAGGAGCAGCTGAGGTGTCTGTGGGAGCCCTGGGATGTCCTCATGGAAAGTGCTTCCCTTCCTCCTGACAGGACAGAAAGGCTCTGCCCACCCCTCCTTTTCAGGGCCTCCCAGCCTAACCGACCCACACTCCCCTTATTGCTGCAGCCTATAGAGAGGGCTGCAGCCTGAGGGGGCAAGAGACTCCTGAATGCCTGTGTCTGTGAGACAGCTGCAAGGAGGCCCCTGGTGGATACTTGTTTGTATTTTCTGCCCTGGCTCCACTCCTCCACTTATGGGGAGGAGGGGAGCAATGATTTCAGCTCCAGACCCAGCTCGCCTTCTCCTTTCTCCTTTCCCTTCTGCTTGCCTTGTCAAGAGACAGCTCAGGGTAAGTCCAGCCAGGGAGATTCCAGCAGCCCCTTCTGTTCATACCTCACACACCTGTGTTGATCTGGCCTTGATAGACAGAGCCACTGGCTCCCATGGCCCCTTTGTGCAAATTAGAAAAAGACACCCTTCTGGGCTGAGCAGCCCCACACTCTCACAAGTTGTTAAGAAGCAGGTGGGTTGACTTTCAAGGAGCCCTGGTGCTGTAGTGGCTAAGTGCTTGGCTAACTGAAAGGTCAACAGTTCAAATCCACCAGCTGCTCTGTGGGAGAAAGATGTGGCAATCACTTCCATAAAGATGACAAGTCTTGGAAACCCTAAGGGGCAGTTTTACTCTGTCCTATGGGGTCACTCTGAGTCGGAATTGACACAGTGGCATTGAATTTGTTTTTTTTGGGGGGGTTGACTTTCGGCCTGTACTCCCTCCTTAGGACAGGCACGCTTGTGCAGTAAACAACCCGCTCAACCATACGTGGCAGCTGTGACTACAGATGTTGTGTTAGAGTCTCTCAAACAGCCTTGTGAGGTAGGCAGGTTGAGTGTTGTCCCCATTTTGATGAGGAGGAAATTGAGGTCCAGAGATGTGTCAAGGTCACACAGATAGTAAATGGGGGTGCCAGTACTCACCAAGTCCTTTGAGCTTCCCATGCCATCTCTCGGGGGAGACAGCCCATGGGACTAGTTCCCAAAGCAACGCTCTTTGGCTCACAGCTGACCACTTGTAACTAGAATAGGGACTCTATTCACCTGAGTATTCTGTGCCTTTCTGCTCCCATAACTACTGTGAAATGCAGAACTTGTACCACTCTGGAAGGCCTAGGGCTCTCACCAGACCTGTGCCCCATTTTCCTGTTTTAATAAACAGAACTCCATGAATTGCTCTGAGCTGAAGAATCACGCCAGGACCCTCGGTTAGCTCTGCGGCTACGTAAGGTATCAGCATCTTGCTGAATGTGTCAACCCCAGGCAGCTCAGGTCATTTTTGGGTTTGAGGAGTGATTTTACCATAAATTCATGGTGTGAACTCTTTATTACTGTTTTATTTTTCTCTTTCACCTAATCCAAAACCCAACCCATTGCCGTCAAGTCAATTCCAACTCATAGCGACCCTATAGGAGAGTAGAACTGCCCCATAGAGTTTCCAAGGCTATAATCTTTATGAACGCAGACTGTCATTCGTATCTGTCTCCCGCAGAGCTGCTGGATGGGTTCAAACCACTGACCTTATGGTTAGCAGCTGAGCACTTAACCACTGCACCACGAGGGCTCCTTTTCACCTTAAGAGGACTTGAAATAAACATGAGTTAATTGAAAGATCCATTTGAAGGGAGGCGTAAAGTGGAGTCTTTCTGTATTTTAGTGATGATTGAATTGGGAGGCTCCGGGAAGGCCTGTAGCTCCCATCTTCAGTTTCTCAAGCTCCTCCCTCCCTGGTCAAGTAGGGGCCTTACATGTAGGACTCGTGTGGAGAGTGAGAACCTCTACCCCCTTGCACTCTACATGAATATAATCCCCCTACCTTTTGCTCACCACTCAACCCTACTCCAGATATCCTGGAGAGATTCCAGACTTCGAGCTGATGTTGTAATAGGATGAGATATTGGGGGAGCTTGGCAAGGGAGTGTGTATTTTTCATGTGGGAGGGTAATGAACCACATTGGGGGCTAGAGGGTGCACTGTGATGATCCTTGCCTGCTGATAGTCAGTAGTCCCCTCCCACATTGGATCAGGACTGTCCTGTGTGACTAGTGAAAACCAGAAGAAGTGATGGTGTTTGATTTCCAAGGTAGGTCATAAAAGGCATCACAGCCTCCACCATGATCTCTTGGATCTCTTGCCCTGGGGGAAGCCAGCAGCCATGTCCTGTTGATGCTCAAGCAATTTGTGGAGATGCCCACATGGAGAGGGATAGAGGCCTGCCACCAAAAGCCATGTGAGACACCTTGGGAGTGGATCCTCAAGTTCCAGGCAAGTATTCAGATAAGTGCAGCCGACATCTAACTATAGCCCTAGCCAACCGACAATCTCATGAGAGACCCCTAAGCTAGAATTCCCTAGCCAAGATGTTTCAAAATTCTTAGTCTACAGAAACTGAGATATAATAAACGATTGGTGCTTCAAAACCATTAAGTTTGGGGGCAATTGGTTATGTAGTATTTGATCAGTAATATACCATCACTCACTATTAGAGGTTCCAATGTTTTTACCCCTCCAAGATGAAGCACGGAGAGGTTGAGCGGTAGGCCGAAAGTCACACAGCAGAGCTACCAAGTTACCAATTCAAACTCAGCTTCTACATCCCATATACAGCCCCCATATCTTCACTCATCTTACCTACCTCTCCACTTCCTGAGCCATATCTTCATTTCGTCCATGCTCCCACCACTTCCCACTATCATCACCTCTTTTGGAAACAAGCTCACTCCTCCCCTCCTCCCAAATCCTTTGTGCTCAAAAACCAACACCTTAATATGTGGAAATGGTAACAAGCGCTGGCTAGTGATCGAATGTGGCCAATTTGTGACAGATACAGTTTGTGGCTTCGATCTTTACCAGTGGGTTCTCTTGTAGTAGGCTGGTTTAGAAACTGCTATGATGTTGCAAGTTTTTGGCTTTGCTTTGAGCTTGTCAGATTGGCTTAAGGAAAGAACAGTTCCGGCCAAAAGAGCCAGAACTTAATTAAGGATAAGGCCCATAATGTGATTGTGAAGGCTCACTTTTAACAGTTACCCCCTCGAGTATGATATTTTCATAATCCCCCTTAAGCATTAGATGCAGAAACTCAACAATGGAAACACAGTCCAAGGAAGACGGAGGGAAAGGTGAGCACCGGGACTTGTCTCATTCTGTTGCGTTGCTCACACTGCTCCCTTGCCCAGAAAGCCTCCACCTCTCCCCAGAGTAAAAGTTCTTCTCACCTGTATTAGTTTGCTAGGGCTGACGTAACAAAGTACTACAAAATGGGTGGCTTAAAACAACAGAAATTTATTCTCTCACAGTTATGGAGGCTAGAAGTCCCAAATCAGGGTGTTGGCAGTGTTGATTCCTTCTAAGGACTCTGAGGGAGAATCTGTTGCACGCCTCTCTCCTTGCTTCTGGTGATAGCTGTCAATCTTTGGCGTTCTTTGGCTTGTATACGCGTCACTCCAGTCTCTGCCTCCATCTTCGCATGGTGTTCTCCTTCTGCCTCTCTCCGTCTCTTCTCTTCTTATAAGGACATTGGTGATATTGGATCGGAGCCCATCCTACTCCAGTATGACTTCATGCTAACTTAACTAATTACATCTGCGAAGATGTTATTTCCAAATAAGGTCACATTCATAGGTGCTGAGGGTTAGGACTTCAACACCATTGTTCAAGGGCAAGCACCAAAGCAAGCCCCTCTGTGAAGCTGCCTTGCCTGCGTCCCCTCCCACCCATCCCTCCCCCTTCAACATTCTCTAAACACTGAGTTCCTGCTCTTACTCTCACTTGCCCTCATTTCATTCTGCCTTGTATTATAGCTCATCTTTTTCACATCCACCCTCTCCTGACTCTGAGTTCTTTGGGGAGCAGGGGTTGTGTCTGACTCACATCAGTGCTCCTGCAGAGGGCCCAGCCAAACCCAGGCCTGGCTGGAGAAGGTGCCTAGTACCATTTACTGAATTGGACACAATCACAGCTACACAGTGGGACAGTTGACACACGGTCCCGCAAAGTTATGGGATTCCATTAACTTGAGTTCTGCAAGAAGAATGTCTCAATCAAGTTAAACTTGGCTGGCTGGGACAGGCAGGGAGAGCCAATAGCATGTGGAATGAAAAATGCAGAGCAAAGTCCTTCAGATTATTTCGCCATTTGAGGAAGGGCTTGAGTGGGAATGTGTAGCAAAGCCATGCACGTTCTCTTGGGAAACATTCCCAAGTGCCAGGCTTAATCTCCCTAGGGAGCGACCCATAGCTCTCCTTGCTTTGCTTCCTAAGGGTGGGACCTGGACTGCTTTGCTCTTCTGGCTCCCTTTGGAGGGCCTCTTTCTCCAGCATTTTGCAGTAACTATCCATGTTCCTTCCTAGCTGGGAGAGATCGTCCCACAGTGTAACTTCGACTCATGATAGATGACTGTTTTTCCTTCTTAACAGGCCCTGTGTTTCAACATCTCCAAGGGGAAGCGTTTGACAGGGAAACAGTTTGCTCATTGAAGGCTGGATTCAGCACAAGACAAGTCAAATGCTTTTAGTCCAGGTGGGGTGGGGTGGGGCTAAGTCAAACACACACTCTGCTAGCTAGGACAGTGACAGTGACAAAGCCTAGCCCAGGTTTAAACAAAAAGACAGTTTATTGCAATATATTCCTGAAAAGTCCAAGGTAGTTCTGACTTCAGATGCAGCTTGTTCCAGGGTTTCAAATTGTCACTAGGAAGCAGTTTTGGTCCATTTCTCAGCCCTGCACTCTTCATTTGCCTTAATTTTTAGGGTCCAAATTGCAGCAAGATGGCTGTCAATGGTTTCAGACTATACCCTCTGGGATTCAAATTCAAAAGAAAACAGGAGCTTTCTGTCCCTCAATTATGGGAAACAAACTCCTGGGCTTGGCTGTCATTGGCCCAGATTGGTTCATGTGTCCATCCCTGAACCAATCACTGAAGCCAAAAGGATAAAATACACTGATTGGCCAATCCTAGGTACATGGTGTTTTCAATCACCTCATATGCATGCGAAACCTGGAGAATGAATAAGTAAGACCAAAGAAGAATTGATGCCTTTGAATTATGTATGGTATTGGCGAAGAATATTGAATATACCATGGAATGCCAAAAGAACAAATCTGTCTTGGAAGAAGTACAGACACAATGCTTCTTAGAAGCAAGGATGGTGAGACTTCATCTCACATTCTTTGGACATGTTATCAGCAGAGACCAGTCCCTGCAGAAAGACATCATGCTTGGTAAAGTAGAGGGTCAATGAAAGAAAGAAAGACACTCAACAAGACGGACTGACACAGTGGCTGCAACCACTCACCCCACACCAGGGCTTAAGCATAGCAATGATTGTGAGGATGGCAAGGACCAGGCATTGTTCTGTTGTACATACGGTTGCTATGAGTCAGAATTGACTCGACAGCATCTAACAACAACAACAACAGGTCACATGACCCCACCAGGCATTGAAGGTGGACTTCAGTCCAGGTTAAATCACATGAACAGGGAGGAGGAGGGAGGAGCTTTTCCCTAAAGGAAATCTGGAAGGCCTGCGGCTCTTGCCATCTCATCAGGAAGGTGAACAAATCATGAGCTGTAATAAAAAGAACAAGCATCCACAACACAACTAAAGAGAAAGCCAGCCATTGCCAGCAGCCAGTAACACATGCCTCATAGGCAAACAGATGGAGCCTTAGTGTAGTTATTATTGTTAGGTGCCATAGAGTCGGTTCCAACTCATAGCAACCCTATGTACAAGAGAAGGAAACACTGACTGGTCCTGTGCCATCCTCACAATTGTTGTTGTGTTTGAGCCCATTGTTACAGCCACTGTGTCAATCCATCTTGTTGAGTGTCTTCCTCTTCCTCACTGACACTATACTTTACCAAGCTTGATGTCCTTCTCTAGGGACTGGTCTCTGCTGATAACACGTCCAAAGTATGTGAGACGAAGTCTTGCCATCCTTGCTTCCAAGGAGCATTCTGGCTGTACTTCTTCCAAGACAGATTTGTTTTGTTCTTCTGGCAGTCCATGGTATATTCAATATTCTTCGCCAATACAATTCAAAGGCATCAAAATTCTTTTTCAGTCTTCTTTATTCATTGCCCAGCTTTCTCATGCATATGAGGCGATTGAAAACACCATGGCTTGGGTCAGGCACGCCTTAGTCCTTAAAGTGATATCTTTGCTTTTTAACACTTGAAAGAGGTCTTTGGCAGCAGATTTGTCCAACGCAATGAATGCATCATTTGATTTCTTGACTGCTGCTTCCATGGAATCCTAGTAGCACCCATATTTGTACATCAGTTGTGAATACACTCACAAAGATTTACAAATTACGAAGATTTTTAAGCTATTCTTAAGATGTTTAAGTGTGTGAAGGACTTGTTGTAACTGATAGAGAGGTCACAGGGTCCACAGCACCATGAAGCATGGCAGGCATTGATGGCTGCCTCCCAGGACCCATTTGCTCTCCCAGTAGCCCTGTTTTCTATTCAGGCATTAAAAAAAAAAAAAAAAAAAACCTGTTGCTGTTGAGTTGATTCCGAATCATAGGGACCCTATAGGGCAGAGTAGGACTGCCTCATAGGGTTTCCAAGTAGCAGCTGGTATACTCCAACAACCGACCTTTTGGTTAGCTGCCAAGCTCTTAACCCCTATGCCACCACTCACCCCACACCAGGGCTGAAACCGGTTAGCACATTTCCTCCTCCTGCCCACAGTGATTGTGTCCAAGGCTGGGCATGTGACCTAAGCTGGTCCAGTTAGAATGGATCTCAGGACTTCTACTGGTAATAAGATAAGATGATCTTTCTCTCTCCCACAGGATATGAGAGAAAAACTATGCACCATTGGGAGCTGTGGGCAGCCATTTTGGGACCAGAAGGGAAGTCATGCTTAGGGTGAACTGCCACAACAGAAGAAGCAGAGACAGTGACAGAGGGAGTAAAGAGAGGGAGAAAGATAAAGGAAGGAGGCAGGGAGAGAGGGAAGGAGGGAGAGAAAGAGAGAGAGAAGGAAGGAAAGAAGGAAGGGAAACAGAAAGTCCTTAGTGACACTATTTAAACTCTGGATCACACATCACCTGAAGCCAACCCTGCCTCTGGATTTTTCAATTATGCAAGTCAATACCTCACTTGATTGTTCTTACTAGTTTGGGTCAGGTTTTTCCATTACTTGCAACCCAAAGCATTCTGACTGACACACTCAAAATATTTTGAGCTGCTACCAAGTCTGGGCAGCCTATGGAAGTAGTTGTATCCAGAAATGTCTATCTCAGGCGCACAACAGATAAAGGTGGAGGGTTGCTCCCCTCAGGATACCTGGAAGGAGCCCCAGGTGTGGGAGAGGTGGACTTCCCTTTGAAGATCTAGTGCTCCTGACAGGTTCGGAGGATGCTCAACATACAGGGCTCTCTTAAGGTCCTTGTGGCCTGGCAGGAGGGTGGGAAATCCTCAGCTGGGCAGCTGGGCAGCTGGGTGCTTGCATCCCCAGGAACTTAGAAGCAGCCACTGAAATGCTCAACTCCTGAATGTCCCTGTCTTAGTTGCCACACAGGTGGCTGCAAGGAGTCAAGTGTGTGCAGCCTGGGTCTGAGAGCCCAGGCCAGGGACTGGGGTCTGTTCATCAAGAGTCTATTCCTGCCCAGTCTGCCTTCTACAGGACCAGTTTTAATCTTGGTGGAGGGGATGCTGAGGTGCACTGCCCAGATTTCCCTCAAGACAGAGGCCTTTGTTCCCCCAGCTCCAGGGGGTGTCAGCAGCTGATGGCTCACACTTGGCTGAAGGAAGGGGCCTCACCAAGATCACATTCCCTCCCTGGGGGCAGTCTGCATCCTAGGACTGGGGCTGGGGGTAGGTGGCACAGAGACCAGTCCCCTTACCTCAATTTGGTACAACTCAGAAAGGCATCCCCACTCCAGCACTCCCTGTTGAGATCAGCTCTTAGTTGCAATTAAATGTCTGCCTCTGCCCAGTCCTATGTTGCTGACCCCCCACAGGTGTGGATCCTGAGAGCGCATCCCTTACACCTGGAATGCAAATCTCTGCCTCCAGGTTAGGTAGGTGTGGTCTACGCGGCATGTTAGAAGCTTGACCCCAAATGCTTCTTTTCCTTAATTGATACAAATAGTGCTAGGAAATCAAATGTAATTGAAAAGCATGGAGGTCTCGTCGGTGTTTTATTTAAAATCAATTTTTCTTCTTGTTAGAGAAGCAAACATGTTCATTGCAGGAAAACTGAAAATTTCAAACTAGCCTAATTAATTAATTAGCTAACTAATTAATTAAAAGCCCCTGAATCCTTCCATGAAAAACAATGGTTTTCATGTGATTGAAATTTGAAAATACATGCTGAGTCCTTCCCCACTCCCAACAATCCCACAAGACAGGCTTTGTTGTCCCTTGAGACAAGGGAGATGGAGCCGTGCAGTGACGTACAGGGTTACTCAGGGTGTAAAGAGTAGTCTGGGATACAGCCCATGCTTCTGATTCCAGATTCAAAGGTTTCCTCATCTCGCTTAGATCAACAAATTGATGTCAGCTTCTGGAGCATGTGTTTTGATGGGGAAAGTGTAGTGGGTATGGAAGAAGCCTTCCTCCTGGTCCTGGATCTGCCATTTATTTGCTGGGTGACCTTAGACAAGTATTTTCACCTAGCCAGGCCTCAGTCTGGGATGGCTGTGGGGATCACCAGACATTATGCAAACTGGACAGAGTTGGGCACCAGGTATCAGGCGCAGTGGCTATAGTTGCCTGCAGGGGGCATCACCGAAGAAAAAACTAGAAGGTGGAAGGTGGGACCCTGTCTCCCTTTCCCTTATTCCTTCATAGAAGCTGAGCCTCCAAAGGCCTCCCCGGGGCACTGGGGAGCTGGGCTCCTGGGACTGCGGGAGCCTCCAACACAGCCCAAACCATGGCGGGGTGGAGCCCGGAGCTAGAACCTCATGCAGCTGTGAAAAAGGCTTAATTTATCTTTCTTAGTTCTCTTTGGCCAGGGGAGATGACAGGAGAATGTTTTACTTTCTTTTTTTTTTTTAAAGAAAACTTTCCATTGTGGAAATGGCATGTGTTTATTTTTAAAACTCCAGCCATGGGGATATCTTAACTTCGGGGGAGGGAGACAGCTCAGGGGCCGATACTGACCCTCCTGCTATTAAAGTCGGGTCTGGGTTTCTTTAGCCATTTCGTTCTTCCCTCCCAGCCCTCTCTCCTCTCCTTTTAGCAGGAAATCTTGCTCACTGTTTAGAAGGAGAGTGGAAAACAGGAGAACTGAAATCCTGAGAATTAAAGCAGCTTACTATGTGCCAAACTCTGGGCTAGGTGCTTTACACACTGAAGCTGCCAATAACCCTGAGAAATAGGTATTATTAGCTGCACTTTACAGGTGAGAAAATCAAGGCTTGGAGAAGCAGTTACTAGCCCCAAATGGTGAAGCCAGAATTATACGCAAGCTTGTCTGACCCCAAAGGTAGAGTCACAGTCTTATGTCTGTGACAGAACCTGGGAGCTCTGTGCCCACTACTGCAAGCAAGAGTCCCCCGTTTGGGAGGAGGGACTGTACCCCCACAGAAGAGATGGAGCCTTCCTCCAGCCCAGCCCTCCTCCATCAGGGCGCCTCCCCACGTGAGGGCGGCAGGGCCAGCTGGCTTCCTGAAGCAGGGAGCTTCATCCACGGGACCCACAGAAGTTCACGTCCTCTTTCTTGGCCTCAGGCCTACCCTCTGGAAAATGGTTTCTCGGGTAGAAGGGATTGATAAGGGAGGCAACTGAGGAAGGGGCTGGTGGGAGGGGGTAGCTCCACCCTGAGCACATTGTCGTGTGTGGTGGAATGAGTTGGGGTGTGGGGCCTGGAGCAGACTGCCTGGCTTCCACCCTGCCTTCCTAACTGTGTTAACTTGAGTGAGCTACATAACCCCTCTGTACCTCAGTTTCCTTATCCGTGAAATGGGATAATACTAATACCTACTGTTGTGAGGATTTCATCCAGAACGAGATGAGAACAGTGCCTGCCACATAGTAAGTGTTTGATAAAAATTAGCTATTATTATTCTCCAGAAATGACTCATTTCCACCAAGTAGATCACGATGAATGGATATTCACAGATCTACAGTTAAAGTATCAATGATCAGACATGAGACATGGTGCTTTTTGACGTTTAATCTCCCCCCGACCAACAATGCAGCCCCCACTCCAGGTTCATCTCTCGTCTGATATTTGAACCTGGCCATCCATCCCTCTTGGCGGAAGCACTTAGAATATTCACAAAAACCTGATGGGACTGGGGACCCTAAGTCTCTCTGTTCTGGAAGTTTTCAATACAGTTCTGAAGTTTTATAAGCTATCATCTGCACCCTCCACCCCAGGTCCATGTTCAGCTAGGATTTATGCAGTGAAGAAAAACCGCAGCGTCTGACATTCTGAAAAAGTTTGTTCTCCTCCCTCCCCTTGCCTCTTGGCCCCCGTCCCCCTTTTTATAAAAATATTTTATTGAGTTTTAGGTGAAAGTTTTCATAGCAAATTAGGTTCCTATTTAACAATTTTTATACAGCTTGTTCCATGACATTGGTTACATTTTTCATGATGTGTCATGGGAATTAAAGTAGCTTACTATGTGGAAATAATTCTCATTATTTCCATTCTTTTTGTTCTGTTGCTGTTAATCTAGCTTCCCTGCCCCTCCTTAGCTTCTCATCTTTGTTTTAGGCTAAATTTTGACCATTTGGTCTCATATAGTTGATTATTTAAGGGAGCACACTATTCATGGGTGATATTGTTTACTTTATAAGCCACTCTATTATTCACATGAAAAGTGACCATTGGGAGTTTGCCTCGCCCTTTTTTATGGGTCCTTCTCTGCATCTTTTGGACCTGTCTTTCTAAGCACATACACAGGTTAGGCTGTAAAGCCTTAGCATCTTTACCATGATCATCATGATCAATTATGTATCATCACCCTCATCACCATCACTAAAAACGTCCCCAGAGATGTCACCATCTCAACTAAACCATGATCACCACCACCTCTTTCATTGGCAACACCATGGCATCATCATAACTACCTCCATCACCAGTGTTGTCTTTGCCATTGTCATCTTCATCTCTACCATCATCCCCATTAAGATCTCTCTCACATCTTTACACGTCCATGATAATCTCCTGCTCAGGGTCAGTCAAAAGTCTTTGGTAGCAAGTGACAGAAACCCAAGTCAGCTAGCTTAAAAAAGAGAGAGAGAGACATAGGGGTTTTATGGTTCACACACCCAAACTGGGAAGGGCAAGACCATCCTAGAGATGACTCTGCCCAAGGGACTCAAACACCAATAGGACACTTTCTTCCTCTCCATCTCTCATCTCTGTTTCTCTCTACCGTTCATTTAATTCTCTCTTTCTGTAGACGAACTGCAGTCCATGTGAGCTTCAGGGACTCACATCTTGCCTGCCTAATGACCTAAAAGCAAAAGAATTTCCATCTCCCAAGTTCAGATAGAAAAATCCCAGAGAAGGTTCTTGATTGGTCCAACTTGGCCACCCTTTGGGCCAATCACAATGGCTGGAAATGTGTGGTTCTGTGATTGGCCCAGCTTGGGTCATGTGCTCAGCACAGACATGGTGACTGGGGGAAACTTGGTGAGCAGACAGATCCCCTACTTTGTGTCCATGTTTATCTCCATCTACTACTACCACTACCACCGGCACTCTTTTCCTGAGAACAGTAATGTGCCTAGCCCTGAGCTTCACATTTGGAACTTCAACAACTTTGAGTTTGATGAAGTCTCTAGCCCTTCAGGAATTTACCACCTAGTGGGAAACAAGAAGGTTGATATGTTCAAGGAGCTGGACTCCTAGTCCTTGGCAGAGAGGAGGCTGTGGGGACAGTGCCAGGCACCTCTATAGCACTGGCCCGAAGACTTGGGCCGGCCCAGCATCCTTGGGAACCATTGGGGCTGCACTCTGATGAGCTGGACATTTAGCAAACAGCCACCTGTGGCCCAGCACAGGGCAAGCGCCATTTCTTTAAAGGTGCAAAGCTCCGCGCCAGCCCATCACCAGCAGCTTGTGGGGCCCTCAGCACATCTGCCCCCATCCCCAGAAGGCTGGGGCTCGCTTTTGGCTCTATGCCTCCCATTCTGCTCCTGCTCCATCTCTGAGCAAACATCTGTTTCCAGATGTTGTCCCAGATCCTTGTAAAGCTGAGGGAAGGCCCCAGTTAATATATCCGCAGCAGACCTGGCTGTCGGCAGCACACTAATGTCGGGAAGGGATCACTGGAGGAAAGCAAGACCTCTCATTTCCTGGTTGGGGAGAGGGAGTGTGCAGGAAAGACAAACAGGGCATTTCCCCCCACTTCAGAAATGACCTTAGCAAAGTAAGACTTTAGCAAAAAGAGAAAGGGGCAGGAGGGGTGGAGGGGTTGGAAAGGCCTTTGTAATGAGGTTTACAGGAACACATGTTCCAGGCGGTTCTGCCTTCTCAGCTACTGCTGGGGAAGGGACTAGAAGGAGAAAGTTCCTTCCGGAGGGCAAGCCCTTCTCCTAAATTTACTGACCGTAGGGCACGTCCAGATACAGGGCTGAGCTTAAACTCGGGGGACGTGGGGTGCCTGGTAGGGAGGAGACCTGGCCCAGGTCTGGCTCTGCCAGTAATAATGCTGTGTGACTTTGGGTGACGCTCCGACCTCTCTGTGCCCAGTTTCTGCAGGCACCAAATACAATGGCCATATATGCCAGTGGAGCCTTGGGGGATTTATGCAGGTCCTTCTGGGCAAGGGGCGAGGATTCTCCCCACTTCAAAGCATGAGAGCCGCTCCGAAGACCAGGTTTGAATACAGTCTTCCTGGGTCAAGAAAAAGGGTCCCACAGTTGTGGAGGTGGACAGAGGACTGGGGGACAGGAGAGTGAGCCGAGACACAATGCCATAACTTGCACGTCCTGAATGCTGGTAAACAGTGATCTGCTTTAGTAAACTAATTGGGCTCTTCATTACCCTTCTGTCGTCAACCAAAACCATCTGTCTCTTAACTGCACTTGCTGCCTTTCTGACAGCTCTTCCTTCCCGCCTGTCAGGCAGCACTCCAGTCCTGGGCTGCTTCTCCCAGCACATGTTCAGGGCGCCCTTCCACCATCTCTGCACTGGGGCCCAGATTCCAGACTCTGTTTCCACGGGCTGACAGCTCTGAGGGTCTCACTGCTCAACTGACTGTTCTTCCTCCAAAAAGCTGCAAATGGGGCCCTAATGGACGTGTTTGCTGGCAGTTCCTGACGTCTGGCTGCAGCGTGGTCATCACCATCATCTCCTCTGGGCTTTGTGCTTTACTAGGGCCTCGCACACATGATCTCATCTGAGTGTCTCAGTGTTCCCGAGTAGGGCTTCATATTCCCCCACCCCAGGCAAGAGGCTGAGGTCCAGAGAGGTTAAGACACTTACTGAAAGGCACACGGTTTGCAGATGGAGAAGCCAGGACTCAGAGCTGAGCTTCAAAGGCAGGGCTTTATTTCAACTCAACCTGAGTCTGCAGAATGATTTCATCTCAAGTGCTAACTTCAATAGATTGGTAATAGCTTTCTGTCAGGGAGTGCTTCAAAATGAGTGAGTGAGTGAGTGACTGTTGGGAGGGGTGGTGTCAGTAGTTGATTAGTGATGTCTGTCAATGGTGTGGGAATGGGAGCGTTGGTACGTATGCTAAACATGACCTGACCATGCCACCTGAGAGGGGTGGAATGGAAGGGACAGATGGCTGGGACTGTTGGGAATTGAAGAATTACATGGTGCATCCTTGGTGAGAATGGACCACAAAAACTTGGAACTTCTACTCTATTGTCCAAGTCCTCTCCTCAGTCTGGATCCCTTCATGCTCCAAGGCCCAGCTCAGGACTCACCTCTTCTAGGAAGCCTTCCTTGAACCTTCACCCAACTCCAAGTCTCCACCCATTTCCCCTTCTCATCTGCCTGCTTGTTTGACCCTCAGCTCATGCTGCCAAGCACAGCTGTTTTCTTTCCTGCACATGTAGGTCCCCACAGGGCTGGTCCTTTAGGGATGCCAGCTCTGTGGTCACCTGACTCACCAGGAGCTCAATAATAGGTGTTGATCGATCGATGGATTAATGCCTGTATTAGTTTCTTATTGCTGCTGTAACAAATTATCACAAAGTTAGTGGCTTAAAACAACACAAGTTTATTATCTTACAGTTCTGGAGGTCAGAAGTCTAGAAGTCCTAAAATCAAGGTGTCGGTAGGGCTGCATTCCTTCTGTAGGCTCTAGGGGAGAATCCGTTCCCTTGCCTTCTCCAGTTTCCAGTGGCTGCCTGCATTCCTTGGCTCATGGTCCTCTCTGTCTTCAGAGCCAGCAGTGTAATATCTTCAAATCTCTCTCTCTGGCTTCTGCTGCTGTCATCACCATATCTTTCTTCAGACTCTGACCTTGCCTCTCTCTTATAAGGAAGAACCCTTGTGATTATATTGGGCCCACTCAAATAATCCAGCATAATCTCTCAATCTCAAGATCCTTAATTTATTCACATCTGCAAAGTCCCTTTTGCTATGTTAGGTAACACATTCACAGGTTCTGGGGATTAAGGCGTGGATATCTTTGGGAGCCATTATTCTACCTACAACAATGCAAAGGGCAAGCAGTGTCCTTCCTTGCAGCTGTAGGACCACAGGGCTTGAAAGGAGGCATGAACTCTGTTTGGTCTTTTTTGTTGGCCCCTAGTCTCTGCCATTCTTCTGATTTTTCCAGAAGTAGATCGCCAGGACCTTTTAATCCAACAGAATGTGGAAACTATCAAACAATATCATTAACATAACACGTAAGTAAAATTTTGCTGAAAATTCAAAAGTGGTTGCAGCAGTACATTGACAGGAAACTCTAGAAATTCTAGCCAGATTCAAAAGAGGACATGGAATGAGGGATATCATTGCTGATGTCAGATGGATCTTGGCTGAAAGCTGAGAATACCAGAAAGATGTTTACCTGTGTTTTATTGACCATGCAAAGGCATTCAACTGTGTGGATTATAACAAATTATGGATAACATTGCGAAGAATGGGAATTCCAGAACACTTAATTGTGCTCATGTGGAACTTGTACATAGACCAAGAGGCAGTCATTCGAACAGAACAAGGGCATACTGCACGGTTTAAAATCAGGAAAGGTGTGCATCAGGGTCGTATCCTTTCACCGTACTTATTCAATCCGTATGCTGAGCAAATAATCTGAGAAGCTGGACTATATGAAGAAGAACGAGGCATCAGGACTGGAGGAAGACTCATTAACAACCTGCGATATGTAGATGACACAACCTTGCTTGCTGAAAGTGAAGAGGACTTGAGGCACTTACTGATGAAGATCAAACACTACAGCCTACAGTATGGATTACAACTCAACACAGAAAAAAAAATCCTCACAACTGGGCCAATAAGCAACAGCATGATAAACAGAGAAACTATTGAAGTTGTCAAGGATTTCATTTTACTTGGCTCCACAATTAACGCCCATGGAAGCAGCAATCAAGAAATCAAATGACACATTGCATTGGGCAAATCTGCTGTGAAAGACTTCCTTAAAATGTTGGAAAAAAAGCAAAGATGTCATTTTGAGAACTAAGGTGCACTTGACCCAAGCCATGGTATTTTCAGTCACCTCATATGCTTGCGAAAGCTAGACAATGAATAAGGAAGACCAAAGAGGGATTGATGCCTTTGAATTATGGTGATGGTGAAGAATACTGAATATACCATGGACTGCCAGAAGAACAAACAAATCTGCCTTGGAAGAAGTACAACCAAAATGCTCCTTAGAAGCAAGGATGGCGAGACTTCATCTCACGTACTTTGGACATGTTATCAGGAGGGGCCAGTCCCTGGAGAAGGACATCATGCTTGGTAAAGTAGAGGGTCAGTGAAAAAGAGGAAGACCCTCAACAAGATGGATTGACACAGTGGCTGCAACAATGGGCTCAAGCATAACAACAATTGTAAGGATGGGCAGGACCAGGCAGCGTTTCATTCTGTTGTACATAGGATCGCTATGAGTCAGAAACAACTCAATGGCACCTAACAACAATAGTCTCTACAGTTATTATAATGCAATGATGCTCCCTTGTACTAAGCATGACATCAATGCATCCAATCCTCACAATAGGAAGAGACAGGAGATAGGAATTGTTCTCCCCATAGTTCAGATTCAAAACACATGTGCAAAGAGGCTACATAATTTGACCAAAGTCACATGGCTAGTAAGTAGTGGAGCCAGGACCTGAAACCACCTGGAACAGCCTCCAGTGAACAGAAAATGAGTCCCAGACCTGTCCATGCTTGACCTGGGAGTGAGGCCAGGTAAGAGACTCCTGCTGAGACCAAAACACCTGAGACCAGAGGCATGTGGGCTGTTTGGGGCCTCCGGCCACTCCTGGAAGACATCAGCAGGAGAAGCTGGGCTGGGAAGGATCTAGGCACTAGGATTGACTGTTGGTCATGGCCTTTTCTAACCACAACACTCCCATATCCTTCTTTTCAGGATTAAACAGTCCTCTAGACAGGCCTAGCCTACCCTACCAAGCAACCTTCCCTGACTGGGGTAGGCAGTTATGTTGGTGGCCTCTAATGGCCCACCCATCCTGGTGTTCACAATGTTGGGTAGTTCCTCCCAACATGACTCTGGGCTTTGCCGTGTGACTTGTTTTGGCCGGTGGAACATTGAGAAACTTGAGAAGCACTTGCCCATTAGGGCTTGTCCTCTTGGAACGCTCCCTTCAGAAGACAGCCACCATGATGATGAGAGACCACCCGAGTGGGCCCCTGTAGGATGAGAGGCCATCTCAGATGTTCCAGCTCCAACTGAGCTCCCAGCCCAGCTCCCACAAGACAGTCACATGAGTGACCTCAGCAACACTACTTGGAGCAGAAGAACCACTCAGCTGAGTCCTATCAACTCACAGAATTGTGAGAAACAATAAATCATTCCATTTAAGCCACTAAGTATTGGGACAGATTGTTATGCAGCTTTAGATAACTGAAATACTGTCCCTGGTTACCACCAACACCACTCCTGCACATAGTTGGGTTCCTGGCCATTCGGAAGCAGGTCCATGTTCTTGTACATACATCTAGACCAAAACAGATTATTCCCAAAGAGGTCAGCACACCTTTCAGGGCACATGTATGAATATACACACACACATACACACATATACACATACACACACACACACACACACTGGTGGTGATTTGGAATCAGCCCATGTGTACTTTGGGGCAGCCCTGGTCTGGTCACCCACAACATTTGCACTCCCCTGCACACCTGCTTGTACATGTATGCAGGATTAAGCAAGCTCTCTGGTCTACCAAAACATAACAGCAGAATAAGGCAAGTACATCCAGTGAGACCCTAAATATTTGGCAGCTGGGGGTCACACCCACACACATGCATACACTTTCTCTAGCCTGACACCAAGACTACCCAAGCCCCTCCAAGCCCCTTGGCCTGCTGAAGAGGGTCCCCCAGGCATTTTCATCAGTGAAGCCTCTACACTTCGCTCTGCTCTTAACTTAATCAGAGAGTTTATTTTGGCCTCCATGAACAAGGCTCCCAGGGCCTCCTGGGCATGGCTGGCCCTCCCCCGCACATCTGCAGCCCCTGCCCCTCAGCCCCCTCCCCTGCTCTGCAGGGTCATGGCCAGTGAACTGATCGGCGGCAATGGTGGCGGCTGCACGGGAAGGAAGTGAAGACTTAGGCAAAGGCATTTCCAAATGTCTAGTCTGCAGCTCCAACCAGGAGCCTTGGGCTGATCCCCAAGACCCAGGGCTGCACACTGCCGCCCCTTAACCTGGGGTGGCACACTGCCATTCAACCTGGGGTGAACTGATTTAATGGTATTCCCTGTACAAAGGCAAGATTGAGAGCCGGAGCCCAAGAGAACGCCTGCCTTGCTCACCTTATCTCCACTCTGAGACCGGCCTCCATTTATGCTGTTTGGGATCCTCGTCTGGTGCAGGTCAACAGCTTCCAACATGCAGTGTAGGAGCGCAGTAACTTTCATGGTTCCCTTTGGCTTTGGGACTGGGCCCCACCCCTTTCCCTTTGCACTCCACACTTTAGCCACAGTGAACCACTCAGTTTCCTCAAAGCACCATGCACTTTCTCACCTCCAGGCCTTTGCACAGGAAGGTCCCTCTGGAATGCCCTTACTGCACCCCTTCACCTGGCTAACTCTGCTCATCCTTCAGGTCTCATTCTCCAAGTCTGGTAGGGGCTCCTCTTCTGTGTCCCCCAAAACCAAACCAAACCCGTTGCTGTTGAGTTGATTCCAATGCATGGTGACCCTATAGGACAGAGTAGAAGTTCCCCATAGGGTTTCCAAGAAGTGGCTGGTGGATTTGAACTGCCAACCTTTTGGTTAGCAGCCAAGCTCTTAACCACTGCAAACTAGGGCTCCAGGCACCCTCCATTTCCTGCATCTTAGCATTTATCCCTGTCGGCCTCCTCCACTAGCCTGCCTTATTAACAGTTGTTATCAGTCAAGGTTCTTCAGACAAACAGACCAGTAAGAGATAGAGATTGGTTTACTCTACAGAATTGGCTCACATGATTATGGGGACTGGCAAGTCTGAAATCTGTGGGGCAGGCCAGCAGACTGGTAACTCAGGCAGATGTCTATGCTACAGTCTTGACGCCGAATTCCTTCTTCTCCAGGATGCCTTGGGTTTTTCTCTAAGACTTCCAACTGATTGGAGGACGCCCACCCGTGTAATCGAGGGTAATCCCCTTTACTGATGGTAAATGCTAATCACATCTACAAAAGACCTTCACAGAAATATCTAGACAAGTTTTTGACCAAACAACTGCATAATAGCCTAGCCAAGTTGACACATCAAATTACCCATCACAGTGGTTGGGTCCTCAGCACCAGAGCAGGGCCTGGCACTAAACCCATTGCTGTTGAGTTGATTCTGCCATCCAGTCATTTCTAACTCATACCAACCCTACAGGACAGGGTAGAACTGCCCCATAGGGTTTCCAAGGCTGTAATCTTTATGGAAGCAGACTGCCACACCTTTCTCCCGTACAGCGGCTGGTGGGTTCGAACCACCAAACTTTTGGTTAGCAGCTGAGCATTTTAACCACTGTGCCACCAGGGCTCCTTGCACTAAAATGGGCTCCATAAATATGTGCTGAATAAACGGATTTTTGAGCTGGGAAGGCACGTATACATTGACAAGGACAAGCCAGCCCACGTCTCGTTTCTCTTCCTTGACTAACAATCTATATTTTACATCAGAGAAAGTAAAAGCAGAGGTTAAGTAACATAGCCCGGAGAGAGCCAGAACTAGAATTCAGCCATCCATCCATTCATTCACTCACTCATTAATTCAAACGGCCATTCCTTGCGCATCTCCACTGGGGTGGGTGCTGAGGATACAAAAATGAACACAGCTGTCCTCTGCTCTCAAGGAACTCACAGGCAAGCGGAGGGGGAAAGGCACAGCTCATAGTTAGGATGAGGCTTGGGCTGCAGAAGACAGACCTGGAATAACAGTGGTTCAAATGGGGTAGGTTACATTTGGAGGGCAATGGTGGTTCAGTGATAGAATTCTCACCTTCTATGCCTGTCTTAGGCTGGGTTATCTAAAGAAGGAAAAAGAGTAAACTATAAATATATAAAAAGAGGTAGGGTTTCCAAGGCTGTAATCTTTACGGACGCAGACTGCCACATCTTTCTCCAGTGGAGCAGCTGGGCAGTTCAAACCACCAAACTTTTGGGGTTTTTTTGATTGTAGAGGCTTCTCCTAATTCACGTAGCTGCAGGGGCTGGCAAACCCAAGACTGGCAGGTCAGAGAGCAGGGCTCCTCTCACAGGCTGTGAAGGTCAATGAATCCCAATATCGGCAGATAAGCTGATAGCTCAAGTCCCAAGAACTGGTGATCAGATGAACAGGAGGCAGCCACAGGATCCAGAGCAAGCAAAAAGCCAGAACGTCTGCTTATATTCAGATGCAGGCCACACCCCCAAGGAAACTGTCTTTCAACTGACTGGCTACTGAGAGCAGATTCCATCATGGGAGTGATCATATATAAACACTGAGAATCATGGCCCAGCCAAGGTGACACACAATCTTAACTATCACAATGCGGGAGACCTGGGTTCAATTCTGGCCAGTGCACCACAAGTGCAGCCACCAATTTTCTGTCAGTGGAGGTTTGCATGTTGCATCTTTCAGTGGAGCTTCTAGACTAAGATGGACTAGGAAGAAAGGTCTGGTGATCTACTTCCAAAAAATCAGCCTATGGATCACAGCAGTCTGATCCGCAACTGATGATGAGGATGGCACAGGAATGGGCGGCATTTTGTTCCATTGTGCCTGGGGTCGCCATGAGTCAGGGGCCAACTCAACGGCAGCTAACAACACCACTACTCATTCATGTGAAAGTCTAGACTTGTCTGGTGGTTCGACTTCATGAAGACACCAGGGGCCCAGGCCCCTTCTATCTTGTTGCTCACCAGATGCAGGAGTCAGAAGCAGAGCTGGGAAGCTGGGCTGTAATGCCAGTGATCATAAAGTCTGGGAGAGAAATAAGGATCAGGGAGTCAGGAGTGCATGGGGAGGTTCTGGCAGGTTGCTGGTGCAGGCCTTCTCAGGCTGAGTCTGCCACTTGTGGCTATTGCATGGGAGTTTTGGGCCTGTTTAAAGGTGTAGGCCTGGGGCAGGTAGTGGAAGCAATGGAATCAGAGAGGAAGACCAGATCTCAGAGAAGCTGAGGTGGTAGAATCTACAGGACTTAGCCACAACTAGATGAAGGTAAGGGTAAGGGAGAAGGTGACCATCCATTTCGAGCCACAGGGTGAAGCCAACGCCACCCACCAAGGGAATGCAGGGAGGGAGTTGTGGGAAAGCTGAGTTTGAGGTGGTGGGGAGTGAACTCTGAGGGGGGCTTCCAGGAGGCAGTCAGAGATATGACTGAGAAATGCAGGCAGATGTAGGCTGCAGATTTGTGTGGGAGAGTCGTCAGCAAAGAGATGGAAACTGGGGCCCAGGATGGACAAGTGCTCCCAGGGAGAGTGGGCAGCACAGTGCCTCTCTACCCTGGATGTGCATCCCAATCCCCAGGAAGCTGGCAGAAACAGGACAGGAACCTGGGCTTCCCTGCTCCCTACTCCAACCACAAAGAGATTCTGATTCAATAAGACAGGATGAGACCCTAGATGTGACCCTGGGCTCTTTTACTTACAAAAGAAGAAACTGAACTCAAACTGGCTTGAGTAAAAATGAAAATTGATCAACTTACACAACTGAAAACAGATGGGCTTCAGGCACAGTTTGATCCCGGGGTTCAAATGATGTCTTCAGGACTCAGTCTGTCTCTGCCTCTGCTTGCTTCAGCATTGGCTTCATTCTTAGCCAGAATCTTTATGAACAGTAGCAAGATGCCCCCTGCAGCTTTGACTGATATCCTTTAAGGAAGCCCTTTGCAAAGAATAGCTGCCCCTTCGCAGTCATTCCAGGCTGACTCTCATTGGCCTGAACTGCGCCACATGCCCATCTCTGTCCCAGTCACCCTAACCCGGGGAAATAGGAGATGTTAATTGGTTGGGTTTAGATCACATACCCTACAGCAGGTATGGGGTCAACCTCAACAGAGCCACATGGACTAAGAATGGAGGGTTTCCCAAAGGAAACTGAGTCACAGTTACTAGGAGAATGGGGAGTAGGCTGGGAGCAGAAAAACAACAAGTGTCTCTGCTCTCCTGTGGCCACCACCGGTGACTCTGATGTGCAGCCAGGTTAAGACCGCCAGGTGGAACAGCCCAGCAGAGGAGCTGCGACTGTCAAGGAGGTCGAGCCACCATTTTTGACATGGAGAGAGGAAGAGGAGTCTGTAGGGAAGACTGAGGGTCAGAGCCAGGAGTAGATGGGACAGCGGGGCCCCAGAAGCCAGGACAGTGAGGGCTTGGAGAAGAGGGAGGTCGACACAGTCAAAGCCACAAAAGAAGTGGAGTTCACTGGATAAAACCGGGCACTGAGAGCTGGGCAGGGATTTAAGACATAGAGAACAGGTGAGTGAAGGTGGCCTTCCTGGCAGAGGGTCTGGCAAGAGCAAATGTGTGGAGGCAGAAAAACCCAGAACACACTTTAGGAATAGTACAGACAGACTGCAGGCATAAGGGAATTTTTTCTCAGCTTTCCATCCTGGTAGCCAGAATGCCTGTTTTTGATGTAAGGGTATAGCCATAACCACAGATCAAAGTCAGACTCTTCAAGTGAGCACTGAAGGTCTTCCACCATCTTACTACCAACAAGACATTCTATTTCCTAGGGAGTCTCTCTGAACCACAGGATCCATGCCCTTCTTCCTGGGAACCCCGAAGCACCTCCTTGTGGCCTTTGTGCCGTTTTGTGGATTTTCACTATTCTGCTTTTTGTGGCAGTGGCTTGTGAACATGTTTTATCCACTGCCCCCCACCACAGGTCCTAGAGGGTAGGGTCTTTTCATCTCTTTGTTTCCAGCCCTCACCTCCGCAGGAAGAGGGGTTGGAGACAAGCCCAGTCACATCTTAACGTTTGCCTAGGGTAGAAAATGCTTAACCTGAAGGTAAAATCCCCCAGGGTAAGAGTTTCAGACACTGCACGGAGGGATATCTTGGGATACCAGTTGCCGTTGGGACAATTCCAATTCATGACAATCCCCTGTGTTGCAGAGTAGAACTGTGTTCCATAGGGTTTTCATGGCTGCGACCTCACAGAAGCAGATTGCCAGGCCTTTCTTCCAAGGTGCCTCTGGGTTTGAACTGCCAACCTTTTGGTTAGTAGGAAAGGGCTTAAACCGTTTGTACCTCCCATGGCTTTGCAACTCAGGCTAAGGCCTGCCTCCCACAAGCTGCTATCCCCAGCTGTCAATCGTTGAAAAATGGAAGCTAATTGTGACCCATACGCTTTCCCTTGGGATCGAAATTTCTTCCTGCTTCAGAAGCAGGAGCCCAAAGGTAGCAGGGTGCCTAACCTGGCAATAGCAGCCATGGATTCCCAAAGAAGGAGGCAGATACCAGTTATTGAGTGCCTACTATGTGCCAGGCACTGTGTTCAGCACTTTACATGCATTAAGTCTTCCCCAAACAAAGGTAGGTATCTTTATTGTAAGCCCATTTTACAAATGAGAAAACTGAGGCTCAGAGATGTTAAGTAACTGCAATATTGATAGAACTGGGATTTATACCTGGGTTTCTCTGATTCCTGAGTCTCCGGGTGGTACAAACAGTTAATGCACTCGGCTGCTAACAGAATGGGTGGAGGTTCAAGTTTACCCAGAGATTCCTTGGAAGAAAGGTCTGGCAATCTACTTCCAAAAAATCAGTCATTGAACACCCTATGGAGCACAGTTCTACTCTGACACACATGGCGTCACCATGAGTTGGAATCTACTTGATAGCAATTGGTTTGGTTCTCGGATTCCAGAGTCACCCCTGCTGGAAGCCCCTGGTGTTTGGAGATTCATTTCTGAAGCCGAGGTCCCCGACTCTACTGCTCAAGCTAGCAGTGCACTCTCTCCTTCAGTTCCAAATCACAGCAGACACTCCAGCCCTACACCTTTTAAATTTCACTGCCTGAGCGTTCCTAAACCCACTGCCGTTGAGTCAACTCTGACTCAAAGCGACCCTACAGGACAGAGTAGAACTGTCCCATAGGGTTCCCAAGGAGTAGCTGGTGGATTTCAACTGCCATCAGGACTCCTGAGCATTTCTGAGACCCCCAAGAGAAAAAAAAAAAAGATCTGCTTGTGGAATAAGGAAGGAATGAAACAAACCCCCCAGTTGTTTCACCCCTACTAGCCTGGGAGGCGGAAGGGAATGAAGACAATGGAATCTAAATCCTTGAATCCTCCGGCCAGTTCCTCTCAGCGCAGAAACTCTCCTGCGCCCCCTGGTGGTCTTCAACACCACTGTGCTCTTCCAGGGATTACTCTGTACTGCAGAAATGGGACAGCCCATTACAGGGATGTGGAAACTGAGGCTCACTTACCCAATATCGCATATCCAGGAAATGTTAGAGCTGGGGCTGGATCCAGAGCTCTTGACCCCCGGCTGTTGGCACACAACAACAACAAAGTCCTCCATACTGGTTGACTGGCCCAGCAACACTGTTGTTATAACCATTATTATTTAAGTACTGTTAGAAATTCAATACACCTATTAGGTGTGCCCCAATAGGGTATTATATATTAAGCTCCACCAGGTCAGTATAAAAGCTTGTGCTGGGACACCCTGTTATCACACAGTGGAATCACAACAACCCCCTCCCTCCCCATTTCACATTTCAAGGGCAGGTTGGTGGAAGTCAGCCTTCTCTCCCCTGTCTCAAGGTTCCTGGGAGGTAGCTTTCTCCATAAACTCAATCCTACCACCTCACTTGCAGGAATGTCAAGAGGTGCAAGGAGATAAATTCTCTTTGGGTACCAGTGTTACTTAAAGTGGGGGAGGTGACAAGGGAAGAGAGGGGCTGAGAGGAAACTACAGATGCCTCCAGGACACCAGCTTCTCTTACTGGAGCACAGGAGAAAAGCAAGGTTGGCCATGAGGAAGGACTGCTGTATGGATGGAGGATGTGTATGTGTGGGAACTGCTCACCTTTCAAGGAAGGTGAGGGCTGGGATGGTTGAGGCAGGCTGGTCCAACAGCAGAGGGATTAAATACTTCTCAGGTCAATGTCATGACCCTGGCAGGCAGTAGCACCGGCCACCTCTCAGTAGCCTGGAATAAACCCTTCTGCTTAGTTTTATTCTCCTGTACCTTGTCACGTCTTGGTCCTGAAAGTCAGACACTGGGCCATTCTGCTGACCCCTGGACTGTTGACTCTCCACCCTGGAGTAAAGGTTTGACCGGGGAGATGAGCCTACTCTGGGCGCTGGCAGCTGCAGGACTCAAGGCGCTGTACACGTACCTGGAGTGGCACCGGGAGGGAGGGGATGAGAGGCTGGGGGTGAGAGGGCGCCAAGACAGCCCAGCAGATTCAGCTCGGCCTGCTCAGGGCATGGACCTCCATCCAGATGCCCTGACAGTAACTCAGCAGGCTCCTGGAGGATCCCCAAGGCTGGCTTTGCCAACTTGCCAGAAAATGGAGCGATGCCCGTCCCCATGGCTTGAAGGAAGGCAAAACGGGCCCTCGGAGTGAATCCGGGAAAAAGGAGAGAAATGCGAGTCCCAGCTCCACTCCACACCCCCTTCCTTCCTATAAATAACCCCAGTGGCACATCAAAGGGGACAGGGAGCGCGGGAGAGGGGCTCCGGGGGCCGGCGGACTGGGGCCGCGGGGCATGCACACCACGCCCCCCACCCCGAGCGAGTTTGCATAAATAAACAAATCCAGGCCGTCGGCCCTGCAGGAGGTGGAGGAGGAGGAGGGGGGCGGGAGAGATTAGTTTGGGAAGTAGCACGGATTGCTCATCCGATCCGTGCAGCGGCCGGTGTGTCAAGTTACAGAGGCGCCGGAATCGGCCCCAGCGCTCCTAGGCAGCGGCCACGACCCACCTCTGCCCATGGGGCCCTCCATGTGCGCCCCTGCGCCCCGGGACTGAAACTACCTCGCCTGGGA